>NC_091630.1:26779008-27082038 GCF_027580195.1 Bos mutus | reverse complement strand
TATTTATTTAGAAGCCCACAATGGGAAACAAACTATAGTAATTCAGAAGGTTCTGAATGGCAATAAAACCAAATGGCAATTCCTGAACTTGGAAATTTTAAACCTAGCCTTCTTAGACTCAAGTCTACCACTGATTCATACTACATGTGGCCCCCTATGTCAAATGGATAAATTCTACACAAACTATAAACAAATTATACAAAGAGATAACAATACTTATGCTCTGAATACTCTGAAGTATTATAATTAAAAATCTAATTCCAAGGTAACATGCCTCCATTATTTACAACATATAAAGGCCATCTTATACCTGAATCTTCCCCATTGTTGGTAATCCTAAATACATTCCCTGTTGAATGTAGAACACATTTTATGACAGTTTGTGATGATGATGTCACATTGCAAGGGAAGGACCCTGGAAAGAATAAAGATGGGGGAAAATACATTTTCTCAAATAGTTTTTGAGAAATACAGAGATGAAGCATAAGTAATAGATAGTCAAAGCCCTAGAAAGCTCCAATTACACAGTAGGATCTTTGGTATTTTTTTCTGATAGTAATTATGTTGAGTACTGATTACTTTTAGAACAGAGACCTCTCATTTAAAGTGTTTGATACACATTAAATATTCAGACTATTTACTGGAGATGATGAGGGGCAGTGAAGCCTGGAGTGCTGCAATCCATGGGGTTGCAAAGAGTCGGACACAACTGAGCGACTGAACAACAATAACAAACTATCAAAATCAAAAACAGTTAGTTTCTTTTATACCAGCTAACCAAATACACTTAACCTTTTATACATTAATAGAAAATATGAAGCTTCCATGACTGAGAGTATTTGTGTAATAACTCGGCACCCAGAGCACATCCTTTAAGATGAGAAATAGGATAACAGCCCTCCTGTGAGGATGAAATTATTACCTAAAAGCACAGTGTTCTCAGTTGGGATCGTGCTGAATCCAAAACCCATTATAGTGATTTCAGTTCCACCATATAAGGAGCCTTTCTGTGGAAACATGTTGGTCACTTCCAAAATATACTGTATAGAAGCACTTAACTTGTCTCTGCAAAAAAAAAATTAACAGCTATTTCAAGGAGCCTTACATGGGGTCATATTGCTTAACTCTACTTAGGACATGGTTCATTTAAGAGAAAATAATTGAATATCAAATTACCATACCTTGTTGATGCAAAACCCCAGTTTGTGACTTCGACACAGATATCATGTTTTCCAGGAGACAACTTGGGCAAAAGGCATCTAATGTCTGTGAAGTTCCGGTGAAGGACCTGGCAGGATTTCCCTCCAACGTAGACCTCCGTGTTTTGTGTCAGTTCATTTCCAAAGTTATAACCCTTAATCATTAAATTAACTTCTCCTATTATTTTAAAAGGAAAGAAAATTTTACAAAAAGAGCCCATGTATTATTTAGTACAAAATTTGAATATTAAGTAAACCAACTCATCTCTTATCTTTCATTGGATTTAGGACATCCTAA
Source organism: Bos mutus (assembly GCF_027580195.1). NCBI lineage: Eukaryota > Metazoa > Chordata > Mammalia > Artiodactyla > Bovidae > Bos > Bos mutus. The sequence continues at coordinate 27,080,541 of NC_091630.1, read as the reverse complement.
CACTTTGGCTGTGTGGATCACAATAAACTGTGGAAAATTCTGAAAGAGATGGGAATACCACACCACCTGACCTGCCTCTTGAGAAACCTATATGCAGGTCAGGATGCAGCAGTTAGAACTGGACATGGAACAACAGACTGGTTCCAAATAGGAAAGGAGTACGTCAAGGCTGTATATTGTCACCCTGCTTATTTAACTTATATGCAGAGTACATCATGAGAAACGCTGGCTGGAAGAAGCACAAGCTGGAAACAAGATTGCTGGGAGAAATGTCAATAACCTCAGATATACTGATGACACCACCCTTATGGCAGAAAGTGAAGAGGAACTAAAAAGCCTCTTGATGAAAGTGAAAGAGGAGAGTGAAAAAGTTGGCTTAAAGCTCAACATTCAGAAAACGAAGATCATGGCATCTGGTCCCATCACTTCATGGGAAATAGATGGGGAAACAGTGGAAACAATGTCAGACTTTATTTTGGGGGGCTCCAAAATCACTGCAGATGGTGACTGCAGCCATGAAATTAAAAGACGCTTACTCCTTGGAAGGAAAGTTATAACCAACCTAGATAGCATATTCAAAAGCAGAGACATTACTTTGCCAACAAAGGTCCGTCTAGTCAAGGCTCTGGTTTTTCCAGTGGTCATGTATGGATGTGAGAGTTGGACTGTGAAGAAAGATGAGCACCGAAGAATTGATGCTTTTGAACTGTGGTGTTGGAGAAGACTCTTGAGAGTCCCTTGGACTGCAAGGAGATCCAACCAGTCCATTCTAAAGGAGATCAGTCCTGGGTGTTTATTGGAAGGACTGATGCTAAAGCTGAAACTCCAATACTTTGGCCACCTCATGCGAAGAGTTGACACATTGGAAAAGACTCTGATGCTGGGAGGGATTGGGGCAGGAGGAGAAGGAGACTACAGAGGATGAGATGGCTGGATGGCATCACCGACTCGATGGACATGAGTTTGAGTGAACTCCGGGAGTTGGTGATGGACAGGGAGGCCTGGTGTGCTGTGATTCATGGGGTCGCAAAGAGTCAGACACAACAGAGTGACTGAACTGAACTGATCTGAACACTTTCAGAAGTAAAAGAAAATCAGTGAAAGAATTGATAGCTGCCAGAGGGAGATAAAATTCATGTTCAATTGTTTAACAGGGAAAAGAAGATGGCAAAGAATTTTTTTTAATTTAAATTTTTCTTATTGCATATGTTCTAAGTGATATAATAAACAGACCAGTTCATGGTTAAAAAAGAAAACCTGTGACAGGTTTTGCTTCAAGAAACATAACTGCAGGAGAAACTGCTTCAACAGCCTGTCCAGAAATGGCACAAATACATATATTATTATATATGTATTCTGTTCTGTTCTGTTTAGTCGCCCAGTCATGTCCAACTATTTGTGATCGCATAGACTGCAGCACGCCAGGCCTCTGTCACTCACCATCTCCCGAAGTTTGCCCAAGTTCATGTCCATTGCATCAGACAAATACATATATTGTCCAATGCACTGGATATACACATATATATATCAAAAGACTAATTTTGTTGAAGAATTCCTTACCCAATATTATCCGTACTTTTGGACTAAAATCGGTTATAACTGGAGTCTGTAAACAACTATAACTATAAGCATTTTTTGCTGTGGCTTGAACTCCACTGGTAATAACTGAAATATCAACTGTACCCTCAATTCTCTGAAACAAGAGGGAAAAGTAAAACAATTAGAAAATACTAAATGTTAAGATACAGAAATTCCATGGCTAAAAGCAAAAAGAATCTCTCAAAATAAACCTTTAAAGATTTTTTTCCCCAAAGTCATGAATCAGAGTAATTACCAGATACTCTGAAAGTTGTGATGTCAAAGGAGGAAAGTTATTGTACCAAATGTAGGTTATATGTTTAAATTCTTAGATAAAGGTATATGATATAGTGGTTTTGTGGGTGCTTATGATCAATTCAAACACATCTACATTACTGGATTCCCCAGGGTTCTTCAATGTTTTGGACAAGTGATTCTCTAATTAATAAAGCATATGATTCTAAAAGTTTTGAGTCTTTTGCTCTTAAAATAGGCTTGAATGAAATATTTATTCCTCTTCATGGACAAAAGACATTATTATATCTTTTGTTGACATGGTTCCAGAATCCAAGACTGAAACCTAAGAAAAATAGATGCTTTCACCAATACAGCACACAATTCCCAATTAGGAAAAATAGTTTTCCCAGCATCTAGTATTTACTTCGTGCCCACTCAGTGTTTAACTGAATGACATAATTTAAATGAAGTTTTAATTTGCTATATCCCCCAAATTCTTATCTCCATCATTCAGTCCAATGCATGCTCAAATTCGGGGCTTCCCTGATAGTTCAGCTGGTAAAGAAATGAAAGAGATCTGCAATGAAAGAGATCCCTGTTTGACTCTTAGGTCGGGAAGATCCCCTGGAGAAGGGATAGGCTATCCACTCCAGTATTCTTGGGCTTCCCTGGTGGCTCAGATGGTAAAGAATCTGCTTGCAATGTGGGAGACCTGGGTTCGATCCCTGGGTTTTGAAGATCCCCTGGAGAAGGGAATGGCTACCCACTCCAATATTCTGGCCTGGAGAATTCTATGGACAAAGGAGCCTGGCAGGCTACAGTTCATGGGGTCACAAAGAGTCGGACACAATTAAGCAAACTTCACTTCTCATATCAACTACATAGTAATATATACACTTGATTGCCTATAGCCTTAGATATTAGTGTCTTAACTCATCATCCTTCTGCACACAGTAAGTAAAACAGTTTTGGTTTAAATTTAAACACTATTTTTAAAAATAGAGGAACAATGAGTGGTCCTAAAATGTAAAATTCCATGGGAAAACTCACATTTTGTGTGTTTTCTCAACAAACTGAAACTTTAACACATTTAACGTATTTATATATTCCTTTAAAAAACCCAAAATGTCTAGAGTTGCTTCCCTGAATTTTTTATACTATTTATTACTGGTATATTTTTTCATCCTTGGATTTTCCTGGTCAACTCCCATTCATCATCCTTCCACTTCTGACAAGACACGAACCTGCTCATGAAACTCTTCCTGACATCCTCTCCCCACTGTATTTTACCTTCACTTGTGTGTTTACTTCTATTATTTCACATGAAACACACTATTTAACATTAGTGTATGTGCCTCTCTTCCTCAATGATGTTAAGTATCTAGATTGTGGAGATAATATTTTGTATTTGGATCTTGGCAGAAAAATGTTGAAGAATTGTTAAAGAGCATAATGAACCTCTGCACTCATTAGGTAAACAAGGCATTTGTTTCACCCTCTACTGAGATGCTCCTTAATTCGCACAATTTCAGAGTTAGAAAAAAATAACCAAAACTGGATGCCTTACTTTGGGTGTTCTGCAGGTTATTTTATTCAAATCCCCTTCAATTACATTGCAGGTTTCATTTCCGACTAATACCTTTGAATATTCATGAAAGCCAAATCCAGATACAGTCAGAAGAGTACCACCTTCATTAGTAAAAACACAAAATCAAGTAACAACAAAAACACAATAGATTAACAATAACAAAAAGACCCTTTGGCGTAATCTAACTCATCATTCAAGAATTGTCTAATCATCCAAGAGATGGGTTGGCAAGTAGATCAGGGACCACATAGCCTGAGCTCCAGAGTCTGGAATTGTAAAGGGGCTGGGCTAGGTGACTGAATGAAATAACACAGATTTGCAACTAACATTTGCTTCTGGACATTACTAGCAGCAACTGCTATTTTCCATAGTGTCTTCTTCATCCTATGCTATTTGTATTTATTCAACTAGTGGGAAATGAGAGTGAATTACTTTTAAGTAAATTAAAAACCCCAACAAAATAAAAATAACTTAAAATATAAACACAGAACACACCCAAAAAATCAAGACCAAAGCACAAAATCCAAAACTAAGCATGATCAAACAAACAAGCAAACAAAACGCAAAAGAAATAAAGCAAGACTGGAAAAATGCGTTATTTTCTTTCATCTTCTGCATCAGCCTCCCTTTCCCCGATTTATTCCTGGAACTTTTTCTGGGTCAAGTAGCTCCACTGAGACTGTGATTACAAATGGAGCAGTTGGTAAGCAGAATAATAACTAATAAATCTTATCTTGACATAATTAATGAGCTTGTTATAGAAACATGTAATAATTGATGATATTAATTCAATAACCTAAGACGTAGTAGAAGCAGTCACCCTGACTTGTGCTTCATAAGAAACAAAAGAATTAGTCATCCAGGGAATCACCGTGCCTTCCGAAGGAGGTGTCTCCTTTGTTCTGTACGAGGAAGGTTTGGAGTCCTCTCCCTTCACCCTGTTCTAGAAATAGTTCTAATTGTTTGGAACAATTAACTGTTACCTGCGAGGCTTCCAGAAGCAGGCCAGATGTGTGAGATCTGGCTCTGATAAATGAAGTGGAATCCCTTCTCCTCTGCATTCTGTGCTAGTCCAGTACCAGCGATGGACACAGCAACTGGGAAACGTCCAGCACTTCCGTTCAGAATCTGGCATTTGATCTCATTTTCTTGTGATAAAAGAAGAAGAAAATGGTCAAGAAATGTTTTTGTTGTATAAAATTACTGAAAATTTATGTTTGCAAATATAAAAGTGGCCTTCATTTTTATATTCCAAAGAAACATATCTGAGGAAAATTACTCATGTATTAATGGGAGGAAAACCTTTACAATCTACCTAATGCTATGGATCAGACCCTCCCAGAAAAAGAGTAAGGTAAAATAATAATGAGGGTAGAATAAACAATTTGCTCCTGAGTACTACTGTGGCAAAATAGTTACTATAATAACAATTTTAAATCCTAATATATAAGGTAATTTATATCAATAATTTAAAGATTTTGGTCCAATACATTGTTTATGTCACAAACTGAGTAAAATACTAGGTTTCAACAAGAAAAGTGATTAAAAACTAAGTTAAAAAACCAATTCTTCATTTAGAACAGTATATGTGTATTTACAGTACAGTGCATGTCATCACCATCATTGTTATTATTATATACCATATAATAATATTGGATATTAGATCTCAAGAATCCATAGAAGATGCAAATTTAAAACAATTTAAATAAGGAATTTCCCTGGTGTTCCAGTGGTTAAGACTCTGTGCTTCTAAGGCAGGAGGCACAGGTTCGATACCTAGTCAGAGAACTAAGATCCCCTGTGCCATGTGGTACAAAAAAAAAAGACATAAATGATACAGAAGATGAATTTACTTATATAATCTAAACTTACTAAAATTAGGGAAAATAACTAGGATTATGAAAGAGAATTTTTAGGTAAATAAATAGTTATGCTCCTCATTTCCATGAATAGAAAGTATCAATGATATTTAACTTTTATATTAATGGGTAGAGGTTCTTTTGGACTATAAGTCCAGGAAGATGGCTATGGCCTCTTGCTATGACTAATGTGACATTTTCAAAGCATGAGCAGAGGGGATTGCGGAATATCAGAGCAGCAATCTATGTGTTTTTGTGTTCCAGAGACATAGCAAAGAAGGAAAGATTTGAGGGGAAAAAGAACAAAAATCATCTGTTACGGATAGAGGTACTACACAACAGAACAAGAATTAGTCTGTGGTTATAACCAAAGATTAAAAAGATAAGGTATTTATCTAGAGGAGTTTCCCAATTTCATGACCACAAAGGAACTCTATAGGCAAATTATTATTGTAACACTGCTCTTTGATTCTATTTTCTCTTATAGAAAAACAATTAGACTCAAAAATAGTCATTTTAAAAGAACCTACCACTCAGAGAAAGAAGAGAGCAACCTGCTGGCCCAACTGAGACTGAGACAGATGAACTAGGAGAAAATCCTGAACCCGAGATGGTTAGAATTGTGCTTTCTTCATAGGACCCTGAAAATGATAAATATAAATGACAATATTAAAATGACAAAACATAGAATCTGTTGCTTAAAATCAGACATTTTAGAGGAAAATGACTCTACCTTCTAAAATATATAAATAATAAGCCTTTAAGCAAGCAGAGAAAAAAGACATTTATTTAGCAATGGTATTTTTTTTCCCATTTTATTACTGCACATTGCTTCGTGTTTGGAATTTGTGTGTTGATAGAGATTAGTGGCAAGAATTATCTGAGGAATGGAATGAGGTAAGTAAAGGAAAATTATTCTTATGACAAAGAAATTAAACAGATATCTCCATATGGTAACTTAGACTGTGACAGAACTGCCATCACAAACTCATGAAAAAAGAATAAACTGTGCAAGTAATGTAGTGGACACTTTCCATTTGAAACAGGATATGATTACTTAAGCTGGAGTGACACCAATCCTGAAGTGCCTGGACTATTCCAGGCTTATACTCTCTGGCCCAGGATCTTATACTGAATGTTCTCCATTGACTCTTAAGGTATCCAGGTTTGATCGATTAATGAAATGGTCACCCTAACTTATATAACATCACACACAACATAGATTTCACATGGATTTAAATAGCTAAGAATGAAAAATCAAAACTTCAACATTTTAGAAAAATACATAGTCAAATATCTTAAAGACTTTTATGTAGAGATGGATTTGGTAAGATACAAAAAGCCATGGTTAACCATAAAGGAAAACATACACAAATTAACTGTTTCCACGAACAAGATACTAAAACAAATTGTAAGTGATACACTAGGAAAAGACATGTGCAAAGAATTGACAAACATAATATATAATACACAGTGCAAGTTGATAGGAAAAAGACAATCTGGTAAATGGATAAAAGATGTTAACAAGCAATTTGCAGAAGAAGAAATAATCTAAATGTCCAAGAAACATAGAAGATGTTCCTGTGCATTACTAACTAGGGAATAGACAACATAAAAACAATGATGAGATAACTTCTTACACTCATCAAATTGACCAAAATTAGAAAACTCATATTATTAATTGTTGGTAAGGGTGTGGATAATATGATGCTCTCATACCCACTGGAGGTACAGTCAGTTAGGGGAGCAATTTGGTCATCTAATGAAGTGAATACACATATGCCTAGTAATCCATATGTAGGATGCAAATCCTAAAGAAATTCTAGCATGTATGTTACAGCAGATTTGCATAAGAAAGTTCAATACAGTCATGGGCAAAAACAAAAACCCTTGTAAACAGTCTCAATGTCCATCAATAGAGGAACAAATAAACTGGTTTATCTATGAAGTATTTTAAACTGATTAATTACATATACATAAAACCATATATTTCTCAAAACAAATGCTGAATGACAAAAGTAAGGTGGAAGTGATATATACAACGAAATAGCTCATAAACTTAAAAAACTGGAAAAATTACCATGTCTGTGTTATACACAAAGGGTAATTAAAATGGCATGGATGAATACAGACAAAATTAATTATTGAGCTTGCCTCTGGGGAAGGTGGTAGGGCACTTGCACTGAGCACAGTGCTTAGAGACAACTATAACTGCTCCTATAATATTTTCTTTCTGATGGTTAGAAATAAATATGACAAGTGTTAACAGCTGTTAAATTTTCATTGAGGAGAAAATGGGTGTTTTTAATAGCATTATTATACTTACTTTTTTTTATTACTTTTACATTTAAAGTGTGGCAAAAGGTACTTCACGTTAACTGAGTAAGAAATATTATTTTCAAGAATTAAAAGTGGAAAGTGAAAATGAAGTCGCTCAGTCGTGTCCGACTCTTTGTGACCCCGTGGACTGTAGCCCACCAGACTCCTCTGTCCATGGGATTCTCCAGGCAAGAATACTGGAGTGGGTTGCCATTTCCTTCTCCAGGGGATCTTCCCAACCCAAGGATAGAACCCAGGTCTCCCGCATTGCGGGCAGACGCTTTAACCTCTGAGCCACCAGGGAAGCCCTAAAAGTGGAAGTCCATTACAAAGTACAAAGATGTATTCAAAAACAAGAATACCAAAGTGGAATTTAAAAGTGGAAATCCATTACAAAATACAAGGATGGATTCAAAAACAAGAATATCAAAGGACTAAAACCAAATTAAAGTTCATGAAATCTTTATTCTTGAAAGTTCTGAAGGTTTTACAGTAGTGATACTAACTTTGGGATAACATGAATTTATATATAATACTATAAAAAGGTATTAGTATAATAATTACATTAGAAAGTATTATGAACAGTATTACAACAATTATAATACTATGATAAAATACTATATATTCTTCAGAATATATTCTTTCAACATAATGTGATATTTTAAAGATTTCAATGGGTGTTTTTTTGCTTGCTGAAATAATTAGCAGGTGAGTTTTCCTACTAGCAATTAATACTAAATAAGTGATTACAGTATCTGAGCTTATCTTTCTGTCTGAAAAAAAGCCATCCCTTACAATCCTTAGTAATTCTTAGTCATTACAATCTTAGTCATTCAACCCTTGGAGTTCAGACATAAAGTGTAATACTTTTTAAAAGCAATCACATACCATGAAAGTGTTTCATGATGCATCCCTCTAGACTGAGTTCTTGACAATAATTTTTCTTTCTCTTATCCTCAAACCTGGGGCCTAATTATTTTCTTTTACTAAACAGCAGCTGTCCTGGTCCTGACCTTTTAGTATTATATCTCCTAGGAGAAGTGGTCTCATATGATGAAAGATTCCAGTTAAAACCCTAGGTGGTAGAGTTCAACAAAACTGCCTCAATATCAGAAATCTTAGGTATTGATTTTAACTTGGTGAAATGCGAAAAGTAGAATACTAGTGAGTCCAATGTAAACACTGATATTTTTCCCAAAGAAAATTAATGATCTTTCCATAGCTTTCTGATTTGATACATTTTTTTCACTATGTAGAACTGTCTGCTTACCTTATTTAGAAATTAAAAACCACTATCAGAGTTTACATTTTTGCTAATTGTCTTCCACCCTACACTCCAAATTCGAAAGCAAGAGATTACCTTGGGAAGGGTTTATGGCCCGGATTTGAGGAGTAGTTGTGGGTTCCCATGTAAACCCACAGTTGCCTGAACATTTAGCTGGAATTTCATTGACAAAGACTTCAACCTACAAATAAACAAACACAGAGATAACAGAGGTAGCATGGTTAAACAGAATATATGTAGGATTTAGAAAAGTAATAGAATTTTGCTTGTTTGCTAGTTTGCTGGTTTCCAAAAATTAGTCTATTCTACTCATACTTTTTCTGCTTTGACACTTCATTGACTCATTCTACAAATGTGTCCATTGTATCAGGCACAGCTGTAAATGGACGAGTACATTTAACAAAACAGATGACATTCCTGTTGTCACTCAACTTACATTCTAGTAGAGGTAGGGCAGAGATTTGCATAAGGCTATAAACTTATCCAAAAAAATAAATGAACATTATGCCCTGGGGGTAAGTAGTGCTATGGATAAAAACAAAGGTTGCTCTTGAGAAAGTCATCTAAACTCCTTACTCTTTAACTCCCTCTCTCTCAGGAAGTGGTAAGGTTAATAATCGCATTACAGAGACACGACAAAGATTAAATGAAAGGATATATTTTCAAATACCAACAGCAGAGCTTAAAATCCATTTTTATCATAAAGAAGATATTAATAATTTTCCCAAAAGTCATGAAATAATATTATTGAATTGATCCTCTGTTAACAAAAAGTCACATGAAAATAAGGATGTCACCTCTTCAATTTTACTGGGTCTTAAATTTATTACAAAATTGTTATATGTTTAAAATTATGAAGAAACTTTTAATAATACCTGTGGCTGTTTGCTGGGTGTACGAAGTAGGTCTCCCAGTATACGCTGTCTGAATAAGCCACCTTCCTTTATCTTTGTTACTGTCATGTTAGCATTTTCTCCAAAAATGTTGGAATCGTTGATCTATTTTTAGATAAGACTATTTTACTAGCAATGTTATGATAAATATGACCACACCAGTTTTTCTTTTTAAATTTAAGCATGGTTAAAAGTGAAATGCCAGAAGATTAAAAATTTCAAAACCATTTGGTCACATTTTTGAAAAAGAAGCCTCTTCAAAAATGATCATAAATCTACTGAAGAAAAAACTGGTAACATCATAGCATTACCAGATATTGCAGCAGTCACAACTTGAATTAAATGACTAAAATTAACTTGAATATTTAGAATAAAATATGTCTGAGAAACACAAATTTATTAATTTTTGTCAAAATATTCTATGCTTTTTCTGAAAATGACCATTTTGATTAATGATTCTTAAATAATTGAAAAAAAGTGGTCTTCTTTCCACCCAAAAGTCAATGTTTCCCCTTTAGCAGTTTTGGCCTCTGACTACCCCTGGTTTTTCATCTACTGATGAAGTTATATTTTCTGCCAATGGTAAAAATGAAACCAAGTTGGATCAATATGCATACTTTGGTCATTCCAAAGTTCACTGTTAACACGGTAGCCTTCCGATGCATACAGAGGCCAGAAAAGAGACAGGAGTCTTCATGCTGGGTCTGTGGGAGCCAAAGTGACCAGGAGCAGAAATGATGAACAAGCAGAGGAGGCCGGTCAGGGAAGAACGAAGGGAAGAGTGCGCAGACACCCGCAGAGGTACCAAGGGGACATCGGTCATTAGAGATGTCTCAGTTACAGAATTTTCTAATTTCAGGAACATGTCTAGTTTCAGGATATGTGCTTTCTTAAAATAAGGCCCACCTCTGTATGACATCCATACAGTCTATGGCATATTATATTCTATGTTTATATACTTCTTTGAGTCTCCTCTGTTATTTTCCCAAAGCAGTTTTGTATTTTTTTTCCACCTTTTGTCAAGGACATCTTTCCAGGTGAACATATGTGGGTCTATACATGGCTGCTTGGTGTTCATGCTATTTGTGTCATTTTAACAACTATTTTTCTATTGATGGGGATTTAGGTTTCTAGGAGTTTTTTTCTTTTACTATTACAAATAATGCTGCATTGACTAACTCTGTGCCTATCTCATTTCCTATTTGTATTATTATTTCAGTAGAATGGAGTTATAGATCTGAAATGGCTGAATCATAAGGTTTATGTATTCAGATGCAACTAAATTATCCTCCCAAATGGCCTTACCAGTTTTACTGTCTCACCAATAGTACATGAGGATAAGAGTGCCTCTCACACTCTCATCATCACTAGAAAGCACACTTTTGATGTTTACCATCTGAGCCCAAAGTCTCTTCCAGACCCTTCACCTTCAAATATTCTAAATGTGACTTCCCTCCTGTACTCCCAACCACACTCTAAGCGAAAGTCATTAGATAAGCGCTTAAAAGTGTGGCTCTGTTATGAACTTGAAAAGGTCATCTTTGGAACCAGAAAACTATCCAAGGACCCAGAATACAGCTCTAGCGAACAGACAGAATTATAGACAGCAAGGCAGATTACGCTTGGCCCCCCATACAGTATATCCCCAGTATACCCTCCCCCTTACACAATGCCTTCCCTCACAGTTTATGCAGATTTAGTTCTGAGACTGGCCCTGCCTCTGCTCTTCCTGCCCCTATCAAGGGTCTTCTAATCCATATATTCCTGAACTTCCCCCATAGGATGTCAGGCATAAAGCACCAACAGCTGTTCTCCACAAAAGAGAATACCTGGTCAACTTCATTTTGAATAATCTTCTTTCCCTCAATTTTCTTTTATGGAAAAGAATGGAAAGGAATTCCTTGAATGTTTAGTCTATCATTTGCATTTTTAAAATACACACAGTCTCCAGGTCTCCTTGGCATGAGGCAGGGTGCAAATAAGCAAAGAACACATAGAAGAAAACAAAACCCAGGTGATGTGAGGGAACCTGCAGGAGAGGCTGCTTTCCACATGTACTTCTCCACTTGACACGCCATGAGTATCCAGCACAGCTTCCCTCTCGGGTCACCGAGACTTGTCCCACTTCTTCAAGACTCTGGAGAGCAAACTGCAAATCTGCGGCGGACACGGCAGCGGGGATACCTGCACTCGCAGAAGGACGGCAAACAGTGGGAATCAAAAATTCACAAAACCGTGGTCACTCTTGTACATGCTAAGCTGCTTCAGTCGTGCCTGACTCTCTGCGACCCTACGGACTGTAGCCCACCAGGCCCCTCTGTCCATGGAATTCTCCAGGCAAGAATACTGGAGTGGGTTGCCATGCCCTCCTCCAGGGGATCTTCCCCACCCAGGGATTGAACCCACATCCCTTACGACTCCTGCACTGTAGGCAGATTCTTTACCGCTGAGCCATTGGGGAAGGCCCATGGTCACCTTTAACATACATGAGATGTAGTTTATTACTTGTAAACCAACTGTTCTCCTCTAATACGGAAAAAAAATGAAATTTCTATATTGCTTATGCAACAAATTTACATATTCCTTAGAAACAAAAATTACATGAGTAATGTACCTCAGACATTGATCCTTGGCTCAAATACTTAAAAACAATTTCATAGGTAACCAAAAAGCTATGGACATAAAAGAGAAACAAACTTTTGGGAATTTAACCTAGGGTATCTGGTGAGGTGATGAAGAAAACATGAAAATGTCATTTGTTCTCAATAATCTAGCTTTACATTAATGAAGATTTCAACTCTATAAATTACATAAAGCAATAATATTAAAAGGAAATACACTGAAATGTTTATGATGGTTATCTAGATCAGTACAGTTCAACTGATACACAGACCAAAGTTACAGACTTTTTCATGTACCTGTGAGAACATGTCCATACGCGTGAATGTCAAAGCTGCCCCTGAGAGGTGGAGATGCTGCTTGAATTCTTTGAATACGAATCTTTGACTCCCCGGGCCAGTTATTTCCTCTATAAACAGACTCATTCTCTGTCTCATTTGTGATTCTCTAATTTCCAAAATAAATATTGATAAAATGGTTAAATATAACAATGGTGAACACGATTTCTATTTCACCAGGGTACAATCCTGTGACATGACATAAATGAGCCTCAGGTATTCAGGACTCCTCAGAACATTAAGGAGAGTCACATAAATCAACACAGGCCGTACCAACGTGGCTGCGCTAATGAGGCTCAAGTCAACGCAGTCATCTGCGCGGCAATCAGCTGGAACCACAGTAATACCTCATTAATTCAGAGAGTGCCCGCCATCATTCAAGGAACAAATATTTACTGAGCAGGCATTCTGTTCAAGGTACAATGCTAATCACATTGGGTGGTGAGGCAAAGAAGTACGAAACATGGTCTTGGCTATCAAAAAATTAAAAACCTTTTTAGAAAAATAACATACAAAAACTTGAAAACTTAACTAATGATATAAAGAAATATATGATCAATACAGTGCCTAATCCAGACTCAGGAAATACCTGTCTAATATTAAGTGCCAAGTGACAGAAGCAATGTGTGCGATAAACATTCATAGATTGTAACTCTAATAGTGAAGATGATATTCTCCGGGTGCTGATCCTTGTTAATCTTGTGGAATTTAAAGTTATAAGTCCTATTGCCCACACAAATGAGCAAATATAAGTCCCAAAAGACATGTGCAAGAATGTTCAGAGCAGCTTTATTTATAATAATCCCAAACTGGAAATAGTGCAAAAGCCCATCAACAGAATAGATAAATTGTTGTATGTTAACACCATGGCATCTGGTCCCATCACTTTATGGGAAATAGATGGGGAAACAGTGGAAACAGTGTCAGACTTTATTTTTCTGGGCTCCAAAATCACTGCAGATGGTGATTGCAGCCATGAAATTAAAAGACGCTTACTCCTTGGAAGGAAAGTTATGACCAACCTAGATAGCATATTCAAAAGCAGAGACATCACTTTGCCAACCAAGGTCCGTCTAGTCAAGGCTCTGGTTTTTCCAGTGGTCATGTATGGATGTGAGAGTTGGACTGTGAAGAAAGCTGAGTGCCAAAGAATTGATGCTTTAGAACTGTGGTGTTGGAGAAGACTCTTGAGAGTCCCTTGGACTGCAAGGAGATCCAACCAGTCCATTCTTAAGGAGATCAGCCCTGGGATTTCTTTGGAAGGAATGATGCTAAAGCTGAAACTCCAGTACTTTGGCCACCACATGAGAAGAGTTGACTCACTGGAAAAGACTCTGATGCTGGGAGGGATTGGGGGCAGGAGGAAAAGGGGACGACAGAGGATGAGATGGCTGGATGGAATCACTAACTCGATGGACATGAGTTTGAGTGAACTCCAGGAGTTGGTGATGGACAGGGAGGCCTGGCGTGCTGCGATTCATGGGGTCGCAAAGAGTCGGACACTACTGAGCGACTGAACTGAACTGAACTGAACACCATGGAATACTGTACAGTGAAAAAGAACAAACTTCAGCTAGCTGTATGCAACAACATGAATGTCATAATAACAAACAAAAGAGTACATAGTGTATTGTTATTGATATGATGAGTTAAAAAAAGCAAAACTAACTAATGTTGGTAAAGTTAAAATAGTAGTTATCTAGGGCTGTGGGCAAATAATCCAATGACAAGGAAAAGGCACAAGAAGGTTCTCGGGGGTCTAATGATTTTCTTTATCTTGAAGTGATTACATGAGTGCCTTTACTTTGTAAAAAGTCATGGACTTTGGCAAGGTTGCAGGATACAAGAGCAACACACAAAAACCAATCATATTTTTATGTGAAAATAACAAGCATGGAGAAACTGAACTTAACATAAGATCCATGACAACGACCTCAAAGAAAAGGAAACACTTACATATAAATGTAACAAAACATGTACTGAATCTGACCTGAAATTACAAAATGCTGGTAAATGTAATCAAAAAGTTAAAAATGTTGGGAAAAAAAGCAAAGAAGATAAAATATATGGAGAGACAAATTGCATTCATAGATTGGAAGACTCAATATGGTAAAGGCATCAATTCCTTCCAAAAGAATATATTGATTTAATGCAATTCTTATCAAAATACCAGCAAGATTTTTGTAGGTATTAACAAGCTTATTTCAAATTTTATATGGAAAGACACAGGACCTCGAATAGCTAAAACAATTTTTCACAGGAAGAGTGAGGTCAGAAGAATCACTCTACCCAATGTTAGGGCTCACTACATAGCTACGGTGATCAAGAGGGTGTGGTATTTATTGGTGGAAAGAATGACACACAGAACAATGGGACAGAATAGAGAGAAGTGAACCTGAATGTCACGCAGTCATGTCTGACTCTTTGTGATCCCACAGACTATACAGTCCACGGAATTCTCCAGGCCAGAATACTGGAGTGGAATCCAGAAACATATCCACACAAATATGCCCAACTGATTTTTTTTAATAAAGATACGAAAGTAATGCAAATGGAGAAAGGATAGTTTTTTCAATAAATGGTACTCGAGCAACCATAGGGATAAGCAAACAAGTGAACCTTGACCTAGAACTTCGTATCTCATACAAAAGTTAACTCAGAATGGATCGTGGCCTTAAATGTAAAATGCATAACTATATAACTTTCAGGGGAGGCAAAGAAGAATATTTAGGACTTAGGGCTAAGAGTAGAGTTCTTAGACTTGAAACCAAAAGCACCATTCATAGAAGAAAATACTTGATAAACTGAGACTCGTCAAATTAAGATTGTTGCTCTGTGAAAGACCTCATGAAGATCATGAAAAGGCAAGGTACAGACTGGGACAAAATATTTTCAAAGCACACACCTGACAAAGGACTTATATCTAGGATACAGAAAGACCTTAAAAGTTCAACAATAGGAAGATAGTCCAATTAAAAAATGGGCAAAAGGCATGAACAGATATCACAGAAGGACATATATGGTGTTTGACATTAGCCATCAGGGAATGCAAATTAAGACCAAAATGAGCTAACAGTATATACCACATCAGAATGGCTGGAACAAAAAATAGTGATAATGCTAGATGCTGGCATATTTGTGCAGACAATGGATCACTCATACATTGCTGTATGAGGGAAGGTAAAATGGTGTAGCCACTTTGTAAAAGAGTATGGTAGTTTCTTATAAAGCTGTACATGTGTTTGTCACATGACCCCATAATTACACTGTTGGGCAATTAACTCAGAAAATGAAAACTTATGTCACATGGAAACCCACATATGAATGTTCATAGTAACTTTATTCAAGCAGCAAAAACCTAGAAACAACTCAAATGTCCTTCAAGAATTAAGTGGTTAAATAGACTTATGGTGCATCCATACCATTAAACACTATTCAGCAATCAAAATGAACAAACTGTTAATATATACAACAATTTGGAGAGATCTCGAGGGAATTACTCAGAGTGAAAAAAGTCCGTATCAAAAGACTTAATGCTAGCATGATTATATAAAGTCTAATTCCATTTATGTAACATTGTAAATGCCACAATTACAGAGATAATTAGTGGTTGCCAGATATAAGACAGTGGCAAAGGGAGGTAGGTGGTGTGGCTATATGAAAGTGTATCCATAGGGATTCTCAGGATGGAACTGTTCCGTGGTGGTCAGCTGAATCTATACATGCAATAAAAAGCTGTGTGTAAGAATCGTACACACACACACCACACACAAATGAAAGCATGTAGAGCTGATAACATCCAAGTAAGGTTGGTAAACTGTATCAAAGTCAATTTTCCTGTTGTGCTATTATGTTATGCTTATAGATGCTACCCTTGGGGGATAATGGTGAAAGGTATGGGAATATTCCTGTATTAATTCTTACAACTGCACATGAGTCTACAATGATCTCAAAGTTAGTTTTTAAAACAATTCATTCATGTGGACATTTAAGTATGAGCATATACACATATGACACATTGTGTCAGCTCACAGACTGAAAAAACATACGATGTTTATCTTAGAGATACCAAGACTAAAACACTGGGTCTGGAAGGGCTAAAAGCAGTTTTTGTGGAACACTTATAGTGTTTTAGTCTTTTAAATCATAAAACTTAACAGAAAGTTCTTTGTGAGGCTCAAATTATAATATTTAATTATTATTGAACCTTGAATTTTGAATGCCGTATACTTGGTTCTGGTTTGCTGTGGGAAGTTATATAACTAATTGTAGATGTTATAAAAATTAAATGTAAAATTAATTCTCATATCTGTAACATTTAACACAGATCTCATACTCAAAGAGTATAAAAGAACTCTTTAGATCCTTTTGGAATTATGGAAAACCATCTCTTTCCCCTTGTATCAATTTTTATACAAATAATAAACAGTGTTTATAACAGAAACAATTTAACAACCTAATGCAGAAATTTTCTTCCAATAATCTCTGTTCAAAGATCTTTATTGGGAGAGCCCACAGCTTTTTCTTCTACATCACCAGAGAAAACTCTGGCTAGCTGATTTAAAACTTAAATCTGGTTAGCTGATTCTTAAGGTTATTTCCTCCCGCTTTTTTCCCCATAGATACATTTCTTTAAAAAAATTTTAATGTTTAAAGTGAATTATCATGGTCAATGTGAAAATTTATGCTCAATTTCAAGCCTCTAAATCTTCATTTAATCCTTAGAATAACTGTCTTGTCTTATTAAAAGGTATCTATTCTGTGTCATCTATTCGTAATAATGTTTTAGGTTTACTGGGTCAAATCTAATGTTAAGTTGAAGATATTTACTTGTAAAATTCTAAGCTTACCTGCCCAAAGCTTACAGCCATCATGGGTATATTATAACTGCAATTATATGATGTCATGGTGACAGAATACTGGTTGGTTATACTGGATCCATTACTTTTGGTCTGATTCACCTGAAAGTCCTTTAAAAATATTCCTTTATTTGCTAATGCTGGAAGTCTTCTCTTTGACATTTCTAAAGAATACAAATAAACAAAATAATGGGAGATAAAATTGCATAGCTTCTGCTGCTAAAAAAAGAAAGCATCAAATGATAGCCATGTGTCATGGAATAAATTGTTTGAAATCAACTTTTAGAAAGACCTTAAGGTAAGTAGTTTGTGAGGCTTGGCAAACTTTCACTTCTAGAACATAAAGCTTTGAAGTCTTTTGATATATGAGTCTCATTGGGTAATTAAAACAAAATACTGAAAAGCCATCAAGCTCTGGGCTCCATGCAGCCCTCTGCCGGCCACTTAGTTTTGTTCTGGCATAGGTCCCTGAATGTGGTGCTCACTATGACCTGAGCCTTTAACCCGGCACAAATCATCTGTCTTCTGTGCTCCACCAATCACAAAGGTCCAGTGATAGCGGATTCATTTAGTTTTAAAATAGTTCCAAAGAAAAGGACTCCAAAACTCCTCTGAAATATGGTAAAAGTCACTTATTAAGGTGACTGTTTGGAATTAGGCTGATCTTTTTTTTTTTTTTTTTTTTGAAGACTGGGCTTTCCTTGTGGCTCAGCTGGTAAAGAATCCGTCTGCAATGCAGAAGCCCTGGGTTTGATCCCTGGGTTGGGAAGATCCCCTGGAGAAGGGAAAGGCTACCCACTCCAGTATTCTGGCCTGGAGAATTCCATGGACTGTATAGTCCATGAAGTCGCAAAGAATTGGACATGGCTGAGCTATCTTCACTTTCACTTTTTTGAAGACTGAAGTTTAATTTTTATTATCTTATTAGCACATTTCACATAAATGAGTCTATTAACATAACTAGAAAAAAAAACTAAAACTATCAGAAATAAGATTTTCATTTATATTTTTACTAATTATCACAATAAAGCCCATGGAAGGTTTCAACTCATTCTTACTAGACAGATATCAATGGCAATAGTTGCCTTTCAGGAACAGATCTCTAGCTTGGTGATTCATTTCTCAAAAATCAAACTAGGCAAAATTAGAATGTTTTCCACAGCATGGTGGTGGTTAGTCGCTCAGTCATGTATGACTCTTTGCGGCCCCACAGACTGTAGCCCACCAGGCTTTTCTGTCCATGGGGCTTCTCCAGGCAAGAATACTGGAGTGGGGTTGCCATGCCCTCCTCCATGGGATCTTCCCTACCCAGGGATCGAACCCAGGTCTCCCATATTGCAGGCAGATTCTTTACTGACTGAGTCATCAGAGAAGCCCTTCCACAGTGTACTTAACTATAAATAGAATCTAGAACTATAAAGCGAATTCCTGCTATACTGACAAAGTTTACATTAAGGATGCTTTCATCTTTAGAATAATCATCTGGCCCTATTCATTGAAAATATGATTTAAACCACAATACTATTGAGATGAAACATTTCTATCTAAGCTACAGAATATAAATAACATCTATGATAAGATTTTAGTACAAAATAGGTTTAAAAGGTTTAAGTTTTAGATATGAAATGATACTATGTACCATCCAATGTTGTCATTGTAGATGTCTGTCCAATGTATACAATATCCACATAGAAAGACTGTGATTCTGATGCTTTCTGCAAGCTAATCCTCTGAAGAGAAAAACTGGTCCCAGTGTATTTGGTTTGTACAAGATCCAGAAGGTCTACACAAGTGTAGGTCCAGCTGAAATATGGTTGTTTAATTAGATGTACAGTTCAGTTACAATGTTTAATGTAAACCAATACACTATAAAACACATTAAAATCTTAAGGAAGAAAAGTCTTTCTTTTCCCACAAGACTATAAGCATACTTTAATGGCACAGAAAAGCAGTCACAACAAGGGATAGCAGGCAGAAACTTACACTGGCAGGGAAAGATTTAATGTTGCGAAGATAGCTTTTATTTGTAGCCTTGGCAGTAGGCATAGGAATGTAAAGCAATATTCTACAGTGACAAGTAAGTCAACTAAGGAGCATGCACCTTGATGGAAAGCATATAGAATTAAGACACAAGAATAAAGAAATCATTTTAGTAAAAAAATATATTTATCAGGGATAGAGCAGTGAATTCAGCGAATAGTAAGAAGCAAGGCTGTAACTTGATAATACTTCCAAAAGAGCTCAGTGGAGTTGCATTGTCCACTATAACTAAGGGACAAACATTGCAGAAGTTATTAATCCATACAAATGGTTGCACAGTACCATCTAAATTTAGATTCAGAGTTCCATTAAATATTAACTGCATTGGAATCTCATAAATTACAAAAGCAATTCAGTAACTGGAGTTTGCAATAAAGAGATAAATACTGCCATTCAAATAACTAAATACAATTTAACAATAATCTTTGCGCCAGCTACCAATGAACTGATTAACTGATTGTTTGAGCACCTTCTATGCTCATTTTGAAACTCCATGGTTTGCAAATTCATCATTGAGTCCATTTCTAGTGCATCAAAGCTCAGACTGCATTATTTAAAAAAATTATATGCAGAACTACATTAAGTTAAAGTGCTCTTTAAAATAAAAAAGTACTTTGGGATTCTAAGCAGACCTCTATGACTAATTATATGATTCTGAAGTTCTAAAAACTACTTAGGAAAAAATAGCCCACTGAGCCAGACCCTTTATAAGACAAATGGAGACTACAGACGATATCAAAACTTAAGCAAATAGTACTCTTTGTGTTTTGTGGATAGATAATTTCATTTTCTAAGGGAAAACCAGATTTTGTCTTTGGGATTTTGAAGCTGAATTTACAGCTTTACACATCACTGGTTTTGGAGACAACATTTGAGAAAATGTGGCTCTTTTGATACTAACAATGTACAGAAAACAAACTAATGCTAACACACATAATTGATCTATAAATGGACTGTCTTACCTACATAAAAGCAGGTCTAGAAATATCAGCTAGGAGCAGGAGAATTTACTTTGCCTTCATTGGTAACATTAATAGTTTTTAACCAGAGAACCATCCTCTTTTAAAGCATGATATTCTTGTTGAAAGATCTTGTGGCATTTAGGGTAAAGGAAGCCCATTAATTTCACCAAATGTAATGCATCTTCACATTAATGCACAGCAGATACACTGCAGGCTAAAGGAAGGACTACTTAGTGATGTGCTCAGTGACGGTTTGACTAACATGGAAGAACTGAGATCTGTGAAATCTTCCAAAATCCCGCTGCAATAAGAAGAATGAAATGCATATAGGTGGTGGTGATCAAAATTAAAATTGTGATTCCATAGTTCAATTTGGGTATGAGGGATGTTCCTTCAAGAAGGACTTTTGCTTCACAATAATCCCTCACAGACTACCCCTGATTTGAATCAAACTGAGTATGACACATTGGGTACATTCTTTCTGTGCACAGGCTTTCCATGCTCCTTGCCTATTAACATGGAGAGAGCTACCTTGATCCTTGGCATTGCTTCCTCCTGTGTGACAGCTAACAGAGAGTGGCTGTGGCCTCTTCACATTCAACAATTACCCTAGGGAATTGCAGAATTGTTCTCAGTCACTTCATTCATTCCAGGAGCTAACTTTGGTCAGATTTTATATATTGGATTAAACTGTTGTAATAGCCTCAAAGATATATTTATGCATGGGAGGGGAAACCAACACCTTCTTCAATACTCTGTCTCTCTCTATCTGTCTCTGACTCTCTTTTTTTCTGCCTATCTTCTTCATCTTCTGTCGAAAATAAGGATGAAGTGAAAAAGTGAAAGTGTTAGTCACCCAGTTGTGTCTGAATCTTTGTGACCCCATGGACTGTAGCCCACCAGACTCCTCTGTCCATGGAATTCTCCAGGCAAGAATACTGGAGTGGGTTGCTATTCCCTTATCCAGGGCATCTTCCCAACCCAGAGACTGAAGCCAGGTCTGCTCTTGCACTGCAGGCAGATTCTTTATGATCTGAGCCACCAGGGAAGCCCCAGACAAAGATGGAGCAAATGTATAAAACATGCCAAAAGTGCGAACATAAAAGCCATACTCAGTTTAATCAATGTCATTTGAGAGTGAAATCTGAATTGTCAGGAAAAGGACATTTTTTAAAGCATTAATTCAGGAAGGTTACTTTTCTTTTATTAGGGCAGGGAAGGAATTGGTTTTGACTCATCTTAAGACAAGACTCAAGAGTGTCCTGCAACTTTCTCAGAGAGCAGCTTCCCATAGTTCTGTGCTAACACAGTCCACTTCATACACAGAGCTCCCTCAGCTCTCTGCCCTTCGAAGTCCACTTCAAGTTTACCAAACTTCAGAATCTGATGAACTTTCTGTCTTTGTGTATAAAATTTTTTTTTAATTTCTTTACATCCTATGAAAGCATGATTTTAGATTTTATTCCTTGGGTAAAACACAAATAAGTATCCTTTAATGCTTAGTCTAATAATGTAAGGAATATTCAGTGGTAGAATTTTCATGTGTTCTGAACCATTCTTTGAAAGGTTCTTCTTAAATATTTCCTCTTTGATAAACATCTCTTGGGTACCTACATTTCAACTATGGCTTCCTACCTCAAGATTAGAGATTCTGACACCAGTATCTAAAATTGGTTCCCAGTTGCCCCCACTTCATCTAACTGAGCAGAAGATCTCGAAGGTCGTTAGGGCTATATGCTCAGGATATGATGCCAGAAGGCTATGCGTGAAATACAACATTTTTTTTTTTTGAAAACCAAAGACTATAACTTCCCTTCTTTTCTTAACAAAAGGTCATCCCACTTCTGCAAGGAGAAAGCTACGAGCACTGGCAAAACTTAAAAACTTTCAAATTAATCTGTAAAGCAATTATCCTTCAATAAAAAATAAATTAATTAAAAAATACATACAAGGGAGGAAGGAAGGAAAGAAGGGAGGAAACAAGGAAACATAATAATGGTACATTCTAGGAGCTCACCATAGATATTTACATTGGCACAATAATGTGAATGTTAAATATGATTTTAACTAAATACATAAGATATAACAACAACAACAACAAAAAGCTGGGCTGGGGCACAGAAGTGGAGTGTATCATTAGATACTGCATCCAAGTCCACAACTCTGACTGGCTCTGTCTGCTCCCACCTGTCTGGTCCTGTCATCTGCTCCTGTCATCAGGCCAGTGGGCACATCTTGTTTTCTCCTGATGGAATTCAGGGAGCACCAACAGGCAACTCTGGTTTTCTCCTTACAACACTCCTTCCCTCCCATTCATGGGAAATTCATCTAAAAAGTTTTCTTAAATCTTTAACAAATAAAATTCCCCTTATAGTCCAATATATTTATATGTGTTTTGGAGTTTACACATTTCTGAAGGTATGGAATAAAAGCTGATCCCTACATTTTGAAAACAACGTTGAGATGATCAAGAAAGCAGGAAGCCTGAAATGGCCTGCTCCTGAAATGGAGCAGTTTCTGCATCCAGCGGCAAAGTCCTCCATCAAGACCCCCTTTTCAGGAATTCCGTGGTGGTCCAGTGGTTAAGACTGTGTGCTACCGTCTATGGAGTTGCAAAAAGTTGGACACGACTGAGGACTAAGCGACGAATGCTTTCTTTTCTCCCTTTGGTATGTCCATCAAAATATTTTATTTTCTCCATTCACACATTCACTTTTTTTTCAGTGATCAGTCTAATGATAATACTGTGATAAAGCAGTCTCTACCTTCCTTCAGTAACTAGAAACACTATTAGATTTAATAATATATAACTTAAATTCTAAAGTTTACCATTGTTTTGTCTTTTAAATGGTCATGGATGATGAAACAAACAGTTTTTATTTTCATAATCCACAGATATATTTTTGGCACAACTACTTCTGTAAGGAAACTTATGTAGAAGGCAGAAAAATCGTGGTTGGACCCATGGGGCACAAGATTTCTCAAAAACAAACAAACAAGAAATGAATTTATATTTATAGTTTACACACTATAGTATAAAGTTTCCAAATTCACAGTGCAACTTACTTGTTTCCATATGCAAACTTGAATGTAAATTGCGTATCAGTGCTTCTAGTAATCTTGCTTCTGTCTTGGTATTGAAATTTTAGACCAATATAATTTGCCAGGAATCCTTTGTATGCTAAACATAACTACATAGAAAATATAAAAAAATTATTAAAATATCTTGCCATTAAGGTTTTTTTTAGAAATTCAAATTAATTCAATACAATCCAATAAATGTCTACTGAGCTTTTTTAATACAAAATATATCAGAACATAGAGGAAGGAATGATTAACTCTGGATACACAGATACAGAAGAACTGGGAAGGTTTTATAGAAGAGGAAGTGGAGTGATGTGACCTCATAATAAATGATTAATTCTTTTATTGTTTTCTTAGATATTATTTCCTTAAGAAAAGGAAATAATTCACTCTCTTTAGCCATAGAGCTATGTAAAGAGGAAGGTCAACTCTAAACACTTCAGTGAATTTAAAAGCCCTTTACACACATAAAGAAGACAGAAGCATTCAGGTAGATTAACTAGGATGTGAATACAGGTAAGCATTTACAGATGGACATGTTACCATCATGCATGCTAAGGAGCTTCAGTCATGTCCAACTCTGCGACCCTATGGACTATAGTTTGCCAGGCTCCTCTGTCCGTGGGATTCTCCAGGCAAGAACACTGGAGTGGGTTGCCACACCCTCCTCCAGGGGTATTCCTAACCTGGGAATCAAACCCGTGTCTCCTGTGTCTCCTGCATCAGCAGGTGTCTTCTTTAGCACTAGTGCCAGCTGGGAAGCCCTGTTATCATACAAAACTCATTAAATACTAATTTTAATTGTCCATAATTCCTAAGAATGCCAGGTATATCTAGAATTTAGAAGTTCAGAACATGTGTTGTAACAACTGGAAAATTTTTTAAAAATAGAAAGGGTAAATCTATGATCTCTTGGCTTAGATGTGTGTAATATCTATCCTAAAACTGGCATTTCCTCTGTGATTTTCTTTCACTTTTTCCTGAGTGGATACCCAAAATCACTATAATGGCTATCCATTTTTGTTTCTTCTTAAATAATGAGGAATATTGAGGAGATTATATATTTTTAATTGTTTTACTATTTACACTAATGTGCACATAATTTTTTCCAAAATTATAAGATAAAGCAGAATACATGTGTGGCACTACATATTTTTTTAAATGTATTTATTTATTTTAGTTGGAGGATGATTATTTTGAAACATCGTGGTGGCCTCTGCCATACATCTATATGAATCAGCCATAGGCATACATGTGACCCCTCCCTCCTGAGGCTCCTCTCACCTCCCTCCCCACCCCATCCTCTCCAGGTTGTCACAGAGCACCAGCTTTGGGTTCCCTGCGTCATACATCAAACTCCCACCGGCTACCTATTTTACATATGGTAATGTATATGTTTCAATGCTATTCTCTGAAAGCAGCCCACCCTCTCCTCTCAGTGTCCACAAGTTTGTTCTTTACATCTGTGACTCCAAATTTCTTTACTTGAGAATCAGCAGAAGAGGAAATCGTAAGCCCCTAGAAGGTGAATCATGGTGCGAGGCCAGTGTGATGAGATTTCACATGACAAGCAATTCTCCTTGTCTCAAAATTTCATGAAATTTTATTACCAAGGTATTTTACAAATTCAATTAGCATATCATTTTGTTGAGCTTACCTGATTATAAGGAAATAATAAAATGTCTTCATATGGTAGTCTGTTTTGTTTAACATCTGCTGAGTCAAAAAGAACAGCTGGGTTTTTCAGGGAATAACGACCACAGTAAGCATCCGTTTCAGCTGTCTTCTGCCCTCTATTAATATGCTCCTACAGCAATAATAATATTTCAAATGAAAACATGATTTATTTTTCTGGTTTATTCCCCAGCCTCTTCACCTAAGTCATTCAAGTTCCAACTCAGATCCCACTGTTTCCCAAACTGCTTTAACTTGAAATATTTTCTCTCTTCTTTGAAAGTCTAAGGCTCTCATTCTATATCATTCACTTAGATCCATAATCATATAATCCCTGTACCTGTATTTGACTATTTCCTAAGTCCTATATTTCCCTTTACATTATGAACTCCTTAAGGATATTTATTCACTCTTTTCACAAATGATTTTTAGTGTTCATTCTGTGCCTGGTGTTTGCTTGCTTGTTCATTTGCTTGTTTTTTGTTTAATCTTCAGGGTTCAAGGAGCGAAGCACCCTACCTGTACACACAGGGGCCTACCAGTTTGGGACAAAGGAACCAAGGATTATAAAACTAAGCCTGAAGGGAGGTGTCTAATTCATATAATAGTATTAAAAAAGATGACTCAGGAGACGAGACAAATGGATTGCTATCTAAAAGGAAAAGGGAGCTAAGGAGCATCAGAGAGAGGGTTAAAATATATGCAGAGAAGTGGGGATGTGAGAGTGGTGCTGGGAAACTAAAGGAGTCAAGGTAACATGAGTCAAGAATGTGTGTTATGATGATGACTGTAGATGAAGTAGGAAAGGAGTATAATGTAAATTAGTTGTTCAGTTTCCTTGTCTGCAAGTATCACATTCAGGACAGAAGAACCTCAATACATGTATATTAAAACATGGCCCATTAAATGATTTTCCCTTTTCACTAACATATCTGTTTGCATAAAGTATGACATGATGTATGTTTTTATATATATATATATATATATTTTTTTAAAAGGCGCATTTAGTTCTGGAGTATTGATCTAAATTGAATAACTTGCCTAAATATTTCTTATTCCTGAGGTATTCATTTGGAAATGGTGACTATCTGGCTTCCTTGAGTCTTCAAAATAAGAATTAGGAAGATAAGTATATTTTAAATTTTCTTTACTGGAAATCAAAGAAAAATCTTTGTATTTTATCAAGAAATAAATACTGACTAGGCCTCATACTAACTGACCAGAGGGTGATCTCAAAAAGCAATGGAAGCAATTTCACTATATAATGCTCTACTACAAATTATATTCTCTGAAGCCATGAGGAGAAAGAATATACTCTGAATCTAAGAAAGCAAACAAAAAACCCTACAGATCTCACATTTACCCATCTTGCCTACTGTCTCTTGATTAAGAAAATTCATATGTGGTAGAAATACTGCTTTTACAAATGAATCATTTTATAATGCAGGAAGATGCTAGAACCTTATCAATAAACATATAACAAAATTATATTTGTAACTTGACTTTAAATGATAAAGTAATTAATGCTAATCAAAAAATGACAAAATTCCAAACATTTATATGAATTCTTATCTTGTCCATTTTGAGGTTGATTAAATACATACCAGGTTAAAATCAGTTTCATAATCTCTGAAGTATTTCACAACAAATCCTTCTTCAAAATTTGCAATTTGTGGTGGACACTTGCTGCTAACCATTTCTTCCAGTGCTGCCTGAAACTAAGTTAACAATAATTAATAAATAATTACTAAAGCTTTAGTAATTTCTTCATGAAGGGTTAGAACATTAGTAATTTTACTACTAATTCTAATTAGTTTTAAAGGAATAATTTCATAAGATAATTCCCATGTTAGCCATAATTATGAGGTAATTTCTTAAATAATTTTTAAGTTTATATATGATAATCTCAGTATAATGACTGTTTCAAAATTTTTATTTTAGGGAAGTCCCTGATGGTCCAGCAGTTAGGACTCGGCACTTTTACTGCCAAGGGCCTGAGTTTGATCTCCAGTCAGGGAACTAAGATCCCATGAGATGCTTGGCATGGCCAAAAATTTTTTTAATTAAAATAAAAAGATTTTTATTTTAGAATGTCAATAGTTACATCCAACTGGCTGACCTTAGCTTATTATGTTATTACATACTGTAGGCATATTTGTTTAGCAGTTTTTTAAAAGCGTCAATGAGGTAAAACTAAGTGAATTAGCCCCTCATTAAACAGTTTCAAATAAATAGCTTTCCCAATCAAATGAAAAACTAACTGGAAAATATATATATACTCCAATGCATTTTGTTTCTCAAAAGAAGAAATACAGATTATGCAATCCTTTATTATTTAAGAAAAAATCTAGATAATACAGGAATTGGCACACATTCACGAGGTCTATAATTTCCACACTGTTATTTCTCTGGCAAAGCATACATATTTAGAATTAAAGAGTTGAAATAGCGTATGATCTTTAGTCATCAAACAAATATTAACTCATGCTCATTGTACAGGCAGTTGTGGAAATGCAGTAACTCACAAGCAAACGTTCCTTATGAGCAGATGCCCCATATACAGATACCCGGACCCTGTTGGCACAGACCTAAGAACTCCCCATTCATTCCCTCTGTCACTGTGGTATCTCCCACTTCTCTGCTCGCTATGAGTTGGCTCTAACCCACCATGCCAAGTAGGAGATGTATTACCACTCCTTAAAATATGTTTTTGTAGAAGGCTGATGTTTAAGTAGCTTTCTGCTTGAAAAATGAACACAGCATACTTCAGCTTCTGATGACTGCGGTGTCAGAGGCCTAGAAGTGATCCCATCCCAGTTGAGTGTGAAGGTGTCCAAACTGGGTTTTCCTTTGGTTTGTTCTGTAATAGCCAGCATGACATTGTTCCCTTCAAATGCTTCATAACTGAGCAGATCAAAGTCTCCTGTAATGAAATACCAAACATAACTTGAGGCAGTCAATTAATTACCAATATAGCCATGAAAGAAATTTAGATTTAACAAAACTTGTTTTATTTGGAATTGAATTATCACACACAAAAAAGGATGAACGGAGAAGATGCAGATCCTCGAATCTGAGACTTAGCCATAGTCAGTTCAGTTCAGTCGCTAAGTTGTGTCCGACTCTTTGTGACCCCATGAACTGCAGCACTCCAGGCCTCCTTGTCCATCACCAACTCCCAGCATCCACCCAAACCCATGTCCATCGAGTCGATGATGTCATCCAACCATCTCATCCTCTGTCGTTGCCTTCTCTTCCTGCCCTCAATCTTTCCCAGCATCAGGGTCTTTTCCAATGAGTCAGCTCTTCGCATCAGGTGGCCAAGTGTTGGAGTTTCAGCTTCAAATCAGTCCTTCCAATGAACACCCAGGATCAATCTCCTTTAGGATGGACTGGTTGGATCTCCTTGCAGTCCAAGGGACTCTCAAGAGTCTTCTCCAACACCACAGTTCAAAAGCATCAATTCTTCGGCACTCAGCCTTCTTTATAGTCCAACTCTCACATCCATACATGACCACTGGAAAAATCATAGCCTTGACTAGACAGACCTTTGTTGGCAAAGTAATGTCTCTGCTTTTTAATATGCTGTCTAGGTTGGTCGTAACTTTCCTTCCAAGGAGTAAGCATCTTTTAATTTCATGGCTGCCATCACCATCTGCAGTGATTTTGAAGCCCAGAAAAATAGTCAGCCACTGTTTCCCCATCTATCTGCAATGAAGTGATGGGACCGGATACCATGATCTTAGTTTTCTGAAAGTTGAGCTTTAAGCCAACTTTTTCACTCTCCTCTTTCACTTTCATCAAGAGGCTCTTCAGCTCTTCTTCACTTTCTGCCACAAGGGTGGCGTCATCTGCATATCTGAGGTGATTGATATTTCTCCCGGCAATCTTGATTCCAGCTTGTGCTTCCTCCAGCCCAGCGTTTCTCATGATGTACTCTGCATAGAAGTTAAATAAGCAGGGTGACAATATATAGCCTTGATGTACTCCTTTTCCTATTTGGAACCAGTGTGTTGTTCCATGTCCAGTTCTAACTGTTGCTTCCTGACCTGCATACGGGTTTCTCAAGAGGCAGGTCAGGTGGTCTGGTATTGCCATCTCTTTCAGAATTTTCCACAGTTTATTGTGATCCACACATTCAAAGGCTTTGGCATAGTCAATGAAGCAGAAATAGATGCTTTTCTGGAACTCTCTTGCTTTTTCCACGATCCAGCGGATGTTGGCAATTTGATCTCTGGTTCCTCTGCCTTTTCTAAAACCAGCTTGAACATCTGGAAGTTCATGGTTCACGTATTGCTGAAGCCTGGCTTAGAGAATTTTAAGCATTACTTTACTAGCGCGTGAGTTGAGTGCAATTGTGCGGTATTTTGAGCATTCTTTGGCATTGCTTTTCTTTGGGATTGGAATGAAAACTGACCTCTTCCAGTCCATTTAGCCATAGTAGAAATAGCAAAATAGCAGAGAAAGGTAACCTATATATTTTAAGGTTCTGTTTTTGTAGCTTAAAAGGATGTTTTGTAAGATAAATAGAAGTTGGGCATTGGAATCAAGAGGTAAAAATCAATGGGCAACAGAATATTCCAAAAATCCTTTTATTTTTGCTCCAGTACCACCATCATAGTGTAAAGGGCTAGGCTGGGAACTGCTCTTTTCCTCAGATATGAATAGAGTACAAAGGTGAATCACAGGAAACAGTCTCATGCCTGTGAGGCTTGTTCATACCATCTCACTTTGAGAGAAATCAGGCTTTGTCCTCAGATGTTTCTCTTCACTGGGAAGATGCTTTAACAATGGAATCCTATTGCCTTTCTCTGTTGAGTAAAGTACTAGAATCTGCCCAGTTATGACTTAAGTACCATATTGGTTAAGGTTTCTGCTGAACCTTTAAAATTTCTCTTTGATCTAAAACCATGTTTCTGAGAGAACAAAGATAACAATATCTTTATTTATATAGCATTTTGACAAGATAACCTATGGGAAATTTTTAGAACTTTATGTTAAACAAAATTCTCTACTCAGCAATGAAATTAACAATTTCATTCAATGAGACATAAATATTGATGTAACATTTTACTTATATGAATTAGAAAATAGTGATTGCTCAAAAAAAAGCAATTTATTCAGGGATTGATTTCATGGGCCAGAAATCCCAAATACCCAAAGAAAGAAAGAAAGTGCTAGTTGCTCAGTTGTGTCCAACTCTTTGCAACCCCATGGACTGTAGCCCTCCAGGCTCCTCTATCCATGGGATTTTCCATGCAAGAATACTGGAGTGGGTTCTCATTTCCTTCTTCAGCAGATCTTCCTGACCCAGGGATCAAACCTGGGTCTCCTCCATTGCAGGTAGGGTCTTTACTGTCTGAGACACCAAACTGGTTGCTAAATTTGTCTTTAAGATTTGAAAATGTAATTGGAAGCTAATAGCTATTACTTGAAAAGGGTAAAGAAATCAAATAATTTTGGAAAATGCTATATTAAATACAAGTGCACTGCTTTTTTTTTTTTTTATTGCTTTGTTGTTTTTATTGCTCACTGCAGGATTCCTTGGGGATTTTAATATTCTAATGGGTTCTATAAATCTTCAAGGAGAAGGTGTGGTATGCAGTGTTTCCTATGTGGGTTTGACCCGAGAATCCTTTCAGTGGGCAAGATCTGGCCAGACTAAGTGTCTCCTGAGAAATACTGATTTACTTAAATTTCATTTCCAGAATTAAATATCTTCACTAATTTTTGCTAAATATAAAGTAGACTATTACTAATAGAGTATTTGTAGTTTATAGTGCAGTGTATTTCTCATGCATTTGGAGCTGTACACTCTTTGAAATACAACTAAAATTTAAATTACAATATAAAAAATTAACCATTTAATTTGTTTCTCCTGAAGTTGATCAACACTATGAATCCACTTCCTTTCTCCTCTCATTTTATGGTGCTTTTACCTTTTTCAGTGGAGGTGCACAGGATACGAATTTGTTTCCTAGAAAAAACATTACAGAACTTCAAAATGAAATACAGGCTTACCTCTAGTTGATATAAAGGTTATCAGGTAAACATAGCTTCGGGGGTCTTCTGTTCTTATGACTTGCACTGTGTCGGGTTTTATAGACCAGAGGTCATTTAAGGCTGACTGCAGTATGAACTCAGAAGCATCAGCAGGTAGCCAGACTTTGTATGAAATAAAATAAAATTTAAAAGTCAAATGATTAGGAACTTTAATCAGAAAAAAAATGGGTTGCAATCTCCGCTCTACCCCAACCAGCAGTGATGCCTTATATTTGAATTTTTTAAAGTACCTATAGCCTGTACCATAAGTTATTAATGAAATTATGTTCTGAAAGATTCAAATTCAATATTATTGAGTACTTAATGGGATTGTGATCTATTGAGGACAGGTTCATATTTTACTGTTTCAATGTTCCCATGGTAATAAGCATCCCATGTGGCAAATAGTAAGTATTCATCAGTATTTACTTATTGAAATGATAGAAGTAGCAAAAATTATTTTTCTGGATTTGTTATAAAATAAGAAATACAATATCTTTATTAACAGATAAACTAGTGTCTTATAGGTCTATTGCTTAATTTGAGAAATTGAAAGAAATGATCACCTGTCTGTAATGATAAATTTAATTCCTATTAACTTATACCTGTGAGTTGCAGGTATGTTTTTGTGTGTTTAAATATGCATTTATCATGATCCTTATAGAAGAAAGTGACAGTATATACCTGAAAGTTGTTTTTATTGATGCCATTTTCTATCCCAGTCTGAGGAGTTTTCTTCATAATATTTTTTTTTGCTTCTTTACCAAGCATACTATTAAAACTGTATTTTCCATATAGTAGAACTTGACTAGAGCAAATACCTTTTTAAAATTTTGTCTAACATAAAGAGAAATAAAGTCTCCCTTATTTTTTACAACTTACCAGTTTTTTCCATGTTGTAGATCAATCTATACTGGTAATGTGAACATAAATTAGCTTCCACACATGGGCTGGTTACCACGACCTTCTGCACTTCATTCGTTGCATGAGTTGTTTCCCAGTTTTCCAATGTTATAACCTATTCCCCAATTTAAAAAAAGCATCTATTTACTACATGGAAAAATACATTTTTAAAAGCATCATAAACCAGCTACTGTAAACAATAAACTATTTTAAAGGGTAAGTCATCAAACAACAGGCTCTTTATAATTACAGATATTCCAAGGCACAATTTAATAATTTTCCACGACTGCTTCCCCTTCAAACAGTATCTTACCTCGTACAGTTAATAACCAAATAGAGTTCTATCTTTGAACATTTGCTCTTTCTAAGGTGACTCTATAACCACAGCCAACCTGTACTTCCTGGACAACTGCTGACTGGGATTTGATGACTTGTTCTTCATTCACTGCATCTTCTGTTTGTTGTTCAGTATAGACACTTTTATACTGGTACAGTCCAACATCCACAAAAGCGCTTAGTCTGTACTCCTGCAGCAAGATTTCAATGTAATATCTGGAAAATAGAACAACTAAAGATTGGAACTTTTTCTCCAGAACACTTAATCATGAATTTTGCTTTCAATGAATAAATTTCTACACGATACAAAATACCTGCCCAATAAATGATTTATATTGTCCCCAGGTGGCGCTAGTGGTAAAGAACCTACTTGCCAATGCAGGAGATGTAAGAGACAAGGGTTTGATCCCTGGGTCGGGAAGATCCCCTGGAGGAGGGCATGACAACCCACTCCAGCATTCTTGCCTGGAGAATCTCAAGGACAGAGGAGCCTGGTGGGCTATAGTCCAGAGGGTCTCAAAGAGTCGGACACAACTGAAGTGACTAGCACACACACATACACACATCCTTGATTTTAACTATCAAATTATTTCACAGCAGTTTGCTAAAAGAAAATGAGTTGTGTAAGATATCTGCATTAGAGATAGAGAAACTGACGAATTGAGAAGAGATACTACCTTCTATCCTCAAGGAGCTGAAAACAATTACATTGTAGGTTATAACAAACTTCCTGACATAAAACCAGAGGACACAAAGAGGTTAAAGTACTGTAATGTACATAAGAAAATGTCAGGTAGACTCAGACATACCACATATTTTGTATCTGAGTGGTTGTATGTGTCAGGGATGAAATTCTCCCCTAAGTTCCTTAAATATTGTCTCCACTTGTAACTTGGGAAATAAAACACTGCCTTAGGAAACTTTTACTGATTAGGCTGATCACGGCCCTCCAACAAGCTGGATGAGATTCACACCTTAAATCTGGAATTCTTGATTCCTGAGGGTCCCTGCCCATCATCCAACTGCCTATTGAGAATTAGCTGTTCACCCACCAGTCGTTACAGGGGAGTGCAAAGCTACTACTGTTTGTGTGCTCAGTCGCTCAGTTGTGTCTGGCTCTTTGGGACCCCGTGGACTATAGCCCACCAGGCTGCTCTGTCCATGAGCCTTCCCAGGCAAGAATACTGGAGTGGGTTGCCATTTTTTCCTCCAGGGGACCTTTCCTACCTAAGTCTCAATCAGTGTCACACTGCTCCCATCTTTGAAGAGGCCAGCTAGGAGTTCCTTTAAATGGCCTCACATCATTCAGCAGATACTCTTGTATATGGAGATGAAGTGTCCACGGTTCATGAAAGACTGTGAATGGAGTGCATTTTTTATCTCCCATCTGGCAAGGAGATGGGGCTCTGGGTCATTTCCTCCACAGGACTGATACTGGAGGATTATGTCAGGCTTTCAGCTGCCCTGAGAAACCTGTTTGCCATCTCTGCCAAATCAAGGTGGGCAATACTAACTACGGAGCAGGACTTGGAGAAGTGAAGTAAAGTGAAAGTCACTCAGTCATGTCCTACTCTTTGAGACCCAGTGGATTATACAGTCCATGGAATTCTCCAGGCCAGAATACTGGAGCGGGTAGCTTTTTCCTTCTCCAGGGGATCTTCCCAACCCAGGGGTCGAACTCAGGTCTCCTGTATTGTGGGTGGATTCTTTACCAGTTGACCCATAAGGGAAGCCTGGACTTGGAGAAGAACCACTAAATTCTGTATCCTTATTGGCAGCTTAAATATATTTTAAGGCACTTTCTACATGCTAGCACTTCACAGACATTACTCTATTTAAGTGTCACAAAGTCCTATAAATACATATATTATTCTGTTTGTTTATATGAATTACAGAAACTAAGAATTTTAAAGACTGAAAAATTATTTAGAAGTTAGTAACTGAGGTAGGATTCAAATAGAAAGGGGGGTGACCCAAGAGATATGCATGTAGAGATAGGCTGTATTATTTGAGTAAAATGAACTGGCAAGACAAGTTATCTTCAAAAAGGTCCCAGGGACCATTGTGCAACAAACCAGCCATGTGGCCTCAATTTCAGAACTCACAGGCATCATTATTCCTGCCAATGTGTAAATTCCAAGCTAGTTTGCAGAAGCACAGATAAACCAGGTGGCAGATGTATTACAAGCCACCTTCATGCAAGCTCTGTGCTCTTATCAAGCAGGTAAATTGAACTCATTTTCCAAGGTCAAAGCAAAGCCTGAAGGTGTATTGACACTGAATAGCAATAGAAATTAACAAGGTAGTCCATTTTCTCTGAATTGGCCTGGCAATCTTGGTTAAAAAAGAAAAGGCTTAAGTATATAAAGCAGTGATATTAGAAGGGGGAAGAGAAAAAGAATGGAATGCTTGTTATTCCTAAGACTTCAGTGAGAACATTAAGTGTAGCTTCTCTCAGGTACTATTGATCCCAACCCTCTCTGACCAACTCCATGATGCTGCCTATGAGCATAACCTAATCAATATCTGGAAGGGTGATGTGGTAGAATGAAAAACAAAACTCCTCCCACCAGGAAGAGAAGCCCAGGACGTCCCCGGTGGTCGAGTGGTTTAGAATCCACCTGCCAAAGCAGAGGACACAGGTTTGATCCCTGTTCCGGAACATCCCACATATCTCAGAGCAACTAAGCCCATGTGCCACAACTACCAATGCTACACTCAGTAGAGCCTGAGAGCTTCAACCACTGAAGCCTGTGTGGCTAGAGCCCGTGCTCTGCAACAAGAGAAGCCACCGCAACGAGAAGCCCGTGCACCGTGACGAACAGAGCCCCTCTCTGCGGCAACTAGAGAAAGCCTGAGTGCAGCGATAGGGACCCAGTGCAGGCAAAAATAAATTAAAAAATAAAAGGAGTGAAGTCTGTTTCTTCACCCACTGAATATAAGCCTGGCCTTTTGCTTTAGTCACTGAGATATTAGCAAATGTGACATAAGCAGAGTTTAAAAA
Source organism: Bos mutus (assembly GCF_027580195.1). Lineage (NCBI taxonomy): Eukaryota > Metazoa > Chordata > Mammalia > Artiodactyla > Bovidae > Bos > Bos mutus. The sequence goes on along the minus strand of NC_091630.1, from coordinate 27,044,921 downwards.
GCCCCTGTGCATTAGGAATTGCCCTCTTGCCTGCGGGGACACTGCAACACACCGTCATGAAAGACCTTCTGGCTGGAGATATCCTCGATACTTCAGTCCCTGCCAGGCCAGCCGAGACTCCAGATATGCGAACAAGGCGGTCCTGGACCATTAATCACCAGCTAACACAGCCAGGATCAAAAGACCTACCTAGATAATCACAAAATTGGGTTGCTTCAAGCTACCAAATCTGGGGGAATGGTTTCTTACACAGCAAAACCTAACAAATACAAATGGTAAATGGAAGGTAATTCACATGTACCTCTTGATGTTCTCTATGTAACAGCTATTTTACATATATCACATTTTTTAACCTCCCTGTTTTCTAGGAATCCTGAAGAGCTTTTTGAATGGGATTATTAGCTATTTGAATAATATTCTCATTTTCTTTCTGAAATTGGACCTTTCAGCACTAAAAAATATACCACTTAAGGGCAGGGAGTATGTTTTAATATCTTTAGTATTAAATTTCCAGTACTGGCAGGCCCAGGGTCTGAAATAAATCATGAGACTATTAAATACATATTAACTGTGGCACCAGTTAATGTGGTTTTGTGGTTTATCTCCAGTAATAGAGAAAATAAGAGCAGAGAACTTGATGGCTGGATTGACTGAAAGGTCCTAGTAAGAAACTGAAGCAGGATTAAGAAAATTTCACAAAATTATAATTTCTGTAACAGGAATAATTTAGATTTCGAATTTCCCTAGTTAGCTGAATGCTAACTAATAAATAGCTAATAATCCCATTCAAAAAGCTCTTCAGGATTCCTAGAAAACAGGGAGGTAAAAAACGTGATATATGCAAAAGAGCTGTTACATGGAGAAGTATTCTTGAGAATATAGGAACAAAATGTAACAAAATTACGGAGAATGGCCAATTACAAATTGATTATTAGCATAATAATATTATTAGCATAATAAATTAGCATCACTTCCACCCATGAAACAAATTTAAAATGTTTTTATATATAAACTTATGGCTTTTAAATATCACATAATAGTTTAAAGAAAAGAAAACAAATCTTACTCTTTTCCTTCTTGAAGATGAATATCATCTGATCTCTGTGTTGGGTTGGAAAAATAATTGTTGGCATTGGAAGAATGATAGGCAATCCTCACCTTATCCCAAAAAGACAGAGAAAGAGAGAGGGGAGGAGAGAGAGAACTTATTAATAAGACTTTCAGCATTTATTTATCATTTATTATTTCTCTCAGTCTTAGACCTTTTATGAACAGAAAAACATGAAAATACTTCATATTTTTCTTCTATTATTCATGATGAAAAGGATCTTAAAAAATTATCAAAGCTCATTTCACTCCTGCCAACCTTAATGAATATCAACCATACTATTCCATGAACACACACAGATCATAGCTTTTCCACAATTAGAACTGCAAATGGAAAATTTAAAGACCCATCCTGGGAGGAAGGTTGCTTATTGTTAAGTAAAATATTCTTTTTTTCTGCAGAAAACTTTGAGGGACTTAATCCAAATTAGATCATTAAAAAGAGATATGAAAGATGCCAAAGATCACTAAATGCGTCTACACTCTACAAAGAGAAGACTTGAGGCTTCTCAACAGAAATGACTACACTGTCCTTAAAAGAAACATGCTGAAAAACTACTGCAAAATTGGAATTCATGTGTTACAGGCAGGCATTTAAGTCTGGGAGACAACCTTGCCATATATGTAGTGAGTCATTTTGATTTGATCTATCAGTTTCACATTTGTGAAATGGTCCTTCCCTCATAGCTCAGTTGGTAAAGAATCTGCCTGCAACGCAGGAGGCCCCGGTTCAATTCCTGGGTTAGGAAGATCCGCTGGAGAAGGGATAGGCTACCAGCTTCAGTATTCTTGGGCTTCCTGTGTAGCTCAGCTGGTAAAGAATCTGTCTGCAATGTGGGACACCTGGGTTTGATTCCTGGGTTGGGAAGATCCCCTGGAGAAGGGAAAGGCTACACACTCCAGTATTCTAGCCTAGAGAATTCCATGGACAGTCCATGGGGTCGCAAACCTTGGGGCCTCAAACCTTGGGGCCTCAAACCATGAGGTTGCAAAGAGTCGGACATGACTGAGCGACTTTCACTTTCACTTCCTAAAGAAATAACATAAAACATGTAATAATGTAATGAACACAAATGTTTAACAGAGTATTATTTGTGATCATAAAATATCAGAAGTTAAAAATGTATCAGTATGTGGAAAGTTACTTAAGTTTAGTAACTCACCCAATAACATACTATTTAGTCATCAAACACTGCATCATAAAAGCTATTTAATAATATGTGAAAAGACTAATACATGATAAAAGTGATTATAAATTTGGTCACAGGATCCTATTTATGTAAAAAATAAAATATAGACAAAAGGAGATAAAAGATTTTAATCTCATGATCAAGTAATAGTGAAACAGATCTAGTAGAACAGTGAAATATGTGTACGTTTCTCCAAATTCCCTATGGGTGATTATAATTCTTTCATAATAAAAATAATCTTTAATTTTAAAGAAAATGTCTATTTTTTTCTTAGTGAAGGAAAATTTAGGTATGGGAAAAACATTTTCTTTTAGACAACAAGTTTTCCATAATGACTTTATGGCTCATATCACATGTGTTAAAATAGTCAAATACCCACCACATAGATTCTTTAGTATATTCATTGGTTTTAGTGTCGAATAAATGGGACACATATAAAGGTTACCATATTGTTTCTATGATACCATGTGGTATGCTGTGGCTTCCCTACCTTATCTTCTGGAAGTCCAGTCTGGCTGAAATAAATGGCATAACGGTCATCACCTTTGATGTAGAATCTATAAACGTCAGATTCTGGAGCCACCAAAAACCCACTGAAACGTGCAACAAATGTGTCTTGTTCCATGGGCCAAACATAGGAAGCTGAATCTACCCAAATGGCACCCAAGTACCCTGGAGTTTTTTCACTGTATTGGAGTATCTCTTCAAGACGTGCTGGCCGGCTATTATTCCACACCTCAAGCATTAGGCCTCTCCCTCCTGAACGTAATAAAGAAGGCTCTCATCAGAATTTTGATGCAGTATCTCAATAACTTTTACTTGGGTAGTGCTTATAGATATTCTATTTCTATTCATATTTTTAGACTATATGTATAAACAGAAGAATTACATATATCTCTACCTGTATCTGTGCCCAGAGGATACAGTGCTATTAAGACAGTCTACAATTTTATTTATTATTTCATACATCTAAACCTCTGATTCTACATTCTATAAAATGAGTCTAATATTATGACTTGCGTAGCTGCTATAGGGATTACATATTACACACACACACACACACAAACACATGCAAAGTACCTGGTACTCAGTGAATGCCTTACATAAGATAGTAATAATATAATTATTACTTTTGATAAGACTGATGTTGCTTTATGTAGTCAAGACTCAAAACTTCAAGATTCAGACTATTTCATTACAAAACATTCACCCTGATTATTATCTCTAATAAAAGTTAGTCATTTAATGGCTCAATGAACACACACTGTTGGCCTTAGGTTTCTGTTAGTACTTTTCTTCTTTTTAACATTACTTTGTGCTCTAGGATTTCATCTCCTTCTTGGACAGAATCAGAGAGAAAACATTCTCATTTAAAGTAAGCTTACACTTGCCAGATTGAGGGCAAGAGGAGAAGGGGGCAACAGAGGATGAGATAGTTGGATGGCATCACTGACTCAATGGACATGAGTTTGAGCAAACTCAGGGAGATAGTGAAGGACAGGAAAGTCTGGCCTGCTGCAGTTCATGGGGTCACAAAGAGTCGGACATGACTTAGTGACTGAACAAAAACAACACTTGCCAGTGTTATTTTTTCATAATTATAATGGAGCCATCTCAGTTTTTATTTTTCTTCCTTAAAATACAACACGAGTCAAGTGCAGGTTTTTCTCCAGCAGCTTAGGCTTGGCTGGAGTGTCAGAATCTGGAAAATAATGACTGCAACTCTTCCTCTGCAACTCTTCTCTTTGAAGTGCTTGAGCACTTCAAACTTTTTAAGCAACAGTATGCTCTTGTATACACAACTTTCTTTAAAGTAATCAATTATGAATACCAAAATTCTCCTCTTAAACTGGTCATTTAAAAAATATCATTCAAGAGCTTTCTTTGTGGCTCAGTGGTAAAGAATCCACCTGCCAATGCAGGAGACACGGGTTCGATCCGTGATCCAGGATGATCCCACATGCTGCAGAGCAACAGCCCGTGCACCATAACTATTGAGCCTGTGCCCTACAGCCTGGGAGTCACGACTACTGAGGCCACAGGCCACGACTACTGAAGTCTACGTGCCCTAGATCCTGTGCTCTGCAACAAGAGAAGCCACGGAAATGAGAAACCTGTGCACTGCAACTACAGAGCTGCAATGTGGAAGGAAATGGCAACCCACTCCAGTATTCTTGCCTGGAAAATCTTATGGACAGAGGAGCCTGGTGGGCTACAGCTCATGGGGTCTCAAAGAATTGGACATGACTGAGTGACTAAACCACCACCACCTGCTCGCTGCAACTAGAGAAAAGCCTGCACAATGATGAAGATCCAACACAACTGTAAATAAATAAAATAATTTTTTAAAATATCATTCAAAACAAAGACATTTAAAAGGTTAATAAACTGAATTTGTTTGGCTTCAAACACCAACCAATGACACAATTATAAACTGATTTCACTGGGGGCACAAGATGAGATACAAAATCCACCTGCACACATGTACAGCATCACGGGGGTCTAGTTTCAGACCTCAAAGCCCTCAGCTGCACTTTTAATGGCCACAGGTGAAAAATCTGGAAAGACTTTTGAGTTCCATTTTTCCCCATTCCCTGTGATCACACCTAAATCATACTAGATAAGGATTTAACCTCTGCCATTTAAGAAGAACTAAAGAGCCTCGTGATGAAAGTGAAAGAGGAGAGTGAAAAAGTTCGCTTAAAACTCAACATTCAGAAAACTAAGATCATGGCATCTGGTCCCATCACTTCATGGTAAATAGATGGGGAAATAATGGAAACAGTGAAAGACTTTATTTTTGGGGCTCCAAAATCACTGCAGATGGTGACTGCAGCCATGAAATTAAAAGACACTTGCTCCTTGGAAGAAAAGCTATGACCAACCTAGACAGCATACTAAAAAGCAAAGACATTACTTTGCCAACAAAGGTCCATCTAGTCAAAGCTATGGTTTTCCCAGTAGTCATGTGTAGATGTGAGAGTTGGACTATAAAGAAAGCTGAGCACCAAAGAATTGATGTTTTTGAACTGTGGTGTTGGAGAAGACTCTTGAGAGTCCCTTGGACTGCAAGGAGATCCAACCAGTCCATCCTAAAGGAAATCAGTCCTGAATATTCATTGGAAGGACTGATGCTGAAGCTGAAACTCCAATACTTTTCCCCCCTGATGTAAACAGCTGACTCATTGGAAAAGACCCTGATGCTGGGAAAGATTGAAGGTGGGAGGAGAAGGGGATGACAGAGGATGAAATGGTTGGATGGAATCACTGACTTAAAGGACATGAGTTTGAGCAAGCTCCAGGAGCTGGTGATGGACAGCGAAGCCTGGCATGCTGCGGTCCATGTGGTTGCAAAGAGTCGGACACGACTGAGTGACTGAACTGAACTGATTTATTTTTTCACTAGGAAAAAGCATTTAAAATGTTTCCATTAGCCTGTACCAACATTTAGTAACAATCATTTGATTTGAAATAAAAGTACCTTCATACTCTATCAAAAGAGCTTTCACAGGGTGTCTGAGAAATTTAGGCCAAGTTTACCTCCACTGGTATAGCCTTGATTCAACTAATTGAATAGAAATATTTCCTAATCCAGAAATAAAAAGAAAAGAAAAACTAGGAAGAAATTTATTATCATTCTCACTACAAATTGTAAAAAGCTCAAATAGTATTTTTTGTTACTATGTTATGGGCTGAATGTTTGGGTCCCCTCAAAACTAAAATGTTGAAACCTAGTGAAACCTAATGCCCAATGTGATGGTATTAGGAGGTGTGGCCTGTGGGGAGTGTTCAGGCCATGGGAGTAGAGCCCTCATGAATGGGATTAGTGTCCTTATGAGAGACCCCACAGAGCACCATACCCCTTCGAATGCCTCATCTATGAGGAACAGGTTCTCATCAGATACCTAATCTGCCAGGGCCATGATCTTGGATTCCTAGCCTCCAGAATCTTGAGAAATCAATGGTGTTTATAAGCTACTCAGTCTACGATGTTTTGTTATAGCAGCCTGAACAGACTAAGACACTATAGATATCTGTCAGTAATATTCCTCTTATGCAAATATAGAAATGGTCTTTCTCTCCAATGGTGACTTACCTGGATATATAGTTCTGAGAATATCAGGTTTAGGGGGTGTCTTGCAACATATGCTATTTTCTGTGACATTCAAAATATGACAGGCTTGACCTACAGAGAAGCAAGGGCAGAGCCATTACTACAGAGCTTCAGAATGCAAATCACACCAGCCTAACTTGGAGTGCTTTTTCAATTAGAACCAAGACGCACAAGCAAGAGGCAAAGCTGAAGGGTCTTCATTTCCTTTACATGTTCTCCATCAAAGCTTATCACTCATTAATTGTACTTTAGTTGTACTTCCACAGGGCAACACTTTGCTGGCAAAATCTCACAAATCTGAGTTAGAATATTTCATAATTTCTGAGAAACAAAGTTAAAAGTTTGATAAAATTATGTCACTGTAAACTATTTTATCTGGGTCCAAAGTGAAGCCTTATATGTTTTGTTCCCTGGAGAAAAGTTTCGGAATAAATCAGTCATGTTTAAAATTTACAAAAGTAGATGATTCCAGTCTTCTTAGGATAATAGTGGTTTTGTTCAAGTTTTTAAAATAAAAACAAAAAGGATAATAATTTTAAAATAAATTTATAATAATTTATGTCACAGACAGATGGAAACCAAAACAGACAAGGTTTTAAATAAGAACGATTATCGTAATACATAAGCACAAATAGACTTGAGTAAGAGTGTACATTTTAGACTCCCAAGTGCTCCTCACAGTGCTTCATGAAAGGTCGACCCTCATTAACTATTTATTGACATGGAAATAATCCATGAATACAGAAGTAAGGGAAACGGAGGAAAGCATCTTTACCAAGTTTTGTTTGGTGGCCTGGAAAATGTATACTTCAATACAACCTTTCACTATTTGAATGCTTTGTGGATACAAAGTCACTGAACTATAAAACAGTACATTTTAACAATATTTTAAACCAACTTAACTCATTTTTGTTGGAGCAAAGGAAAGATACAAAAACCAATGATTTTCAAGAAATTATTGAGGATTCAGAATCTCAAATCTGCCTGCACTTTAATGGCAAAGAAATACTATTAAAAAAACTTAACATGTAATCTTTGTATATCAGCTGTATCATAATGTCAGATGTAAAACATACAAATTCAAAATTATGTTCCTGTTTTTAATATTTTAAAAGATAGTAAAACAGAATAATATATTATATGAAATGTTAAAATTTTTTGGCCTATGCAGGTGGCCAGGAAGAATTCATGGGATAGGAAAGATGTCCTATGAATGCTACACAGGATTGCTTTCTGTGAATTTCTTTTCTTGAAATCACATTTTGGCTAGCTCATCAGCAGATTCCTTAAAAGCAGAAATCATCTGAGCAGAAGGCTTGATCAGAAAAATTACATGCCAGGTACTTGGACAGACGTCCTGTTCTTTGTCCATCAAGGTAGGTAAGGTCATTTTAACTCAGTGAGAAGATCCCCATTATACATTCATTCCCAACTTCCCATTTGAGTTGCCTAGCTCCCTACCTTTGAGCAGATCTGAACCAGACATATGAAAGTGACGCACATCCAGGGAATCAAGCCCAATATACATTTTGTGAATCAATTAATGCTTTTTCTAAGGCCAAAACAATCTGTAATTACTGATGTCCAGACAAGACAGAGTATATGACAAAGGGATGAGGAGTCTCCCGAAATGCCATTTTAAATTTCCCTGTAATTATCTAACCCATTAAGAAATAGTAACAGTTCAGAGAGGTAATTTGAAAGTCTATTAAATAGAGGTTATGTGTGTCTTTAGCGTGGCGAGCAATTTGTTGATGGCAGCCATGATGCTGCTGTGCAATGCCCTTCAGTGCTGACCTCAGAGCCCAAATCCTGGTCACATAAGGCTGCAAGGAGCAGTCCTCACTGGAAAATTGCAGTGGGAAAAGCATCAAGCTCCAGGACCAAATGCCCATCTGGAAATACCAGTTCTTAAATTAATACATTAATTGAGCACAACTACTATTTTTCACAGAAATAATTAAAGGAAGTATTCATTCTTTTATTAAAAAATCATGAAAAATACCTCCAACTAAAACTCGGACTGGGAAATCTGTCTGATCAAAGAACCGTCCACTGATTGTTAGCCAAGTGCCGCCTTGAGTGCTTCCTTGTGAAGGTGAAATCCTAGTAATCTCTGGGATGGGGAGGGGAAGGACAAGAAATAAAATGTCATGAACATTCCACATAAACGTAAACGTTTGTCTTTTACAAATTTTCCAAATTCCCTAGACATAGCAAATAACACAGCGAAGGTACTGGATTACCAAAGGAATGAAGCAGGTGTTTCGTTCTTTTGTCTCTGATGCAGTCTTGCAAAGAGGACAATAAACATGGCTTTCACACAGACCTGCGTCTCCTGGGGACCAAGGGTAAGTGGTAACTGGTACCAAACAGACACTGGTAATGGAAGGATCCAGAGAACAAGGAAAGCCTGGGCTAAGCATAGATGTTTGCTTCCAAAAGAAAACAAGAAAGCAAGAGAACAGCCTCTTCCCTATGCTCTTTAAAAATGAAATCTTTCTTATATTTACGGACCAACATCTTATATTTTTCTCACATACTAATACATTAACTATGACTGGAATGCTTGCAGCTTTGTATATAAGAGTCTTAGATATACTGGTAAAATAGACCAGTAATGATACAAGGTACATTCTTTTTAAAATTTACTCTTATTAGTTCATTCTATCAAAGTTCTATGTATTTTTCCATAGGAGTTTCACATTGAATAAAACAGACTTCTGTAGCCTAGACGGTAAAGAATATGCCTGCAATGCAGGAGACCTGGGTTCCATCCTTGGGTCGGAAAGACCCTTTGGAGAAGGGAATAGCAACCCACTCTGGTATCCTTGCCTGGAGAATCCCATAGACAGAGGAGCCTGGGAGGCTATAGTCCGTGGGATCGCAAAAGTTGGACACAACTAACATTTTCACGTAAGTTTCACAGTATGTTTCCAGAAAAAAACAGGATAGATCATATTTGGTTGATTCCAAGACACATATTTTTTTCATTTTTGAACATCTTTCACATCTGAATCACCCCAGGCCTGGCACTGAGATCTCTTTAAATTGAGATAAATTATATTCTCCTTGAGGAATTTTTTGGACCACACTGAAAGCATAAATCCCCGAGAGTGCTGGTTTGTGGGTTTAAATTGACAGCAGAGATTTTTTTTCCTTCCTTGATCAACATCCCAAGTTGAGACGCATGTTTCCCTGCTGTCTCTTTTAGTGAGATAAGTTTATTTCTCAATCAACCTGACACCAGAAATGTAGTTTTTGGCTACAGATCCTGGCTTTTTGTAGATCCTGGCTTAATGTCAGGGCTTCCTAGTACAATCCTTATCTTGGGTGTTTTTTCGTTCTTAGAACTACATAAAATAATACAGTACACTTTACAATCATTGTTGTATTTGATTTGATGAAATAAAGTATATGCCCTTCTCTTCCCCTGCCTTCCCCTCACACAGAAAGGTCACATACCTGCATATGTTTGAAACATTGAAATTTTATTGAGAGAAGAAACGAAATATGCCATTTTTTCTGGTAAACTCCTGTTTAAAAAAAAGTAAAAATTCTTGCTTTAAAAATGACCTTAAAAAAAATAAAATAAAATAAAAATGACCTTTATTTTAGGAAATTTTCTTTTACTTCAGTGATAGAAATCATATCAAAATTTACAAAGGACCAACAAAGAACTTTTGAGGAAAATAAAGATGTTCTAGAGCCTGCTTTATTAAATCCACAAATATACCAAACATATTTGCCAGCACTCACTGAACTGCACATTTAAAATATGCACCTTTTATTATATGCAAATAAATAAAGTTCAATAAAGTAAGAATTTGTATTAACATAAAAAATAAACACACAGGAGGACTGCCCTTCATAAAAGTTGGGCTCTATGGATGACCATCTTGGGCTTTCTGTGCTCTTATAACCCATTTCGGAGAAGGCAATGGCAACCCACTCCAGTACTCTTGCCTGGAAAATCCTATGGACGGAGGAGCCTGGTAGGCTGCAGTCCATGGGGTTGCGAAGAGTTGGACACAACTGAGCGACTTCACTTTGACTTTTCACTTTCACGCATTGGAGAAGGAAATGGCAACCCACTCCAGTGTTCTTGCCTAGAGAATCCCAGGGACGGGGGAGCCTGGTGGGTTGCCGTCTATGGGGTCACAGAGAGTCGGACACGACTGAAGCGACGCAGCAGCAGCAGCATAACCCATTTAGTGAACGAGTAACTAAGATCATTGAACTATTATCAGGTATGCTAAAATTTTAAATTTTTTAAGCTTCTAATTAGTATGCTATTTAATTCTTATATCAATCCCATGAGGTAGGTAATACTCAAGAGAAATTTTTTCTTAGTCAAGATCAGTGATTTCCCTGGCAATCCAGTGGTTAAGACTCTACCCTTCCAATAGAGGGGGCATGGGTTTGATCCCTGACCAGGGAACCAAAATCCCACATGCCATGCAGCATGGCCAAAAAAAAAAAAAAAAAATAAGTTGACATTTATCTTAGTCAAGGTCACAAAGACAGTAGCAGAAATGGAATTTGAACCAGGCAGTTTGAGTCCAGAGCCCTGGGTACTACACAGTTCTCCTCTCTAGCCACTAACTTACATGAGATACAAAGTATGAGTGCAAGTTCACAACAGTCCGCCACAGCTAAGTCACCCTTAATAAACACGGAGCCTATTCATGTTTTTGATAGATACGTACTTGGACTTCCATAGCCTAAAGGGCTAGGGATGGAAAGAATATGACCCTAAAACTGAATGCTTTCTCTTAGTTACCTCCATTAAATTCATAATTAGAAAGGTTAAAATATTCTAACGTTATCTAAGACTCCAAACTCATTCATCATAATTAGAGCACAATGAACCGGAATCTATAAGGATAACGGAAACCTTGTGGTGGAGACCAGCAATCAACTCCCTGTGAATCAAACACAGGCATTATAATGTGCATCTGCAAAGCTAGAGAGTCCCTGAAAACATGCTATGCTAACTTAGCTATTTAAGAAGTTCACACTGGATTTTAAATGTTTATATTATATGAAGCCAGTTCCAACAATGTCTGTGGTCAGATCCTGTCTCTGAAAAATTAAGTCTGCTTTTTAAGCTGGTGGGGAAATTGCCTCCTGAAATAAAATTTGAATGTAATTTATTTGGTATGACACTGAGGTGATTTTCACTAATTCACTGATAATAACTAGGCATTTCTCAATTAAGAGAGTCTCATCTAAACCTTATCAGTTTGGAACAGCTGTTGTTTGACTTGGGGTAATAGAAGAGGGAAGGTTGCCCATTAAAAGAAATAGAGAATGCATACAATATTGTAAATCAACTGTACTTCAACAAATTTTCTTTTTAAAAGTAATACAAAATAGATGTCACATGGTCTCCAATTGGTTCATCTGATATTCAGCAATGCTCCAGAAATTTGTAAAATATTGATTTTATTAATTATAAAATGATGACATTTTTAAAATGCCATGTAATCTTAAAACTAGATTTTTAAGTAGTAAATATCATGTTTTTAACAATCACCTTAAATTCTTAAGACTGTTTTATATAGAAATACAATTTCTTAAACTCTGAGACCCTAAAACAAAAGGAAATCCATTGGCTTAAAAAAGGAAACAATGATTATAAGTCAAGATCACAGAATTTTATGCAATAAATTTTATGCAATAACAATTGTATGCAATATTTTTGTCTACATATGCACAAATTTTCTAATTTGGGGGGTATGTTAATGCTGCATATTGACTTATGTATACCTATCAATCACAATCAAGCTCAATCACTCAAACCTTCTATTTTTGGATAATTATTTCTCTGAGAGAGATATGATGAATTTGGCAATTAGCACCTCTCATTCAGACTTGGAACTAAGAATTCACTTTTCTCACCTTAGGAAGAATGACATTGAGAGCATAAAGGAACCATATATAGTTCACAAAATCATTTAAAACTCCATATCATTGCTTCTAACACGTTTTGCTAATATTTCAATAAAATCCTATTGTCCGATCTTATCAAGTTATACCTAAGTAGGCCATGTCCTTACAGAAAATCACAGTTAAGTTATGGGACAAGTCACTGTCCCTTGTAAATCATAAAGGTAAATCTTAGCACTGTTTACATATCACCCACTCTGGCTTTATCTTGAATTATAAAATTCTTCACGATTTTAGTGCAGTGTATTTTATTCTATAATAAAGTGTCCGGTGGTTAGGACTTGGCACTTTAAGTAATTCCCTGATGGTGATCCAGTGGTTACGACTTGACACTTTCACTGCTGGAGCCTGGGTTCAATCCCTGGTTGGGGAACTAAGATTCCACAAGCCATGAGTCATGGTCCAAAACAAATAATAACAAAAACTTGTAAAAAAGAAAAAATACAGTCCCTGGGCTTTGGGAACCCACAAGTTTTTAAAAAGTGTGCCTCAATTTCTTCAGCTGAAAAATGGTACTAATAGTACACATTCCATAAGGTTGTTTTGATACTCATTAATGGCTTAAAATAGGGCAGGTACACAGTAAGTCTCAAATTTAAGTATTATGGTTATTATTATCATAAATAATTTTAAAAATAACTAATTAAAAAAAAATGTCCAGCCCACGTTTATAACTTGGCAATAAATCTACTGACTTTAGGTGTCTAGAACTAGCTCATCTGTAAATACAGTGATAATGGATTTAGTTTCACCAACCCAACTGCATTTCCATACATGCAGGGACCAAATCTCATCCTTCTCTTACAGCCTGTAAACAATGAACAGGAATAACATCTGCTTTGATTATAATATTGCCACTCTTTCCAAACTTCTAATCACTGAGTCTCTCTTCAGAGACAAAAAAATAAACAACTTTTCATCATCGGTCTACTACAACTATATTAGTATTGGATGGCTAAATGATGTGACTTATTTGGATTTCAATCAACCAGTTCACTTTCCAAATGGGAGATGCTATGACATTTTGGGAAGAACAATTTAGGTTTGGCACATCATGGTCCTGCCCATAAAAGGCCAGCAGCATGCTCCAGTGACTGGGAGGGCCAACGAATGCCCCACACACACCTTTGTGAATGCTCCAGGAGTGGGGTAATCCCCCCACGGTAGAGAATCCTGGGTCAGGGCGTTAAACAGTGATGAGATGTGGTTCTTTGACTGAGACCCTCCATCGGTGATGACAAAGCATGGGGAAGAAAGGCTTAGGTCCTGGAGTCAGACTGCATGGGTTCACATTCTAGCTCTGTTTCCTACCAGCTGAATATTCCTAGGCAAATAATTTAATGTTCCTAAGTGTTGCTTTCCCAGTGTGCAATATGGGATAGATGAAAACATCCAATTTATAGGTTCTCTGGGAGTATTGAGCTAGATAATATGTGTAAAGTGCTTAATGCCATGCCTGCCACTAAAGGTTCTTTATTATATCTATAAGACTTGCAACATGTGCTGAGATTTGCATATTCTCGTATTTCTATAAGTATGTGATGGTCTTTCTGACTGAAATTAGGATATCTGGAAATAAGTTCTAGTTTTACTAGAAATCATAAATATGTTATTAATATTGGTATTAGAATGAACAATTAAAAGCTGTAGCTACCATCTTTCACAATTCTATTTGTCTTGATACTTCAGGAGAAAATCATTATCAGGTAATATTAATCATGAAGCTTTATTTATTCCTACATTCAAAAAAATTTAATTAGTTATCAAAACAACTTTATAAACAAGAAGGGCTAAAAACATAAAATCACACTTTTTCATATCACAATCAAATATTTTTTTTTATTTACTGTTTTAAGTAATGCTAGATTTCCCAGCAACTGAAAGGCCATGTCTGAGACACAAATTACTAGTGAACAGGAGTTACAGACTCCTTAAATGTTAATTTGGGTAAAGTGATTAATTTTTTGAAAGTAATTAAGTTTTTAATCTAGGGATATATAGCACAAAGTAAATATACACTTTTATTTTATTTTCCCAGTTGAATCAATTATGAAAATTATTATTTACAAAATGATCTACCTTCCATAATCACTATCCAAGATGAAGCTGACATTGTGATGACCTGGAATTAATTAAAATACACAATCAATTAAATTCTCAATCACAGGAGAATAATAACTATATATTATAAAGCTGATTTAAAAGCAAGGAAAATTAACACCGTAATTATGCAACCATCTACTAATCCTCAAAGAAATGAAAACGAAATATCTTAAAGAAACACCTACTACTTTAAGATATACAAATAAGATGTCTCAACGTTGTAACCAGGAAAACCTCACAAAGTATAATAATGAATGAAGAATAAAAGAACATATATGTAATCATATTGCCCTCAATTTTCTTTCATTCATTTAACAGCTACTTAATTGGGTCAGTGACGGGTTGAGAGGTGCAGGGTGAGCACACTGTCAAACGGAGGATATAGTCAGTCAAAAGCAACGACACAGAGAACTAAGTACTGTGATAAAGCTATCAAGGAAAAGGAGAACGAACTTCGAGAATGTAAAGCTGGGGATCAGGTTTTTTCAAAGACATGACATTTTATTTGAAACTTTCAGGACCGGGAACTTGCAAAGGCTGTGAAGCAGAAGGAATGTGTATATATGTGTGTGTGTGTGTGTGTATATGTGTGCACGCACGTGTGTTAGTCGTTCAGTCGTGTCCGCATAGACTGTAGCCCTCTAGGCTGCTCTGTCCATGGAATTCTCCAGGCAAGAATACTGGAGTGGGTTGCCATTCTCTTCTCCAGGGGATCTTCCCAACTCAGGGATTGAACCTGGATCTCCCGAGTTTCAGGTGGATTCTTTACTGTCTGAGCCACCAGAGAAGCCCGAGGCAGAAGGAATAAAGCTCATTAACTAAAATGCTTATGATTCTGAAGTACATAGAGCAAGGAATAAAAATCAGAGTAAAATTAAAGCTACAGGTAAACAGCTAAATTAGTAATGGAAACATTTAAATGACAGAAGAAATGGAAAAAAAGATACTTGAAGACACTTCAGTGTAAATCTTAGAAAAAGGTTTTTCATACATGCTTACGTGATGCTGAAAAAAAGCCAGGAAGTGCTAATTTTTAAAAAAGGGATGAGGCTACAGGAGCGGTCTAAGAGAATACCAAACAAGGAAATACAGTCAGGCATTTCTGAAAACTATGATAAATGATGGTCAACACTTACCAATGTAAGTTCCACTCATCTTACAAACCATAGAACCCATGTCTCCATTTGGATGATCTAGTTTTAGACCATACCTAATAAAATATGCATTTTAATTTCAAAGTTTACATTGACATTGAAGTTTTAAAATATTGTGTTTCCCTCAAAAAATCTTATGAATTTCAGAATATGTATCAGGACAGAAACTGTTGCTACAACAAAGATTTTTGTAAAATAAAAATATTTCCCAATCTTAGCTGAAGTTATTTGAATAAATATTTCCCAATATTAGCTGAAGCTATTTGAATAAATATTTCCCAGTCTTTGTTGAAGTTATTTAAAAATTAAATATTTTGTCATTAATTTGGTCATCCTCATTGATATTCCTTTTAAAGAATTCAAAACACTACCAAGTGAAACAATTATTTGATAAAGGTATTTCTCAAAACACTTTATTCAAAATAATTTAAACAGTTCATATCATAATACACTGGAGATAGTGGAGATCAGGTTACATCTAACTATATCAATGACTGATAAATTACCATATCAAATATTACAATTTATACTGTGTTATAAAGCATTTGGATATGCACTATTGCTAGAAATTACTATTTAAATCTAGTATATCTACTATTTATTTTTCTAAAGAAAATTATTTGAATTACTTACAAATTATCAGATTGTGATATGAGAAGCTCACAGGGCATTCCTCCAATATAAACCCTGTATAAATATTTTATTGGAAAAGATCAAATTGTGTTTAATATATTGTTTCAAAATGCTCTCCTCCCACCAAGCTTACTGCCACCTTATTTTTTTTTTTCTCCCAATCACTTAATAGTATCCATCATTCATTCAACAAACATCTACTGACCACTTATTATGTTACAGTTTTTGCTCTAGATGCTGGAGCACATCAGTGAGCCAAGATCTCTGCCGTTATAGGGCTGACAATCTAACTGGGGAAGAATGACAATAAACATGATAATCATAACATATTTGGTGTGTTATAAAGTGATGAATACTATAGGGATAGCAAATGTAGATAACGGGGACTCTTCCATCTGAAGTTCAATTAATTCCAATACAAAACATAATTTTGTAGTTAAGTTTCATATGAGTTAAACAAGGCTCACGTCTCACAAAATAATTGGGATGAAAAGAATGTCTAATAGGATCAGTGCCAATGAAATGGGAACAAGAAGCTGAGAAGGATTAGAAGCCGAGAGGAAAATCTGCCTTCACATTTCTTTCCCCAGCTGACTAGACTGAACTATTACTTTAAGGCTGATAGAAGCCAGTGATACTGGAGGCTTGTAGGTAACTGACAGCTATCAGATTCTTTGCAACACCAGACTAAATCCCCAGCTTCTGGGACAGCAAATCCAGATACAAAATAAGGCCAGATACAAGCCTGAATTACTAGCATATCTCCTAGCAGAGAACTTTGAACTTTTTAACATACTTTTCATACAAATTCTTTCATTTGATCAATACATTAGGTTATAAAGAATAAACTGAATTACTATACCTATTACAGAAATGTATGAGTTCATATTCTCTTTCTAACCTTTTGCTTCAGGCAAATAAACAACAAACTTAGCAGCCAGCATTTACAGCATTACTACATTAAGTCCTGGCAACTTATGTGTTAGTACTTACGCATTAGTAACTAATATCCTTCCATTTTACAGGTGAAGAGACTGAGCCAGGGAGGCTAAGTAGCTTGCCCAAGCCTGCAGCCAGGAAGGGGTAGAGCAGGAATTCAAACCTAGAAAGCTCTGCTCCAGTGTACATTCTTAACCACACCCTGTAATTCCTACAGTGGTGTGGGTTTGCCTCTCTCTGGTAATATTACCCTATTTGCCCTTAAATACATATATTTATTATTTTTTTTCCCTCACTTTAAGACCAAAAGCTCCTTTAGTGGCACTAGGTCCTTGAGTCATTTGCATGTCCTCTATCATTTGTACCTGGTCTGAATGTGGAGATTTGGCCAAACTGACAAAGCTTGTGAGAAGCAGAAGCAGCTTGGGTGCTTGGTCTCCTGACTTCCTGTCAAGACTCAGCCCATTCACTGCTCCCACTTACAAAATTCAGGCACAACAGAGTGCCTTGAGGGCTCCAGTGTCAAAATGAATGTGATAGAAATGAGATAAAAGCAGTTCTAAAACTTTTGCCTATAGTTCAATGTGTGATTTTTTTTTCTACATTTATATATATTAATAGTATCTCAGGGTTACCAGAGTATAGGGGCTGGGCAGCCTGCTCTGTGGTCTCTTCTGATTGTGATTCTGTGATTTCATGAAATAATTTCTATCCATTCCTTTGTATTAAAGAGAAGTAAATTTCAACTACAGAGGAGGAAAAAAGGAATCACTTGAAAGTTAAATTCTCTATTTCCTGGCATCATTAGGGAAAGGATGACTTAGAAAATCTGCTTTTAGAATTGAGATATAAAACATTCATAATACTCAACTATACAGAAATAGACAAAATACTTATACTAAACAGTCCATATAAAATGTTAAATATTTGTTTATTTTAGTAGTCCTTTTATTTTATATAAGGAATCAATAAAAATATTTCTAGAATAATAGATTCATGCAAATGTGATTTAATTGAGAGCTCTGCCCCATAGAATGCCAGACAAATCATCTTTATTTCATTTAGCAAAACCTTTCAAATTGCATGTTTTATAAAATTATATATATATATGTACATATATGTGTGCTGAATATTAATTTATTCATTTGCCCATTTTATATATGTGTTCAATAAGCATGAAGTATCTTGGAAACTATGATTTGATTCTGTGTGAATTTTTTTCTATGTTTATATATAGTATCTCAGGGTTACCAGAATATAGAGGCTGGGTAGCCTGATCTCTGAAGTCTTGTCTGACTGTGATTTTTGATTTCAAGAAATAATTTCTATCCATTCCTTTGTATTAAAGAGAAGTAAATTTCAACTACAGAGGAAATGAGCAAGACTTCCGGTCTTTTAAGGCAGGACCGAGATAACCCTACCAACGCTGCAGAAAGTTATATAACTCTAGCGACATTGCAATTTCCTGCCCAAAGTGTGGACAGTACTTTTGATAACCAGCAATGTTACCATCTGGTACACAATTAGAACATGGAGGAATTAGGATTCAAATCCTGGCCTGTTAATACATTATTGACTTTTTTCAGTTTCAGCTCTCCACTAATACACCATGTGCAGTAGAAAAAGTGCCAAAATGCCTGTTGGGAAACTTGGGTTCTCCTCCTGACCTTTACTAACTCATGGACCTCCAGGCTTTAAAGGTTTTGTTGTTGTTTTTTTTTTCTTTAATATGTACAAAATGAGGCAGCTTGATAAAGTAATAAAGTTCTCCAGTAATGAAGTTCTGTGATTTCAGCTCAATTACTATTAGACTTCTTCCATGTACCTCCTATTAATAAAGTCCATCATAGAAAAATAAGCAGTTTTGTCAGACCAAAAGAGAAAAGTATATTGGCCATGGTTTCTCCTTTTTTTAGCTTTTTATTTTGTATTGGAATATAGCTGATTAACAATGATGGCCATTGTTTCTATGTCAATGAACTATGCAACAGTCTATTTTTCCTTGCATAATATGGCTGGAAAATACTGGGAATCTCATCACATTGTAGTGATTTTTAATATCATTGGACCCATTATTCATGGGCTATCACATCTCATCTATAAGTTATAAGAATATTTTTGTTGCCACATCAAAAACTTACCTCAAAATCCTCACATTTTTCCCATTAGAGCTTAGTGCCGTATTACTTCCATAGACATCAGTGAAGGTTCTGCCTCGGATTGTTATTAGTGTACCTAAAAGCAAATAGAAAAAAACTCAGTGCAAGATCATCTATCTATATATCCATACATTTAATATTAAAACTTTACAGGTTATCCCAATAAAACCAGCATCCAGACACTTATATCTTGTGTTCATTGTATCATTTAGAACTGCTCTGAAAGTTCTAATAAAAAATAAATCATAAATAAATATGTATAGTATTAAAGAGGTATCTATAAGTATTTATAGCTTAAGAGGTGTTTCGTGGAAGATAGGATGAATTATTCAATAAATATTGCTCAGGTCATGAGTGATTTATTTGAGAAAATGTAAATAAGATCCCTACTTTATACCAAAAAATGAAGTAAATTCTAGGTGAAATAAAAATTAAATATAAATAATAAAACCACAAAAACTCTTGCAAAATAAGCAAAGATTTATGTAGTAAATTTATTTAGTATTTATATAGTCAGGATAGTGGGATCCTGACTATAAAATGAAGGGAGCATAAAATGAAGGGAGAAATAACAATATATGACATACAGTCTTAAGATACAAATAATTCTTGTAACTTAATATGGAAATAAATGACTAGCCTTAAATTATCAAAGAGATGAATTGGTAATTCATGAAAAGAAGAAATAAAAAACTTTAATAAATACAAAATTAATTACATAAATCAAAGAAGTGGAAAAATTCAGGACAAAATCTACAATACTTTTCACATAAATTCTTTTTATAAAAAAGGAAAAGGAGAAGAGCCCTTCTGCCTCCCAGTAACCAATGTCCACTGGGCTTGGAGGAGGTGAAGCCAGCGTCAGCCCCCTAGGGGCTGTGAAGGAGTACATTTTTCACATAAATTCTTGAAAATACAAGAGTACCTAGAATTGTCAAGGTTTAAAAAGAAGGACATTCTCACATTTTCCTGTTGGAATTACAAGCTGATACAACTATAGTTATAATAAAAAACACTGGAAGCCAACTAACATTCAATACAGGGAAAGTTTAATATATTATAATAGATTCAGATGCAGCTATTAAAAAGCATTAAACAATATTTTATAATCAGAAAATGCTATTTATAAATTTTTAGGTATCATATATTTTACATACTAAAAATTAATTACTATAAACCAAAAAAGATATTTTGGTTGTTATATAACAGACCTGGAGTTCCAGATAAAGGTGTGATGCTCCTTATTGTTGGGGTTCTGAAACTTTTTGCCTGCAAAATAATATTGTTGATAAGCAATCTTATCTCTATCTTATTCCTAGCTTTATGAAATATCTCTGCTTCTTTCATTATTTTATATTTGAACAACAGCCATAATATGAGTATGAAAATATTCTTTTTTATATGTAAGAAATAGAGTTTAGATAATTATTGATTATTCCAAATTTTTTTCCCTGTCCCTAAAAATCATCTTTCATTTCAAAGTGTTTCTTTTGAAGGTTTAAAATTCAATCACTCTTTGTCATCAGTATAAGCCAAACCACAGTAATAAAGCTGTCAAGTAAAGACTTTTAAGAATTTGGTGGAATAAAATTAAATAAAGCCTACATGGGTTTTCACCCTTTATGGGTTACACTCATAAAGAAAAAATAGCAAAGCATTTTTCAAAAACATAGAAGCAAAATTTGGGAAGAGTTCATCAAAATAAGTTTTAGTAACTAAGCTAATGATAACTCCAGAGTTACACAAAAAATACTTAGACCACCACCTGACACATTAGTAAAATCAACATTTTATTAATCATTGGTTATTATTAGTCAATCAAGTAAACATATGCCAACTTCGTTTGAAAAGAAAAAAATGAGAAATAATTACCACAAAAGGGAAATATACTATAATTGAAAAACAAAATTCTGAATTTTGTAAATTCAGGTAAAAAGCAGAGCTGATGGACAGATTAAGATTCCTCAATGACTGGGATACGTGCAGATCAAAATCCACGCCTAGAAACAAACAATACAGGAGAAAACAAGCTAGAAATAGATCAAGAAGAGTCCATCTGCAGAAAGAAAAGGGTGCTTCAGAAAATGGAAGAGGACAGGAACGTGGGCAGGAGTTAAAGGAATAACTGAAGTTTTTGGAGGAGGAATAATGCTGGTGGAGAAAAGGATGACCTCTGCATGGATACAAAAACTACACAAGCAAAAAAACTTAATACGAAGTTGACTCTCAGTGAATGGCAGCTGTCCCCCTCCCCACTCCTTCTCATTCAGGAACAACCTAAAAGAAAGATGCTCAGGTACTTAAAGTAAAAGGACAGATTTTTTTTTTTTTTAAGACTGCCAATAAGAGAGATAAATTTTGAAATTTGAGGCTAAGGATGACTTTGGACTCATTCTTTCACACTTTAGAAACGCTTAATGGAGAATCAATGTAAAGGTAGTAGGATGTAAAACACCCAGTCAAAATACTACTTTTAAAATTTTTTTATTTTGGGCAAAATACCACTTTTAGAGGTAGAATAATAGAGAAGGTGGAGGAAGAGAAGCTATAGGAACTGCCAAATTGTGGGCAAATCAATCTAAGTCAAAGTATACTCACATAAATTATATCTGTGGTAAAAAATAATTGAAGAATGCATATTAAACAACAGATTAGTTACTATTATAATTTGAGGAGACAGATCAGAAACAGATTTTCAATACACCACCAGCAAAGGATCAGTGAAGATGGCAGATAAAATTATTTCATAGAAAACAGAAAAAGAAGGTAAAAGATTGTGAAAATTAAGAATAATTAACCTGAAATACAACAGCAATCAAGGATAATGCTTTATCATGATAAATGAATATCATGAAAGTGACAAAATTAAAAAATAGTATGAGAATTAGATCCTACAAATGTGTAACAGTGTAAAGGGTTTTAAAAAACTCAATGAAAGTGTGCAAATGTTATTGGTTCTCAGTAAGAACAAAAAGTAAGAGTGAGCACTTCAGTTCAGTTCAGTCACTCAGTCGTGTTCAACTCTTTGTGACCCCATGGACTGCAGCAAACTGGACTTCCCTGTCCATCACCAACTCCCAGAGTTTACTTAAACTCATGTCCATTGAGTGGGTGATGCCATCCAACCATCTCATCCTCTGTCGTCCCCTTCTCCTCCTGCCTTCAATCTTTCCCAGCATCAGGGTCTTTCTAAATAAGTCACTTCGCATGAGATGGCCAAAATGTTGGAGCTTCTTCAGCTTCAGCATCATCCTTCCAATGAATGGTCAGGACTGATTTCCTTTAGGATGGACTGGTTGGATCTCCATGCTGTCCAAGGGACTCTCAAGAGTCATCTCCAACACCACAGTTCAAAAGCATCAATTCTTTGGTACTCAGCTTTCTTTATAGTCCAACTCTCACATCCATACATGACTACTGGAAAAACCATAGCTTTGACTTGACAGACCTTTGTTGGCAAAGTAACGTCTCTGGTTTTTAATATGCTGTCTAGGTTGGTCATAACTTTTCTTCCAAGGAGCAAGCGTCTTTTAATTTCATGGCTGCAGTCCCCATCTGCAGTGATTTTAGAGACCAAAAAAATAAAGTTTCTCACTGTTTCCATTGTCTCCCCATCTATTTGCCACGGGGGAAGTGATGGGACCAGATGTCATGATCTTAGTTTTCTGAATGTTGAGTTTTAAGCCAACTTTTTCACTCCTCTTTCACTTTCATCAAGAGGCTCCTTAGTTCTTCATTTTCTGCCACAAGTGTGGTGTCATCTGCATATCTGAGGTTATTGACATTTCTCCTTGATTCCAGCTTGTGCTTCATCCAGTCCAGCATTTCTCATGATGTATTCTGCATATAAGCTAAATAAGCAGAGTGACCATATACAGCCTTGATGTACTCCTTTCCAAATCTGGAACCAGTCTGTTGTTCCATACCCAGTTCTAACTGTTGCTTCTTGACCTGCATACAAATTTCTCAAGAGGCAGGTCAGGTGGTCTGGTATTGCCATCTCTTTCAGAATTTTCCACAGTTTGTTGTGATCCACACAGTCAAAGGTTTTGGCATAGTCAATAAAGCAGATGTTTTTCTGGAACTCTCTCGCTTTTTCAGTGATCCAACGGATGTTGGCAATTTGATCTCTGGTTCCTCTGCCTTTTCTAAAACCAGCTTGAACACCTGGAAGTTCACAGTTCACATATTGTTGAATTCTGGCCTGGAGAATTTTGAGCATTACTTTGCTAGCGGGTGAGATGAGTACAACTGTGCGATAGTTTGAGCATTCTTTGGCATTGCCTTTCTTTGGGATTGGAATGAAAACTGACCTCTTCCAGTCCTGTGGCCACTGCTGACTTTCCCAAATTTGCTGGCATATTGACTGCAGCATTTTCACAGCATCATCTTTTAGGATTTCAAATAGCTCAATTGGAATCCCATCGCCTTCGCTAGCTTTGTTCGTAGTGATGCTTCCTAAGGCCCACTTGACTTCGCATTCCAGGATGTCTGACTCTAGGTGAGTCATCACACCACTGTGGTTATCTGGGTCGTGAAGATCTTTTCTGTATAGTTTTTCTGTGTATTCTTGTCACCTCTTCCTAATATCTTCTGCTTCTGTTAGGTCCATACCATTTCTGTCCTTTATTGAGCCCATCTTTGCATGAAATGTTCCCTTGGTATCTCTAATTTTCTTGAAGAGATCTCTAGTCTTTCCCATTCTGTTGTTTTCCTCTATTTCTTAGCATTGATCACTGAGGAAGATTTTCTTATCTCCCTTTGCTATTCTTTGGAACTCTGCATTCAAATGGGTTTATCTTTCCTTTTCTCCTTTGCCTTTCACTTCTCTTCTTTTCACAGCTGTTTGTAAGGCCTCCTGAGACAAACATTTTGCCTTTTTGCATTTCTTTTTCTTGGGGATGGTCTTCATCACTGCCTCCTGTACAGTGTCACAAATCTCTGTCCATAGTTTTTCAGGCACCCTGTCTATCACAGCTAATCCCTTGAATCTATTTGTCATTTCCACTGTATAATCAAGGGATTTGATTCGGGTCATACCTGAATGATCTAGTGGTTTTCCCTACTTTCTTCAATTTAAGTCTGAATTTTCCAATAAAGAGTTCATGATCTGAGCCACAGTCAGCTCCAGGTTTTGTTTTTACTGATTGTATAGAGCTTCTTCATCTTTGGCCCAAAGAATATAATCAATCTGATTTCGGTATTGACCATCTGGTGATGTCCATGTGTAGAGTCTTCTCTTGTGTTGTTGGAAGAGGGTGTTTGCTATGACCAGTGCGTTCTCTTGGCAAAACTCTATTAGCCTTTGCCCTGCTTCATTCCGTATTCCAAGGCCAAATTTGCCTGTTATTCCTGGTATTTCTTGACTTCCTACTTTCACATTCCAGTCTCCTATAATGAAAAAGACATCTTTAGGGGGTGTTAGTTCTAGAAGGTCTTGTAGGTCTTCATAGAACCATTCAACTTCAGCTTCTTCAGCGTTACTGGTTGGGGCATAGACTTGGATTACTGTGATGTTGAATGGTTTGCCTTGGAAGTGAACAGAGATCATTCTGTCATTTTTGAGACTGTATCCAAGTACTGCATTTCGGACTCTTTTGTTGACTATGATGGCTACTCCATTTTTTCTAAGGGATTCTTGCCCACAGTAGTAGATATAATGGGCATCTGAATTAAATTCACCCATTCCAGTCCATTTTATTTGCTGATTTCTAAAATGTCGATTATCATTCTTGCCAACTCCTGTTTGACCACTTTCAATTTGCCTTGATTCATGGACCTAACATTCCAGGTTCCTATGCAATACTGCTTTTTACAGCATCAGATTTTATTTCCATCACCAGTAATATCCACAGCTGGGTGTTCTTTTTGCTTTGGCTTCATCTCTTCATTCTTCCTCTAGTTTTTTGTCCACTGATCTCCAGTAGCATGTTGGGCACCTACCGACCTGGGGAGTTCATCTTTCAGTGTCCTATCTTTTTGCCTTTTCATACTGTTCATGGGGTCCACAAGGCAAGAATACTAAAGTGGTTTGTCATTCACTTCTCCAGTGAACCACATTTTGTCAGAACTCTCCACCTATGACCTGTCCATCTTGGGTGGCCCTATATGGCATGGCATATGAGCCATAGAGACTTAGAGACTTTTAAAGCAACTGGATATTGCTGTCACGTTTTTATTGCATTTTACATGATACTGAGCCATGTTATGATGTTATGAATATTGATCTAAAAGATTGTGTGTGTGTGTATGTTTCTGACTCTTTGCAACACCATGGACTGTAGCCCTACAGGCTCCTCTGTCCATGCGATTCTCCAGGCAAGAACACTGGAGTGAGTTGCCATTTGCTACTCCAGGGGATCTTCACGAACTGCGCCAGGCATCAAACCTGCATATCCTGTGTCTCCTGCACTGGTAGGCAGAGTCTTTATCCCTGCGCCACCTGGGAAGCAACTAAAAACTGGGGCACATCTAACTAGAGGAGCAGTGGGAGGATAAGTGTGTTGGACGTGGGAAGCGGTAGCAGGTTTATTTCATACATGGCTTTCGCTCCCCATATCTTCACCTGCAATTTCTCTTTACAGCTCTTCTTAGTGGGAGATGTGAATACAGACTGGCCTTAGAACCTGCTTTGGCCACTCGAATGTAGTACAGGTAGCATGACATTTTTGAGCCTAGTCTTAAAGGCTCCCTGCACACTTCTGCTCTCCTGAGGGATCCCTGCCTCTAGTATCTGATAAGTTGGGCTACTTTGTGGAGGGCAGAGACACTACACTGAACAAAGCCTAATTAGCTGGATTGTTCCAGCTGAAGCCCTCCAAAGTACCCAGTCGAGGGTGGCAAAGCCTCCTGCCTCACCCACAGCTGACCATAGATACAGGAGTAAGCGCAGCAGAGATCAGTCTAGCTCTGTCCAGAACAGAAGAACCACACAGCTGACCCATGAATACATAAGCAATATGAACAGTTGCTGCTTGACGCTGCTAAGCTTGGGACTTGTGTGACGCAGTAGTAGTGAATAGATGTAGGAAAACAGGTGTTAAAATCTCATCTTCCATTGTAAGAATAAAGTAGATAATAAACTTTAAAGACTCAGTAATAGTAATAAACATATTTCTTAATAAGAAGCATATTATTTAGAAATATCACAATACAGAATATGAAATACTTCTACATACATTAAAAGTAACACTCTTCGGACTTCCCTGGTGGTCCAATGGTTAAGAATCTGTTTGCCAATGCAGGGGACACAGGTTCAATCCCTGGTCTGGGGAAATCCCACAGGCTTTGAGGCAACTAAGCCCCTGTGCCATAATCACTGAAGCCTGTGCACTGCAATGAAGAGCAGACTCCATTTGTCTCAACTAGAGAAAGCCAGCGCAGCAACAAAACCCCAGTGAAACCAAAATAAATATTTTTTCAACTTTTTAAAAACCATAAAAAAATTCTTCTTGTTTAGAAATACCACAATAATGAATACACATACATTGGCAGCATTCTCTCCATCAAAAAAAAAAAAAAAAATACCACAATAAAAAACTAAAGTTATTGAAAGTGGGGGAATGTGAAGAATGAACACGAGGTGGACTGAGTAGTCAAAGAGGTCCTGTTTGTTTTTGATTAACCTTGTAGAACCAGTTGTTTTTCATTATATAAAACTATAACTTTGTTAAATAAAAAAATTTTAATTTTCTGTATTACATTTTCAGGCCACACACCACTAAAATTTGAAATTATTAAAGGACAAAAATAATTTAAGAAGATTCAGTTGCATGGCATTAAATCTCTTATTTTTGTCTTAATCAGAGGAAAAGTACAGAGCATCAGTCAGCAAATATAACCTGTGCTCCTACTAAGTGCTGAATGTTATGCTTGTTCTAGGGATGAAACATTGAATAAAACCCTCTAACTCGGAAAAACACAGAAAATATAATCACTGCACAGTGGATTAGGTGCTAAAATAGTAATAAATGGGATATATAGATAAAACACTATATAGTAATAACTATGTGTGGGTTCTTTCTGATCACTTTATTATTTAATCCTCCATTTTACATGATGCGATGAGATAGTCTTCATTTTACGTATCTCCATTTTATAGAAAACGAAGAAACTGAGGCAGAGTTTCACTATGACCAAGTCAGAGTAGACAATGAAGCCTGTATATGAACCCTGACCAGCACTGAGCCACTATACAGTTGAGGAACACAAGGGAAATCACTTAGCTCTGCAGGGGGAATCTTCAGAGTCCCGAGCAGAGAGCAGGACTCGCTAAGCAGAAGTGAGCAAGCTGTATGGATCCTTGGTCACGCAGAAAGTTAGGAGACACTGCTGGAAACGATTGGTTCCAGACTATGAAATAATAGAGGAAACTTACAGATAATGGGTAAAGGAGAGATACTGAGTAGGGGAAAGACATAATAATATGCATGGTTTTGAATGCGGCATCTGAATGGTGCCATCAAAAAGGATGTGCCCAATGGGCCACAGTGATGGTGGGTGAGAAGTGACAAGACCAGAATTAAAACCAAGGGTATGGCAGGAAAGAGGATAAGGGGACAATGGACTTCAGAGCTAAGTTGGAGGGTAAGATCATCATGGTTTGGTTTCTGAATAGCTCTGGAGCTGAAGATGAAGTCAAGGAAGACACTAGGGATGTAACAGACTTCTAGCTTGAGACGTGTGATAAATATCAGAAATTTTCTAGCAGTCATGTATGGATGTGAGAGTTGGACCACAAAGAAAGCTGAGTGCCAAAGAATTGATGATTTTAAACAGTGGTGTTGGAGAAGATTCTTGAGAGTCCCTTGGACTGCAAGGAGATCTAACCAGTCCATACTAAAGGAAATCAGTCCTGGGTGTTCATTGGAAGGACTGATGCTGAAGCTGAAGCTCCAATACTTTGGCCACCTGATGTGAAGAACTGACTCACTGGAAAAGGCCCTGATGCTAGGAAAGATTGAAGGCAGGAGCAGAAGGGGACGACAGAGGATGAGATGGCTGGATATCACTGATTCAATGGACAAGAGTTTGAGCAACCTCCAGGAGTTGGTGATGGACAGGGAGGCCTGGCCTGCTGCAGTCCATGAGGTTGCAAAGAGTTGGACACGACTGAGTGACTGAACTGAAGTTTAAGGAGGAATACTAGACGTCCAATTTGAGATCAGTTGAATTGAGGTTGCTTTGGGGCCATTTAGGTGTTTTATTCTGGCAAACAAAAGATGGCTCCCAATTTAGGAAGAAAAAGTGAGCCAAAGATATTTGGGAATCATATGTTTGAGAATCATAGGCGCTTCTTGAGGACAGAAGTCATTACTAATTTCCTCAGCATTTTGTCTTACATTGGAACGTTATAGCACTCAGTAATCAACAACTTAAAACATAAATACAGTTTTTAAATTACATGAGATGGTCTGTAGAAGAAAATATTATTATTATGAACACCTATATTTAGGGGAACTAAATTTTGAATGATTCTGGTCTACATGCAGTCACATTTGTGCTCACTGCATCAGAAAATACAAAGAAAGAGAACATAATTATGTTTCTATTTAAAATGAAGATGAGAGACTTCCCTGGTTAAGACTCCATGCTCCCAACTAGAGAACTTGGGTTTGAACCCTGGTCAGGGAACTAGATCCCACATGCCATTCTCATACCACAGCTAAAGATTCTGCATGCCACAACTAAAAAACAAATCCCTCATGTGGCAACTAAGACCTACTATAGTCAAATAAATAAATATTTTTAAAAATAAAATGAAGCTTAGTCTGATGAAAACAGAAAAAGGGAAATCAAAGTAAGAGCAGAAATGGAGAAAGTGAAAAAACAGTATGAACAAGAAAACAATTTGAAAGTAAAAAAGCTGAATTCATTAATAAAATTAATTTGAAAAGCAAAACAGGAAATGGTAAGATTTCATTACTATAAAAGATAATTTAAACTGGGTGAAATTATCCTTAGCTTCAGTTCAGTCGCTCAGTCGTGTCTGACTCTTTGCAACCCCATGAATCGCAGCACCCAGGCCTCCCTGTCCATCACCAACTCCCAGAGTTCACTCAGACTCACGTCCATCGAGTCAGTGATGCCATCCAGCCATCTTATCCTCTGTCGTCCCCTTCTCCTTCTGCCCCCAATCCCTCCCAGCATCATGCCAGTAAATTTTTTAATGTGGAAATAGATAACAATTTGTAAATTAAAATATAAAAATCCAGTTCTGAAAGAAACCAAGTACAAGATCAAGTACACGTAAGTCAGAGAGAAAATGCCACCTACACTGAAGATGCAGGCCCAGCTGCTGACGTGACCTTTGCAGGTATTATTTTCTGTAACAGGAACCCCATCCACACTGACTCTAACAGTGTAGGAATCTTCTGGCATTGCTCTGGAAAGCAAATGGAAAACACATATGGAATGCAAAAGTCTGTTACTTAATGTATAGCATTCATGAAAAATACCATCCCAGACTACATGTCATTTTGGTAAAAAAAAAAAAAAAAGTGTCTGAAATTCTAACTGTGTATGTGTGTGCATGCATGCTAAGTTGCTGTTGTACAACTGTGCTGTTGTAGAATTAAATTCAAAATTAATTGTGCTTCTGTGCAATTCAATTCTATATTATGGAAAGATGCTCTCCATCCTGAACTCTGTACTGCAAATTCTCACATCATAGATCTCAGGCAAATGCTTATTCTGACCAATGCACTGGTTATTGAGAAGAAAAACAATAATAACAATCACTTAAAATTGTAACATATCACGTTGGTACAATTATTTTATACTTTGCTTTTTAAAAAGTTTTAATCATGTTTCTCTCTAAGTAAGCTGCAAAACATCAACAAGCCTAATACGGATAGAATCCTCTGGAATACAGGCTACCTGTCTCAGTATTCAAAGTGGCCATTTAAAATGATTAATTTTTCTCCTAAGTAGCTAATAACAAACATCAATTTGAGTTGATAGTAAAGAACTTGAAATGTCAATCTACAAAATGATCATCTTTAATCTTAATGAGCATGTCAAGATTCTGAACAAAATTAATCAAACCAGACAGGAAGGTATAATTTTGATATTTTGAGGAGCATCATTGCAATTTAATAGTGGCCATTTATCTTCTAAAAGAGATCAATAATGATTAGATAATAGCTCTAATAACCTGGGAAAGGATATAGAACACATTTTGATCATGCCAGTATGTGGAAAGAGTACTACAAGTGAATATAATAAAGATATAAAATGGTCTAAACATCATGAAGTCAAAAATAATAACTGATAATCAGAAAAATATTATTGTAATTGCCAGAGTGATTAAACTATTATAAAAATAATATGTATAACTGTGGTTCTGATATGATGAAAATGATGTTATTAAAGACACTTTGCAACATACCTAGTATAACATGTAATATGGGTTGAATGACTTGAATCTTTTTCTACATCACAAGAAATTGATCGGAAAGAAGAAATTAATTGCACTCTGTTTCCCAATTCAGCATTGTCAACTCCATAGTCAAACTGGTTTGCTTGGGCAAAACCTGGAAGAGTATAAACACTTAATTATTACTAACGGAACTCTGTTTTCAAAGATCTAACAATTATCATTTTGTGTTGAATCACCAAATGAATAAGGAAGAGTATTGATGTAAGCAGTTAATCTACATTTACCCCTGTGATTGCAACCCTCTTTGAAAACATAAAAATTAGCCTATAATTAATGAATTCATAAAAGCAATGCTTGCAAATCTATTATGTCTATTATCTATTAAAGGCATTGGAATCAAATGGCTTATATCGTACTAATGGGAGAGATGGGTAAAGAAATAGAGAATATACAAATACATACCACCAGATGTTGTATCTGGTGGTGATAACTACTATGAAAACAGCAGGCAAAGGGGCACAGCAAGATCAGACAAAGTGAACAGGATTTTATAAGGCGTGGGGTCTTTACCTTGAGTACCTATAAAGCAAAATCTGAGGTAAGGACTTGCAAGTAGAGAGTTTGAACGTTAATCCCTTAAGAACAAGAGAGAAGAAAACCTGGACTCCACTGAAGGCAGCTGGGGCTCAATCTTGCTGGGAAAGACTTTTAAGGAAAACACAGATAGCCTCTCAGAAGCAAAGAATCAACGAGAAGAAGCGTATATTCATCGAATTCTCTCCCATTCACTGAGGGTTCCCCATGTGGGAAATGGTTTTTCCTGCACCTTCAGGCTGCACATAGGTACATGCCATCTAGGTTCCAACGCCACTGCATCCAAGAAGCCCTGGGACAAAGACACACTGTGGGGCCTGGTGGTGAGAGCTGGAAGCGTGGACTGAGTCAGGGTACACAGGGACGTTTTGCCACAGCTGCGGCTAGAATAAGAGGTGGGAACCAGGATGTGCGGCTGAGTAAAAAAGGCATCTGATAGAGTTGACTCCTTGTGCCATACAGATATGCTCATGAATGCTAAGTCACTTCAGTCATGTCTGACTCTCGGCAACCCTATGGACTGTAGCCTGCCAGGCTCCTCTGTCCATGGAATTCTCCAGGTAAGAATACTGGAATGCCCTGCTATGCCCTTCTCCAGTGGCCCTTCCCGACCCAGGGATCGAACCCGTGTCTCTTACGTCTCCTGCATGGGCAAGTGGGTTGTTTACTGCTAGTGCCACCTGGGAAGCCCACAGATATGCTCAGACCCTACATTTGAAGTAGAATGCATTATCAAGTCTACCAGACAGTGGTCAGCTAAGAGCTCTGTTAAAGATGTAATAGAGGGACTTTCCTGGTGATCCAGTGCAAGGTACGTGGGTTCAATCCCTGGTCAGGAAACTAAGATCACATCTGCCTTGGGGCAACTAAGACCTAATGCAGTCAAATAAAAAAATAAAAAATTTTCTAAAAGATTTAACACAACAGGGTTAATGGGACAAGCAACAGGCCTCCCGGGCCCTGAGGCTACAACTGATACTTGTTTGACCTCTCTCAGCCATTGTACTTTCCCTACCCAAATGCCAGAACTTCAGCTAATGGAGTGATGCTAACCTTTATCCTGAGGATCTGAGCCCTTGGTTTTCTTCCCCACGTGTGGTTGTGGCTGTCTCCTATGCCTATTGACAGTTATTACTGCACACGGAAGCCAAGAGACGCCCCAAGAATACCACAAATTCCAGACACACTCCTCCCTCTCCGTATTAAGGAAAAGCAACCCTGCCTCTTCAGGATCATCAGAACTGACTATCTCTAGCAGTCTACCGCTTACATTTGCTGAATTCAAACTGACAGGATAGTAGCGGTAGTTTCAGTTCAGTGGAACCCAGACTGGGATCCCTGCCAGAAGCATCTTCTATCTGGAAACTCAGACCCAGAACCCAGCAGAACCTAAAATTGCAAGGACAGAAAGCACAGATTCAATCTTTTGATGACTGGAAGTGATAAGGACAGGGAGTAACCCTTCATTCCCAGCTCCATGTATCCATCTGTTGGGAAACAATAGTTCGGATCTGCCACTGGCTCAGTGCCTATGGCTCTGATGACAGACAGTGTCCCACCTCACAGGATGTTGTTCCCAAGCTGGGCTCTAAGTCTTGCCAGCTGTGGGCTGTTCCATCATTCTGTTAGGCCACATGTTTCAGGAAGACGCAAGGTTCATGGTCATGTGTCCAATATCACAACTTTTCACGATAAAATATGTTCCTTGTTTTGAGGTCCTATCTTGTGAAATATTATGGCTCTTAATGGAATTTCATGGTATTTTGTGGAATTATACTCTCAGAAGATGAGGCCAGCAAAGGCACTGTGGAAAGAGAAGGCAAAAGCCTTCTGTGGAGCGGGTGTCAGTACCAGGAATAATGAATCTCTGCTTGTCCACGAGGGAAGGAAAGTGACGCAGCTGACATGACTGAGTGGCTGGGTGGACTTCTTGAGGATGGTCCCTACTGAGACTACCCTACGTGCTGGTCTCTGCTACTGACAGGGCAGGTAGTCAGCAGCAGCAGTAGGCAGCTCAGTGTTGATGAAAAGAGGTCCCTAGTGTTGGCCCATGCATAGCCTTCCCCCACGGCCCTCTGTTCATAGGTCATTGGACAAGCACTCAAGTAGTGAAGGAGAGAAGCTTCTGAACGAGTCATCTAGTCAACCCAGTCGTTCTGCTGTCTCTGTCTTGTGGAAATTAACTTGAGATCTGCAGGTTTGCAGCCCTGCCTTGTGGCTCAGATGGTGAAGAATCTGCCTACAGTGTGGGAGACCTGGGTTCAATCCCTGGGTCACTGTGTCAGGTTCATCAAATGACAGAGCCATAAACTACAGCTGTGGGAACACTGCATGCTAGGGGACAGTGCTGTTTACAGGAAAAGGCGTCTGGACCCTGACATCCTGGGTTGGAATCCCAGCTTCAGCAATTCCTTGCTGTCTGAACTTGAGCATTAGCTTTAGACATAAACGCAGTTAGTCATTTTTCAGCAGAAAAATGACAATAATCTACTTAGCAGGAATTATCAGGAAGACTAAATGAGGCCTTATATATAGTACTTAACATGGTGCCTGGCTCCTAGGTTAAGAGCTCAATTGATAAATACTCAGTTGATATATACTATATTTTAAGTCAGCTTCCCAGGTGGCTTTTAGTGGTAAAGAACCCACCTGTCAACACAGGAGGCATAAGAGATGCAGGTTTGATCCCTGGGTTGGGAAGATCCCCTAAATGGGGAAATGGCGACCCACTCCAGTATTTTACCTGGAAAATTCCATGGACAGAGGAGCCTGCAGGCTATGGTCCATAGGTCACAAAGAGTCAAATACAACTAAAGCAACTTAGCGTGCATACAAAGTCACAAAATATTATAGTCATTATTAGTGAATATTAATATCCTTTTAAAAAAATAACAGAACAAATAAGTGAGAGGCCAGGATCTGAACCACAGCTGTGATGCCAACCTGGCACCCTTGTGATGTTCAGAGAAAAATAATATTTAAAAATGCACATTACAAAGCCATTCCCAGTTATCCAATGTAAGTTCCTCTAGAACCTATGTTCTTAGCTTAGAAACAGTAAGCAGAAACTAGGTAGAAAAAGTAGATAGGTAGGTAGAAAAAGTAAGCAGAAACTAAACAAAGGGTGGGATTTTAATAAACTTCTTCTCTTCTTCTAAGCTTAAAACTTCACCAAATAGGACTCATCCAATATAGGTTAAAATACAAACATATCAATTTGACATGTGAAAGATACTTGCATTGAGTTTGCAATCTAGGAAGGCAGTTACTGCTCAAATGGAATTTTGAGAGGATACATGAAAACAGAAAAGCAAACTACTTGCAAAGCCACTTTTTCCTTTTGCCAATTTCTGCTTATCTCTGTTCTTCACATTGAGTTTGGAACACACAGATGGGCTGCTGGCCACTAACTAAAGAACAGAGTTTTACTTGTGGTGTGGCTCAGGATGAGATATGTGTATTTATTTTCCTGTTAGGCACATGTCACATCAATGATATGGTAATGTGGATAATGTTTTTCAGCATTTCTATGACAAATACAAATCTAAAAAATAACACCAACAAAAGATGATATTGTTTTTAGCTTAGGAATTGTTTCAATGTGTTTTATATATTATAACTTATTAGCTACTTCCAAAGAGTTAAAAGGAAATAGAAAAGAATCAGCTTAAGTATAATTCCAAGTAAGTCACTGGGTATAAAGAAGATACCTTTGGAAGTACTCCAAAGCATAAAGATTACATGAAGGGTTGGGTGTACCCTGGAAACAGAAAAGGTGGAGGCTTCAGATGGAAATTCCTGACATGTTGATGTATTTTTTTCCTTTTTTCAGAAGAACTGGAGACAAGACTAGCCAGGCACGCGGTCCTGGGTCTCCTGATAGCAGCCTGTACTACTATGATGAAAAATGCGTGTGCTGTCACAGCCAGCAGTTGGCATGTACCATGCAGGCTGTTTTGATTCCTCTGGTTTAAAAAATAAAAAAATCATGGTTGAGAAAGTACAAACCCATTTAAAATCTGTAACATTAAAAACAATGGGAAAAATGATGCAGTGTGATGGAGGAGAACTTCTAAAGAAGAAAACCATCCCTATAACATAAATGCAAAAGAATAATAGAAATAAAATGTCTCTAATTTATGGAGCAGATATTATATACCAGTGCCTTAGCTACATCGTCCTTTTCAATATTCACGATAGCCCCAACAGGTAGGAATTAATAGCCCGTTTCATTGATGAGGAAGCCGAGGCTTAGATAAGAAACTTGCCCCAGTCCCCTAGCGGGAAGTGGCAAAGTTGCAGCTGAAAGCCAGTTGAACCTGACTAAAGTCTATGTGCTTTCCATAATATTATAAAGCTTATATAATTCAGCACTTCAGTTAAACAAAAATATACCTGCTAGACATTGTAATAAGGGAATATCTAGAAAACAACAAAAGTAAAATGTTATACCTTCCAATTGATTTTTTTAACAAAGAGAAATATCAAGGAAGACAATTGAGAAATACAAGGAATGAACATCAAGAAATAAACACAATAAAGTTAGAAACACTCCAGAACTTATTAAAATGATAACACTCCTCATTAAATCAGCCATCTTAGAAGGAGATACAATGATTTCTACAATTTTGCCGCTGCTCAAAACACTTACTTGGGCAGCATAATTATAAAACTGTATAACTTTGACTCCTGAAGATAGACTTTAGAAGAAAGTAAAACACTAGCAAATTTTTACCTGTAAAGTTCATTATGTGTGGAAATATACAAAAGCCATTTGGATGCCAAAAAAATACTAACAATAGATCTTTCTGGAAGGTGGAATTTCAGAGAATTCAAGTTAAATATTTCTATATTTTAGTTTTTCATCATGACCACTACAAAAATTTTAAAAGTTATATGGGACCAACATTTAGGTGATCAAGTATTTAAAAAGCCATTACCAACATTTAGGTGATAGAGTATTTAAAATCCCATTAGAAGGTGTTCTTCTGTGATTAATAAATTATCTCTGTATTCAATTCTAAACATGGAGTCTGGGTCAGACACAACACTAACAGGTTAAAGTAGTTACTCCAAATAAATTTCGTTCAAGTACCACATTCACGTAGCCTTGGAGGTCTGGTGTGTTTTGTAAATTCATTATCATTACCTTAGACACATTCTATATATATCATTGGTCCCCAAACAGTATTTAGACCCACCTTTGAGAAAGACATTAGGTATCACAATTTTAGTCACCTACTGTGTGTGGTTAAAGCAAGGCGAGGGAAGACATATCAGAGTAGGCAGACATATCTGCAATTCAAATAGGATTTAACTATTTTATAATTCTTGGCCAGAAGCATCCAGAAATACAGATTGATGGGAAAACTAGAAGAAACACAAATTCATCATGACATTTTGTGCTTCATAAGTAAGAGGACTACTCCTGAGACTCAGAAAGTTTACCAAAGAGAAAAGGTTATAGCTGGATTAATAAGGATGTTCCTCCAAAATGCCTTAAGAATGGAATGGTTTGTTTTGTTTTTCCCTATTTCTAACTAGGGATGATCTGAGTCTATGTAACTAAACTCAAGCCATGGTTTCTGGATGATAAAAAGTATGTGTCCTAAGCCGCTTCAGTGGCATCCAACTCTTTGTGACCCTGTGGACCACAGCCCAGCAGGCTCCTCTCTCCATGGGATTCTCCAGGCAAGAATACTGGAGTGGGTGGCCGTGCCCTCCTCCAGGGGGATCTTCCCAACCCAGGGGGATTAAAACCCTGTCTCTTACGTCTCCTGCATTGGCAGGCAGGTTCTTTACCACTAGCACCACCTCGGAAGCCCACAGAAAAGGTGTAGGTGTTTATTTATTTATTTTTAATTGGAGGTAACTGCTTTATAATGCAGAGAAGGCAATGGCACCCCACTCCAGTACTTTTGCCTAGAAAATCCCATGGACGGAGGAGCCTGGTAGGCTGCAGTCCATGGGGTCGCTAGAGTCAGACACGACTGAGCGACTTCACTTTCACTTTTTACTTTCATGCATTGGAGAAGTAAATGGCAACCCACTCCAGTGTTCTTGCCTGGAGAATCCCAGGGACGGGGAAGCCTAGTGGGCTGCCGTCTATAGGGTCGCACAGAGTTGGACACGACTGAAGCGACTTAGCAGCAACAGCAGCTTTATAATGTGTTGGTTTCTGCTGTGCAACATCACAAATCAGTCATAATTATATATATATATATAAGTAAATAAGTGTTAGTCGCTCAGTCGTGCCCAACTCTTTGCGACCCCATGGACTGCAGCCCACCAGGCTCCTCTGTCCATGAGATTGTCCAGGCGAGGATACTGGCGTAGGTTGCCATTTCCTTCTCCAGGGGATCTTCCCAATCCAGGGATCGAACCCCGGTCTCCTGCACTGCAGGCAAATTCTTTACCGACTGAGCTACAAAGGAAGCCCTATACACACACACACACACACACACACACACACACATATCCCTCCCTCTTGAGTCTCCCACCCACCCCCATCCTACCCTTAGGTAGTCACAGAGCACCAGGCTGGGCTCCCTGTGTGAATATAGCAGCTTCCCACTTTTGCGGCAGAAGGAAATAGCTGAGCGGTTTTATTGTTTTGTTTTGTTTCGGGTGCTTCTCTCATGGCATCTAAATCTCTGTTAAAAATCCAGCACTATCTAAGAAATACTAACAATAAATATTATAAGGGACCTATGGATAAAGACATTTTAAAAAGTCTTTAACAAACACATTGTCTCCAGGTGTCTAACTCTTAAAACAAACAAACAAACAAACACACACACTTTAATCCAAAATGTACTGTTCACAATTTAGAGGCACAAACCATTTCAAGTACACCCGAGAGATTAAAATTCTACAGAAATTTTACTTAGAAATATTGAAAGACACTTCAATACAGATGACAGAATTGTTAAATATCTTGCTTTGTTAATTCTCTGACTCCAAAAAAATCCCATTGCACTTTTTATTTTAAAGACTAAATAAAAGTTTTTATTAATATTCTTTAAAAACCTTTCTTTCCCATCCTTCAAAAATTCATAACTATCTGAATACTACCATCATTTAGATTGTAAAGGCTGAATAGCTAAATGAACCATGTATTTCTATTTAACTCAAGAAACGGTTGCTCATTAAATATATTTGGTAATTGCCTACTTTGTTTCCATCCCAAGACCAGGCAAGGAGAAAGTCATACATAACCCATGTTCTGATGAAGTATATGATAAGGATTGCATGGCAGAAGAAGGGATCCAAAGCTTTGCTTTCAACTGTCTTTTTCCCTTCATAACCATTCTACTTCTCCATCATACCTCCTTACTAACATCCTACTCCCCCGAACTCCACAAATATTTTATTTAATATAAAAATAAATGCTATTAGACCCATGAGGAACAAAGTAGGTAATGCAGAGTTGGGTTACAGATGTTCCTTTCAATTCAGTCATTATAGTCCAGATCCTGGAGTTAAACAAGTAATTATAATACAAATTCAGATTGTCAGGTTGATAGAGACTCTCTGGGGTTTCATTAGGTGTCAAAGAGGATAGAGTTTTCCTACTCTGGCCAAATAGAAAAGCAACTCTAGTGGATTTAGAAGAGGAAAAAAATCAATCTCTAAATGTGAAAGTCTTTAAAATACCTCAACCTTGGTGAAAAATAAAAGGCAACCGTACCTTCTCCTTTGATAGTCAGCCTTGTTGCTCCATTTATGCTGCCATATTTAGGTATTATTTCTGTGATTTTGGGAATTATTTTAGAGCCATCTGAAAGATACGAAAGTACAGTAGAAGTAAAAGCCTCAAGTACGTCATTTCAGCATCAAATGTTATGTTACAAATTACAATGGTATAAGAAAATCATCATGGAGATTACAGGACAGAAAGTAAATACACTTATGTTTTATTTTTGGTTCTATTCCTAACCAATGACCAGACAGGGAGTTAAGTCTTTAACTTAGTTAATACTCATTGGCTTCATGTAGAGCACTATCTTACCTGCTACAAAGAGGAATAATACATGATCATTTTCAGCATTCGTACCTATCATATTAAACATTTATTAGACCCTTAATTGCATATAGAGCTCTGCTAGATACAGTCAGTTCCATAACTACAGCTATCAGCCCACACAAGCAGCAGACAAGGCTGGAGAAACAGCTCTGTGGAGAATATGGTCATTATCAAAACCCCTAAGAAATGCATAGCCTGGTAAGTTGAAAGAATAGTCCAGGTACAGAAAGGAATGGTGTGTTTTAAGAAGAAACTGTTTTCTGTGACAGAGTTAAGACTTCAGGGAAGATCATTTCTGAAACTTTCTGATAATAGTGAGTTCTCAATGTAAAGGTCACTAATTCATTCAATAAACAGTGTTAGGCTCCTGGGCATTGACAAATGTGTGGCATTCCCAACTTTTCCAAAAGCTCAACTTGTAGAGTGACAGAAGAGAGCACAGGGGTGACGTGAGTAAGAAGGGGTATTTCATCCACACTGCTTGGGTCATACTGGCTTTTTGAAAAAAGAATGTAGCTGCTGCACCTGGGAGAGCAAACACGGATTAGCTAGACTGGACAAACCGGGGGCAAGGTGGACTTCTAGGCCAAGACAGGTGCCTCTGCAAACACAGGGATGAGTGAGCAGTTTCTTTGGGGAACTGGAATTCATGCTTCAAAATAACTCAAAAGTTACAGCATGGCTTAAGGGATTTATTTTCTGCTTAAACTGTATTGGTAATTATTTGGTCCAGTAACAAATTCTCAGAATAGGTGGGAAAAGTTAAGTGATACAAAGAAAAGCCACAGATGTTTGAAATGGACGACTGAGAAAAAGTTTAAAAATTATGATTTAATTCATTCCTGCCTGAGAAAAGTTTAGTGTGGACTTCACCTACAGTGGCAAAAGCTCTCCACCATAAAGAAGACTGCCTCCCCGCTCCAAGACCCAATGACTGCCCCTGACGTCTGTCTTTGTCAAGAGTTTCAAGGCCACTCCTGCTTCAGGCACATTTGTAACCTGGAGCAGTCCACAGCCAGGAGTAGGAAACTCCAGTGAACAGGCTGGATCCTATCTCCTAGATGCACTGCTTCTCACCTATCTCAGGTTCATCCTTCCCGTTATCTCCACCGCCAACTCCAGTTTCTTATCTTATCAAGTCTCGTCCCAGCCCTCTCTTGGGTATTAGTTGAAGGCACAGGGCAGCTGCCCCTGGAAATGACTGACACCCGCCACAAAGACCCATTCCTGTCCTACTGGGAGACTCTGTCCTTCTTTAATGGAGAAGGGACCCAAAAATGGAGAAGAGAGGGGTCGGATTGTGTCCTCCACCCCCAGCCAAGTGAAAAAGGTGAAGTTTTAGTTCCTCAGTCGTGTCCGACTCTACGACCGCATGCACTGAAGCCCATCAGGTTCCCCCGTCTATGGGATTCTCCAGGCAAGAATACTGGAGTGGGTTGCCATACCCTTTTCCAGGGGATCTTCCCGACCCAGGTCTCCCGCATTGCAGGCGGGGTCTTTACCGTCTGAGGCAACAGGGAAGCCCACCCGCAGCCAAACTGCAGTCTATTTTTCAACTGAGTCACCACGGATGAAAGGCGTGAGGTTCCATAATTCAAACAGCACCTCTGACGGCAAGAGCAATCTGTCTTCGTATGTCTTTCTGTGACTGCGTGTCTGTCTGTCTCAGGCTAATCCTGCGTTCCAGGATTACTAAACCTAGTCCCCAGGATCGCCATGCAGTTGCGCACCCTCAGCCTTGACCTAGGCAGGAGCCAGGCGGTGCCGCCCCTCCCCGGACCTCGGGAGCATCTACACCAAACTCTCCTGCTTGCCTCCCTGGTGCCCCAACTGAGTTACCTGCGCGGGGCTCTACGATGCTCAGGAGCAGCCCCCAGAGGCCGCAGGTCGCCCAAAGCCACAGGTGTCCCATTGCAGCGCTAGAGGCACAGGGTCCACGCCCGCTACTCGCCTGCAGCTCGGCCAGCGCCGCGTTCAGCCCGCTAGCGCGCCCGCCTCGTCCAGGCGCGCAGGCGGACTCGCAGCCCCGGGGCCGCCCCACGCCCGCCCCGCCCCGCCCCGCCCCGCCGGCGCCGGCGCCCCCGGGGTTCGCGCGCAGACGCACACCTTTCACCCAGCGCCTGGCGCCCTGGCCCGTTGGTCGCTATCGCACCTCCGCACTCAGACTTGAGTGCTGACGCTGCAAGGCTGTCTCCACAGGTTCAATAACCCCACTTTTTCTTCGCAAGAAAGATCCAGCGGCAAGTGTTCCATCAACTCCGCCTTTTCTCCCTCCCGCTATTCACCTCCTCCCCCACCCCGTCCTTCCTCCCTTCCTTCCAAACTTCCTTCGCTCCTTCGTTCCTTTCTCTCTTTTCACCCCCGCCCCCGCCCCACCATTTCTGGACTTCAATGTTTGTTGATCTCTGGGCACGTCCCCCCAACCCCACAAACAGGCGCCCTAGAGACTTCAACTCACAATAGTTCCATAAGGACTGTTACTATGATTATGACCCCCATCCTCACACGCCTAACTGAGGCGAACTTTAGGTTACTTGCCCAAAGCCATACACACCTAAGTGTCGACCCAGGACTTGAGCCCAGAAACTTCAGAGCCCGGGCTTTTATGCCCTGCACTGGCTCTTATTCGGCAGACTTCAATGTCTAGGACATACTCACACTGAAAATTATTCATTATTTATTGAAATTTGCATTTAAATTGGCATTCCGTATTTTTATTTACTAAATCTGACAACTCTACTTGGGAAGACAAAACTCTAAAATAAGTGAAATAAAATTAGAAATAAAAAAAGCAAGCTTCCTTGCTCTTCAGGAATCTCAGCAGGGTAAAATGTTGCTGTTGTTCGATTCAGTTAATTATAGTCACCTTATAATTTTGTGCAAACGGACTGTCCGTTGCTCTGCTGAAAGCAATGCCTGCATAGGTACCCTAACCTTCCTTACTTCTCCTGGAAATCGCAGAAGCTCGTGACAGTGTTGACATCTTTCTTGAAATTCCATTCCTCCTGATATGCTTGGGTTTCTTCCATTTCTCCAATTGCTTCTATCTAATGTTTTTCTCATCCATCACTTCTGAAAATTGATATTACTGCAGGGTTTCTTTTTTTACTCTTCCCCTCTTCTATCCAGAAGCAGACCAATAAGCAGAAGATTATCTAATTGAATGCCAACTTGCTAATTATGATTTGCCAAATTTATTAAATTTAAAGATTGTAGTGTTAATTCAGTTCAGTTCAGTTCAGTTGCTCAGTCTTGTCCAACTCTTTGTGACCTCATGGAGTGCAGCACACCAGGCCGCCTTATCCATCATCAACTCCCTGAGTTTACTCAAACTCATGTTCATTGAGTTGGTGATCCCATCCAACAATCTCATCCTCTGTCCTCCCCTTTTCCTCCTGCCTTCAATCTTTCCCAACATCAGGTTCTTTCAACTGAGTCAACTCTTCTCTTCAGGTGGCCAAAGTATTGGAGTTTCACCTTCAGCATCAGTCCTTCCAATTAATATTCAGGACTGATTTCCTTTAGGATGGACTGGTTGGATCTCCTTGCAGTCCAAGGGACTCTTAAGACTCTTCTTCAACACCACAGTTCAAAAGCATCAATTCTTTGGTGCTCAGCTTTCTTTATAGTCCAACTCACATATCCATACATGACCACTGGAAAAAACAGAGCCTTGACTAGACGGACCTTTGTTGGCGAAGTAATGTCTCTGCTTTTTAATATGCTCTCTAGGTTGGTCATAACTTTCCTTCCAAGGAGTGTCTTAATTTCATGGCTGCAATCACCATCTGCAGTGATTTTGGAGCCCAAAAACTAAAGTTGGCCACTGTTTCCACTGTTTCTCCATCTATTTGCCATGAGTGATGGGACCAGATGCCATTATCTTTGTTTTCTGAATGTTCAGCTTTTTAAGCCAACTTTTTCACTCTCCTCTTTCACTTTCATCAAGAGGCTCTTTAGTTCTTCTTCACTTTCTGCCATAAGGGTGGTGTCATCTGCATATCTGAGGTTATTGATGTTTCTCCCGGCAATCTTGATTCCAGCTTGTGCTTCCTCCAGCCCAGCGTTTCTCATGATGTATGCTGCATATATCTTAAATAAGCAGGGTGACAATATACAGCCTTGACATACTCCTTTTCCTATTTGGAACCAGTGTGTTGGTCCATGTCCAGTTCTAACTGTTGCTTCCTGACCTGCATATAGGTTTCTCAAGAGGCAGGTCAGGTGGTCTGGTATTCCCATCTCTTTCAGAATTTTCCACAGTTTGTTGTGATCCACATAGTCTTAGGCTTTGGCATAGTCAATAAAGCAGAAATAGATGTTTTTCTGGAACTCTCTTGGTTTTTCAACGAGCCAGCAGATGTTGGCAATTTGATCTCTGGTTCCTCTGCCTTTTCTAAAACCAGCTTGAACATCAGGAAGTTCACGGTTCATGTATTGTTGAATTCTGGCTTGGAGAATTTTGAGCATTACTTTACTAGTGTGTTTGATGAGTGAAGTTGTGCAGTAATTTGAGCATTTTTGGCATTGCCTGTCTTAGGGATTGGAATGAAAACTGACCTTTTCCAGTCCTGTGGCCACTGCTGCGTTTTCCAAATTTGCTGGCATATTGCTTGCAGCACTTTCACAGCGTCATCTTTCAGGATTTGGAATAGCTCAACTGGAATTCCATCACCTCCTCTAGCTTTGTTCGCAGTGATGCTTCCTAAGACCCACTTGACTTTGCATTCCAGGATGTCTGGCTCTAGGTGAATGAACACACCATTGTGATTATCTGGGTCTTGAAGATGTTTTTTGTACAGTTCTTCTGTGTATTCTTGCCACCTCTTCTAAATATTTTCTGCTTGTGTTAGGGCCATACCATTTCTGTCCTTTATTGAGCCCATGAAATCCATTTGCATGAAATGTTCCCTTGGTATCTCTAATTTTCTTGAAGAGATCTCTAGTCTTTCCCATTCTATTGTTTTCCTCTATTTCTTTGCACTGATCACTGAGGAATAGAGCAGTAATTAACAGCTTTAACAAAAATGCTCACTTTAGGTTATTAGCTATGAAATATGTAGACATATTGGAGAAGGACGGAGAAGGCAATGGCACCCCACTCCAGTACTCTTGCCTGGAAAATCCCATGGATGGAGGAGCCTGGAAGGCTGCAGTCCATGGGGTCGCTGAGGGTTGAACATGACTGAGTGACTTCACTTTCACTTTTCACTTTAATGCATTGGAGAAGGAAATGGCAACCCACTCCAGTGTTCTTGCCTGGAGAATCCCAGGGATGGGGAAGCCTGGTGGGCTGCCGTCTATGGGGTCACACAGAGTCGGACACGACTGAAGTGACTTAGCAATAGCAATAGCAATTGGAGAAGGAAATGGCAACCCAATCCAGTATTCTTGCCTGGAGAATTCGTGGACAGAGGAGCCTGGCAGGCAACAGTCCCTGGGGTCACAAGAGTTGGACCTGACTTAGTGACTAAACCATGTAG
Organism: Bos mutus; assembly: GCF_027580195.1. NCBI lineage: Eukaryota > Metazoa > Chordata > Mammalia > Artiodactyla > Bovidae > Bos > Bos mutus. The sequence continues at coordinate 27,000,087 of NC_091630.1, read as the reverse complement.
AAGTATATATTTCAATATCAATAAACAAAATAAAAATTTATGGAATTTCTGTATGGAATTGTTTGGTTAATTTTGATTTATTTCTGGCACTTTCAAATTCAAGTTAAAATAATCTAAATTAAATTTTAGATGACCTCAGTAAAAAGTGAATTCAATTTTACTCAAAATTCAGATTTTTGCACAGGCTTTTAAATTTTTTAATTTAAATAGACTATGAGGCAGAGGCTAAAAGATACTAAAGAGGATATTTTAAATGCTTTTAGTGTTAAAAAGTAGAAAATGTCATTCAAAAATATGGAATAAGTTAGAAGTAGGTGAAAAATCTTGTTACAAACATATGCTGATGTTGTGATTTTTAACCAGGAGTTGTTGAAATAGGCACACTTTCTTGAAGGAAGAATCTATATTGTTTATAATAAAAAGGAAAACTTTCCTAACTTTTCAGTATATCAATAAAGTGATTCAGTTCAGTTCAGTCGCTCAGTCGTGTCCAACTCTTTGCAACCCCATGAATTGCAGCACGCCATGCCTCCCTGTCCATCACCAACTCCTGGAGTTCACTTAAACTCACGTCCATCGAGTCGTTGATGCCATCCAGCCATCTCATCCTCTGTCATCCCCTTTTTCTCCTTCCCCTAAATCCCTCCCCGCATCAGAGTCTTTTCCAATGAGTCAACTCTTCACATGAGGTGGCCAAAGTACTGGAGTTTCAGCTTTAGCATCATTCCTTCCAAAGAACACCCAGGACTGATCTCCTTTAGAATGGACTGGTTGGATCTCCTTGCAGTCCATGGGACTCTCAAGAGTCTTCTCCAACACCACAGTTCAAAAGCATTGGATTAGGGACCTCATTTTGTTTATTTCTATTTGTCAAACTTTTAATATTTTTAAGATTCTTTCATAAAATTCTTTGAGTATCTCCACCATCAAATGGCATACAATATTTAATATATAAAGTGTTCATTCCTATTGTGTTTTATTTATTTTTCTATTTAACTCGTGCTAAACACGTGGTCCTTTCAGGATTGTAATCATCCCTCCCAGATATCTTTACTTCCAGTACACCTAGTCTTGTAACAAGTTAGCTATATATATAAGTATGTAATAAATATTCCTTCATAGCTCAGTTGGTAAAGAATCCACCTGCAATGCAGGAGACCCCAGTTTGATTCCTGAGTCAGGAAGATCCCCTGGAGAATGGATAGGCTACCCACTCCAGTTTTATTGGGCTTCTCTGGTGGCTCAGCTGGTAAAGGATCCGCCTTCAGGAGAGCCTGGAGAATTCCATGGACTGTATAGTCATTGAGTCACAAAGAGTCAGACACAACTGAGCGACTTTCACTTCACATGTATAAATATATATACAAATATATGCATATAGTATATACAAACATATGCATATATATGCATATAATATATACATATATATGATACTGTGAATATCACATATTATAATATAAAAAATGTGTGTATAATTTTTCTATATCTGTCATCAGTAACCAAAATCAGTCTTACTCAAGTTGCTAAATATTTATGTTAAACCACATTAATTTAGCAAACTTGGCAAGTTAGGCATTCAACAAATTGATTATTTGGCTAATTGGCTTTAGGAAAATTGATATTTCAACAAATAGTCTGCTTTCCTATCATGTAATGCCTAAATTTCTTAAAGAGCCAAGTGCTGTTATTTACATTTATAGATTTTTACTCAATTCTTTTTGATTTAATGAGCATGTTTAATATTTCTGTTATAAGTAGTGCATATTTATGTGGTAAATCAATGTCCTAAAAAATATCACAGCAGTGAGATTTGTAATCTTAAATTGTTAACATGGTGGTGGTTTAGTGGCTAAGTCGTGTCCGACTCTTGAGACCACAAGGCCGTGTAGCCTGCAGGCTCCTCTGTCCATCAGATCCTCCAGGCAAGAATACTGGAGTGGGCTGCCATTTCCTTCTCCAGGGGATCTTCCTGACTCAGGAATCAAACCGGGGTCTCCTGTACTGCAGGCAGATTCTTTACCAACTGAGCTATGAGGAAAGCCCTAAATTGTTAACAAAAGAGACAATAATTATAAGTAGATGGAAATTTATATAACCAAGATGTCAAATTGGAACCAGAAAAAGGGGTTATGTGGCATACATGACTAATGATTTATTAATAGACTCTTTAGAATCTTTAAACCTTTACAATACAGACTCATCATGGAACATGGACATGAGAAAACACAAAAAAGGAATCCTAACTACCAAATCACGTGCTTTTGTAAGTTTTTAAAAAAAATCTAGCTCTAACAAAAAAACTGCCTATGTGGCAACCATCATGGGACTATGACTTGTGCAGTCTCACAGGGCCCCACGTTTGGATTAGTGCTCTGCTTCACCATCTTGAAATCCTTACTACTTTTTGAATGAGGAAGAATCCCTATTTTCATTTTGTCTGAGATCTCATGATTATGTAGATGGTCCTGCCTGCGCTTATGACAAAAAAAAAAAAAAAAAAAAAAAGGCAAGTTTTAAACTTGTTGATTCTTTGATTTAAACATAACCAGAAAAAGGGATAACTTTTGCATAACAGGAAGGAATAAGGAATTCATTGGCTTGGAAAATGAGCTATGTGTTGAACCCTGATTTTGAATCTAGACCGAACTGTGAAAGATGGTGAACAAAATGAAATGCCTACAAAACAGTAATTTGCCTTCAACAATTATTCCATATAATAGGTATAAGAAGACAGCAGTAATTTTTTAAGTAATTTTTTCTTATAGAATTTACATTTTTAGTGGAAACAAACAATAAACAAAATAAATGAGTAAAATATAATTTATAGTATGTTAGAAAATAATACAGGCTAGAGAGAAAATAAAACAGGGAAGAATAGAATTATGTGTGCGTGAGTGTAGGATGTAATGGAGTTTTAGATAGGATGAATAGGAAGTTGTCACGGAGAAAGTGAATTTTGACTGAAGATCCGAAGGTCTGAAGTGAGTAGCTTAGCCACAGGGACATCTGGGAGAAGAGCTTTCTAGACAACTGGGAGAACAAATGCCAACGGGTAAGGAGGGAGTGTGTCTGGTGTATAAGGGGCAGGAAAGCCAGAGTGCCCCAAGTGGCAAGAACAATCAGGGTGCTGGAAGATGTGAGAAGCAGTGAGAGGAGGGACAGGCCATGGAGGATCATTGCTTTGACTCTGAGTGAGATGGGAATCCACTGTAGAATACTGAGTTGACATGGGTCCCAATTTATGTTTTCAACACCCAGCTCCTATTTTGTTGCACTGGGGCAAGGGCAGATGCAGGGAGATCACTTAGATGGCTAGGGAAAATAACCTGGGCAAGCAAGGGGTAGCTTGGACCAGGATGGGAACAGTGTTGGTGGTGCAAAGGGGTCGGATTCTGGATATATCTGAGAGCTGGGTTAACAGGATTTGTTGACAGAGAGTACGGAGAGTAAGAGACAAAAAGGAGAAGTCAAACATGACTGCAAGGGTTTGGGTCTTAATACCCAGGAATATGGGGGCCATTAACTGCTGGGGAAGAATGTTGAAAGGGTGGATTTGAGAGTGTGCATCAAGAGCCCATGTTTGAAAAACAGTGAGACCAACTGTGATCACCTAGAGAGTAGAATATAGATGGAAACATGAAAAGATCTGAAGCCTGAGCCTTATTAGTAGGAAAGAAGAAGAAAAACAAAGCTGACTGAGAATGAGTGGCCAAAGAGGGCACAAAAATATCAGGTGAGAGTATTATCTGGGAACCCTAGTAGAGATGTTAAGGAGGAAGAAGTAATAACCGCCAATTGTTGCTGCTATGTCAAGCAAGAAGAGTACGGACAATTGCCTTTGGATTTAACAATGTGAAGCTTATTGGAGACTGATAAGAGCAGTTTCAGTAAACTGGTGGAGGTGAAATCCTGATTGGAGTGGTTCCTAAAAGAATAGGTAGGAATTGGAGATCATCTTCAAGTCTACCTGTCACAATAAGCTAGAAGAGTTGGGGAATCAATAGCCCACGGATAAATAAAGTCACTGCAGCGAGCCAGGGTGGTGATCTTAAACTGAAATGAAATCAGTGAGAATGGTGCATTTTTTTTTTCCTCCAGCTACTTGAAGTGTGCAGGTGCAGACTTTCTGAGCCGACAACTTTGGGCAAACTAGTGGTTTTACTCTCTAGACTTGAAGTCACTTTCCTGCACTAAGATGACACTGTCAGCAGCAGCATTCTCAGATAAAAAGTCAGGAAACTAGAAAGATGTTAAGACATAGAGAGGCTCTAAAACCTACTGATGAACAAGCCTTTGTTCTCAAGTAAGCCTGTGGGTTTGGTTTTTAATTGCCTTGGGAATTTGGGGGTCTGTTGTTTGAAGTAGACAGTTGTTATTTGGGGAGCACTCATTACTCCCTTTTAAAAATAGCATCCCAATTTCTCCTTTGTGGAATGATTTCTTTCTCATTAGAGATAGTCTGTTGAGTCAAAGTGTGTTTGTGTGTGTGTGTGTGTGAAGGCGGGCAAGGGGTGGTAATGATCCGGAGTAAGCCAATCAGATTCTCTCGGGAGCTTGACTCTTGACCAGAGGAACACAGCATAAATGCTGGAGTTCGTTCATTGCCTTGGAAGTGACCTGAACAGACTGTTCACGCAAGGACTGTTTCAGAGGTTTTTTTTTCCCTTGCAGTCTTAGAAAATGCCTTAGTTTCTCCCTGTTTTCCACATTTTGATTTGCATGGTGTTTCCAATGATAATGTGAGTTTTAGATATTCTTCCTATAAATTTCCATAGTGCTATAGTTTGCCGATCAGGTACTATTGTTTGTAACCTCCCCAAATCTGATCTGATCTGATCTGATCTGATTGATAAATCATGCTTGTCGAGGGGGATGGGGAAGTTTTGTATTCCCTCTCTTTATTTCTCTTATTTTCCTTATTTGGCAGCATGGAAAAGGTCTGACATTGTAACCATATGCAATATTTGATAAAAAGGCATGTTCATCTGTGTAAAAGAAAAACTCTAGATTAGCCATCCTTAACCTTTTTGGTACCAGGTACCAGTTTCTGGAAGACAGTTTTTACACAGACTCGGGGAGGGGGGTGGGGCGGGACTGGTTTCAGGATGATTCAAGCACATTACACTTATTGTGCACTTTATTATTCCTTCAGCAGCTCCACCTCAGGTCATCAGGCATGAGATCCTGAAGGTTGGGGGCCCCTGATCCAGATGTTTTTAGCTAGCTAGCAGTGTCATCGTTGTTGTCTTCTATGGCAAAAGTACTTTTTTCTTGAACAAATTTTGGAAAGCAAACAGCATTAGTAATAGTAAATGAGCCATATTGGCACCTAGCTATATGAACTGATAGTAGAAATCAGCCCAATATCATGGCTCAAATGTTGGTTCTGCAAGCTTATTTTTATTATATATGAAAGAAATAAATCATCTTATAAGAGTATAACTTGTTTGAAATGCCTGGAAAATGCAGCACTGGGTGAAATGATTTAGTAAGGTGGCAAAGTTCTCAGATGAATCACTTGGTAATTCTGCATTTTTCCAAAACCCTACGTAAATTGACATATGGAAGCTATATTGAGCCTTTTTTTTAGACACTAAGTTATTAACCCTCCCTTCCTCAAATAACTATCTATAAGGTAGGATAATCCTAGCTGAGAATTTTTTTCTAGTACAGAACTGAGAAAATGTCAACCACCTATGAGCCTTTGCCAAAAGGTAATACATGTTTTGAGGCAGAAAAGGAGCTATTGATCCTGACTTTATATTATGAAATGTTTTGCAGTATTTCCTGATCAAGTAGGTGCTGGTGGTTTGTAATTTGCCCCTATGCCCTCTTCCCTCTCTTTAAAAATAAATGGCAAATACGGTTGAGTGAGAAAAAAAACTGGAAAGGAACAAAAATCCAGTGTCAGTTGTGGTAGCAAATGAGGGGAAGGGAATATGAGATGAGTTTGGAGGGAGAGGCAGGGGCAAATCAGAAAGGATTTTGGGGACTCGAGTACGGAGGTGTCCAACTTGAGGTGGAGGCAGGTGACTCGCTTGACTCATGTTTCAGAAAGTGCACTGTAGCTCCTCTGGGTGAAGGGATTAAATTGGAGACAAAGAGGGAAATGAGACCAGTTTGGGATGCTATTTTAGTGGTCTAGACTAGAGATGGTAAAGATGGAACTAGAATGGCAGGATTGGAATTGTTAAAAAAGTGGGAAGATTGTTGGATACGGGTTGGAGATAGTACTGCTATTAGTTTGTGGAATTATATTTTGGAGTGGATTGACGGGGTAAGGGAAATCTTCTATACTCTGGGTTTTGAGTGTTAACTGGTGGATGGTGGTGCCATTTACTATGAGGTGGAAAGGCTGATTCTGTTCTAGGGGAAGGGATCTATACTCCTACTGGTCCAACTTGAGTTCAAGGCACCAGTTAGGGGAAGGGTTGCTTAGAGGCTAAGGGCACAGGCTTGGGAGGCAGAGTGCCTGGGCTCCCTTGTGCACTCTACCACTCAGTGGCTGGGAAGCCTGGAACAAGCTATCAAACAGTCTTGTGCTTCAGCTTTCTTTTTTTTGGAAAATGAAAATAACAACTTACCTGATAGTGTTGTTTTGAGAAATAAATGATTTAGTAAATAGAATTGTGCTAGCATGTGATAAGCTCTCAACAAATGCTAACTATCCTTACAAACTAAATGTAAATGTGAAGTAAGTGAACAAATGTGGAGTTATTCGGCAGCACGTAGATAGAATTTAAAGCCACAAGAATGGCTGAGATCTTTGAGGGCAGATGTTCATGAATTTGATTGGGAAGAAATTACATCTTTATTTTCACTTTCCTCTAAGTGAAAATTTGCATTTCCTTCAATTATTAATGTGGACAACAAACCAGAGTATTGTTATCAGTATCTGCAATTTGTAACCCAAGGAAAGCATAGATATTTGGATATTTTCACGTTACTACAGTTGTTGGTGATATCATATTATCATTTATGCCCATCACTTCTTAAGGGAATTATTAAACCCACAATAAGACCAACATGACTACATTTTGTCTCAGACACTTGTACGTTTAATGTGATGGGATGCAAAGGCTACACTGGTGGTTTTTTAATAGACTACTTTTAAGAGTAGTTTTAGGTTAAAATAGAGTGGAAGGTACAGGGATTTCCCACATACCCCCTGCCCCTCTATATGTCATGTCTCCCCTGTTATCAACATTCTCCACCAGAGTGACACATTTGTTACAATTAATGAACCTACATTGGCTCATTGTCACCTCAAGTCAGTAGTTTAGGGTTTCACTCAAGGTATTGAACTTTCTGTGGACTTGGACAAATGTTTAATGACATGCACACACCACTAAAGTTTTGCACATAGTTTCACTGCCATACAAATCCTCTGTATTCCTGTTCATCCCTCCCTCTCCCCAATCCCAAACAACCATTGATTATTTTACCATCTCCATAGTTTTGCCTTTTTCAGAATATTGTATAGTTGGAATCATACAGTATGTAGTCAGATTGTTTTCTTTCACTTGGTAATATGAATTTAAGTTTCTTCTGTGTCTTTCTATGACTTGATAGTTCATTTCTTTTGAGCACTGAATAATATTCTGTTGTCTAGATGTACCATGCTTTATTTATCCATTCACCGAGTAAAACACATCTTGTGTATTAGTCACTCAGTCATGTCTGACTCTCTGTGATCCCGACTGTAGCCCACCAGGCTACTCTGTCCATGGAATTCTCCAGGCAAAAATACTGGAATGGGTAGCCATTCCCTTCTCCAGGGGATCTTCCCAACCCAGGGATTGAATCTGGGTCTCCTGCATTTCAGGCGGATTCTTTACCGTGTGAGCCGCCAGGGAAGCCAAAAGACATCTTGATTGCTCCCAGGTTTTGGCAGTTATGAATAAAGTCACAGTAAACATTGTGTGAAGGTTTTTATGTGGGTATAAATTTTCAGCTCCTTTGGGTAGATACCAAGGAGTATGATTGCTAGATCACGTGGTAGGAGTGTGTTTAATTTTGTAAAAAACCATCAACCTGTTTTCCAAAGTGACTGAGTTCCTATCAAGGATGAGTGAGGGTTCCTGTTGCTCCACGTCTTCCTCAGTATTGGGTATCGTCAGTGTTCTGGATTTTGACCATTCTCGTGTGTAATGCTGTCATAATTGTCTGAACCTGCATTTCCCTGATGACAGATAATGTAGAACATCGTTTTCATATGCTTATTTCCCAGCTGTGTTATCTTCTCTGGGGGAGTGTGTGTTAAGGGTTTTGGCCCATTTTAAAATCAAGTTGTTTGTTTTCTTGTTGTTGAATTTTAGGAGTTCTTCGTGTATTTTAGATTATTCATACCTCATTGGAAATATCTTTTGCGAGTATTTCCTCCCAATATGTGACTTAACTTTTCATTCCCTTGACAGTGTCTTTTGCAATGCAGAAATTTTAAATTTGTATGAAGTCTAGTTTTTCAGTTCTTTTGTGCCTCTAAAATTAGTGTTTTAATTAAAAAAAAAATTCTTGCAAACAGCAGGCTTTTTCATGCAAGGAAATCTCAAGAGGAAGAGCTAAGATACTCCCAAAACTTGGATTTACCATTTAACAAAATTCTTTTCTCTAACATCGTATAAACTAAAGAGAGAATTTAGTTTAACAATGTTCACTGAAAATGTTCAGGTTGGCTTTTAGACTGAAACAGAAGAGAAATAGTAGGAAGAGTTCCTCCAATTAAGGACATGACAACTGGTTGACCCTCCGGCTGAACCTGGGCGACCTGAGGCTCCTCATCCTCACCCTGTCTTCGGAATATACATTCTGCCCACTGTTCCCATCGTGGGAGCTGTTTGCAAGGACGTCGTAAATTTGAGAAAATAAGGTGTTGAGACCATCTGGACTCAATATATGACTGGACCCAGTTAAGGCCTCCACATAAACTTTTAAGATTGGGGGGTGGCAAGTCCGTAAATCGACGTGTCTTGCAGCCACCCAAGATAAGCCTCACATGTAAGCCCCTTTGCTTGTTACACTGTCCACCTACAATCTAGAGGGATCTGCCTTTCTCTTCAGTCTCTCCTTGCCCTCCTGGAATGGGGGCCAGTTTCAGATTTCACGTGGTTAACTCCCAAGGTTTCGGACCAACAGAAATCTCGGAAAGGTTCTAATGCCAGATATTTTGATACATTGTAGAATTATCCAAATATCTTAGCATTTTGAAATAAGCAGTAGAGGAATTGACAGCCCCAGCATTCTCCTTGCATATGCACCTGGAAGCAGAATTCTTATTTTGTGAGTCTCTTTTGGAAATGATCAGGGCTTTGGACATGTTGGAAATGGTGAAAAGTTGTTTTATTGCTCTGTTTTTTAAAAAATTATTTTTCCAAACAAATCTTCAACTGGAAAAAAGACTTGTACTTCTTACATCAGGGGTCCCCAAACTCCAGGCCACAGACCAGTAACTGGTCGATGATCTGTTAGGAACTTGGGCCACACAGCAGGTGAGCAGCAGGAAAGCGAACAAAGCTTCATCTGTGTTTATAGCTCTTCCCCACTGCACACATTACCACCTGAGCTCCATCTCCTGTCAGATCAGCCATGGCATTAGATTCTCACAGGAGTGCGAACCCTGCTGTGAACTGCGCGTGGGAGGGATCTAGGTTGTGACTGCTTATGAGAGTCTGATGCCTGATGATCTGAGATAGAGCTGAGGCCATGATGCTGGCACTGGGGAGCATCTGCAAATAGATTATCATTAGCACAACAGACGTAATGTTCTTGAATCATCCCCAAATCATTTTCCCTGTCCCCAGTCTGTGGGAAAATCATCTTCCATGAAACCAGTCCCTAGTGCCAAGAAGGTTGGAGACAACTGCCTTTCCTGACCGGTCCCAGCAAGGCTTGGTAATGTATCTGGTATTGCTACCTTAACAGAAAAGGAAGCATCTCATGATATCATCACTTCTTGTTTTCTACACAGACATGCACTGGGAATGTAAACCCTTCTTGAAGTCTTGTGAGAACCTTTGCCAACCACCATCAAAGTCATCAGTATTATCCTTGATAATCCCTCTGAATCATTGAATTTAAAAAATTGCCAATAAGAGGACCAGGATATTGAATGTATGTTTACCAAATAGTTCACTGGCCTTCCCAGAGAGCAATACCTAAGTGCTTCTTTGAATTAAGGACAGTTGCTTTAATTTTTATGAAAAAAAAAAAAGAAATTCCACAGTCAGAATATCTTGAAAAGAATGATTTATCCATGTGCTGCCTTACCTGGCAGTTATTTTTAACCATGTGAATGAGATAAAGTTTTCGTTTCAAACCTACTATGTTTTATACTTAAAAAAATATTGTAAGGATTAGCAGCTGATTGGGAAGACCAGAATAGAGGCTGACATCCTTTCCAAACTGAAATGCTAAAGGATGCACTTTACTCTGAGATGGTTATCAATTTTTCTAAAAAAAGAAATCCATGAACACCTAGAAACTACAGAGGACTCCTTCAGAAGTTACTTCTATCTTGATGGTATTAAATCTGAACCACAGATCTAAAACCCTTTTCTTCCTGATATAAACTCTATTAAAGATTTTGTCCCAGCTTACAGTCTTTGATCTTGGGACTGAATCTTATTATAGTTAAACACAAAAAGCCATTGAGAATTCTGGTGTTCTTTGAGATAAGATTATTTTTTGGTCCTTTAAAGTAAGGTAAAGAGGCTTTAACTCCATTTGCAAAAATATATATACCTTAGCCAATCAAGATTTTCGATACTTGCAACCATTAAAACAAATATTTGAAACTGAAGGAATTTCTTTTTTTTTTTTTTAATTTATTTATTTATTTTAATTTTATTTTATTTTTAAACTTTACATAATTGTATTAGTTTTGCCAAATATCAAAATGAATCCGCCACAGGCATACATGTGTTCCCCATCCTGAACCCTCCTCTCTCCTCCCTCCCCACACCATCCCTCTGTGTCGTCCCAGTGCACCAGCCCCAAGCATCCAGTATCGCGCATCGAACCTGGACTGGCAACTCGTTTCTTACATGATATTCTACATGTTTCAATGTCACTCTCCCAAATCTTCCCACCCTCTCCCTCTCCCACAGAGTCCATAAGACTGTTCTATACATCAGTGTCTCTTTTGCTGTCTCGTACACCAGGTTATTGTTACCATCTTTCTAAATTCCATATATATGCGTTAGTATACTGTATTTCTGTTTTTCCTCCTGGCTTACTTCACTCTGTATAATAGGCTCCAGTTTCATCCACCTCATTAGAACTGATTCAAATGTATTCTTTTTAATGGCTGAGTAATACTCCATTGTGTATATGTACCACAGCTTTCTTATCCATTCATCTGCTGATGGACATCTAGCTTGCTTCCATGTCCTGGCTATTATAAACAGTGCTGCGATGAACATTGGGGTACACGTGTCTCTTTCCTTTCTGGTTTCCTCAGTGTGTATGCCCAGCAGTGGGATTGCTGGATCATAAGGCAGTTCTATTTCCAGTTTTTAAAGGAATCTCCACACTGTTCTCCATAGTGGCTGTACTAGTTTGCATTCCCACCAACAGTGTAAGAGGGTTCCCTTTTCTCCACACCCTCTCCAGCACTTATTATTTGTAGACTTTTGGATCGCAGCCATTCTGACTGGTGTGAAATGGTACCTCATAGTGGTTTTGATTTGCATTTCTCTGATAATGAGTGATGTTGAGCATCTTTTCATGTGTTTGTTAGCCATCTGTATGTCTTCTTTGGAGAAATGTCTATTTAGATCTTTGGCCCATTTTTTGATTGGGTCATTTATTTTTCTGGAGTTGAGCTGTAGGAGTTGCTTGTATATTTTTGAGATTAGTTGTTTGTCAGTTGCTTCATTTGCTATTATTTTCTCCCATTCTGAAGGCTGTCTTTTCACCTTGCTAATAGTTTCCTTTGATGTGCAGAAGCTTTTAAGGTTAATTAGGTCCCATTTGTTTATTTTTGCTTTTATTTCCAATATTCTGGGAGGTGGGTCATAGAGGATCCTGCTGTGATGTATGTCAGAGAGTGTTTTGCCTATGTTCTCCTCTAGGAGTTTTATAGTTTCTGGTCTTACGTTTAGATCTTTAATCCATTTTGAGTTTATTTTTGTGTATGGTGTTAGAAAGTGGTCTAGTTTCATTCTTTTACACGTGGTTGACCAGATTTCCCAGCACCACTTGTTAAAGAGATTGTCTTTAATCCATTGTATATTCTTGCCTCCTTTGTCAAAGATAAGGTGTCCATATGTGCATGGATTTATCTCTGGGCTTTCTATTTTATTCCATTGATCTATATATCTGTCTTTGTGCCAGTACCATACTGTCTTGATAACTGTGGCTTTGTAGTAGAGCCTGAAGTCAGGTAGGTTGATTCCTCCAGTTCCATTCTTCTTTCTCAAGATCGCTTTGGCTATTCGAGGTTTTTGTTTTCCATACAAATTGTGAAATTATTTGTTCCAGCTCTGTGAAGAATACTGTTGGTAGCTTGATAGGGATTGCATTGAATCTATAAATTGCTTTGGGTAGTATACTCATTTTCACTATATTGATTCTTCCAATCCATGAACATGGTATATTTCTCCATCTATTAGTGTCCTCTTTGATTTCTTTCACCAGTGTTTTATAGTTTTTATATATAGGTCTTTAGTTTCTTTAGGTAGATATATTCCTAAGTATTTTATTCTTTCCGTTGCAATGGTGAATGGAATTGTTTCCTTAATTTCTCTCTCTGTTTTCTCATTATTAGTGTATAGGAATGCAAGGCATTTCTGTGTGTTGATTTTATATCCTGCAACTTTACTATAGTCATTGATTATTTCTAGTAATTTTCTGGTGGAATCTTTAAGGTTTTCTATGTAGAGGATCATGTCATCTGCAAATAGTGAGAGTTTTACTTCTTCTTTTCCAATTTGGATTCCTTTTATTTCTTTCTCTGCTCTGATTGCTGTGGCCAAAACTTCCAAAACTATGTTGAATAGTAATGGTGAAAGTGGGCACCCTGTCTTGTTCCTGACTTTAGAGGAAATGCTTTCAATTTTTCACCATTGAGGATAATGTTTGCTGTGGGTTTGTCATATATAGCTTTTATTATGTTGAGGTATGTTCCTTCTATTCCTGCTTTCTGGAGAGTTTTATCATAAATGGGTGTTGAATTTTGTCAAAGGCTTTCTCTGCATCTATTGAGATAATCATATGGTTTTTGTTTTCAATTTGTTAATGTGGTGTATTACATTGATTGATTTGCGGATATTGAAGAATCCTTGCATCCCTGGGATAAAGCCCACTTGATCATGGTGTATGATCTTTTAATGTGTTGTTGGATTCTGATTGCTAGAATTTTGTTAAGGATTTTTGCATCTATGTTCATCAGTGATATTGGCCTGTAGTTTTCTTTTTTTGTGGCATCTTTGTCAGGTTTTGGTATTAGGGTGATGGTGGCCTCATAGAATGAGTTTGGAAGTTTACCTTCCTCTGCAATTTTTTGGAAGAGTTTGAGCAGGATAGGTGTCAGCTCTTCTCTAAATTTTTGGTAGAATTCAGCTGTGAAGCCATCTGGACCGGGGCTTTTGTTTGCTGGAAGATTTTTGATTACAGTTTCAATTTCCATGCTTGTGATGGGTCTGTTAAGATTTTCTATTTCTTCCTGGTCTAGTTTTGGAAAGTTGTACTTTTCTAAGAATTTGTCCATTTCTTCCACGTTGTCCATTTTATTGGCATATAATTGTTGATAGTAGTCTCTTATGATCCTTTGTATTTCTGTGTTGTCTGTTGTGATCTCTCCATTTTCGTTTCTAATTTTGTTGATTTGATTTTTCTCCCTTTGTTTCTTGATGAGTCTGGCTAATGGTTTGTCAATTTTATTTATCCTTTCAAAGAACCAGCTTTTGGTTTTGTTGATTTTTGCTATGGTCTCTTTTGTTTCTTTTGCATTTATTTCTGCTCTAATTTTTAAGATTTCTTTCCTTCTACTAACCCTGGGGTTCTTCATTTCTTCCTTTTCTAGTCGCTTTAGGTGTAGAGTTAGGTTATTTATTTGACTTTTTCTTGTTTCTTGAGGTGTGCCTGTATTGCTATGAACTTTCCCCTTAGGACTGCTTTTACCGTGTCCCACAGGTTTTGGGTTGTTGTGTTTTCATTTTCATTCGTTTCTATGCAAATTTTGATTTCTTTTTGATTTCTTCTGTGATTTGTTGGTTATTCAGCAGCGTGTTGTTCAGCCTCCATATGTTGGAATTTTTAATAGTTTTTCTCCTGTAATTGAGATCTAATCTTACTGCATTGTGGTCAGAAAAAATGCTTGGGATGATTTCTATTTTTTGAATTTACCAAGGCTAGCTTTATGGCCCAGGATGTGATCTGTCCTGGAGAAGGTTCCATGTGCGCTTGAGAAAAAGGTGAAATTCATTGTTTTGGGATGAAATGTCCTATAGATATCAATTAGGTCTAACTGGTCTATTGTATTGTTTAAAGTTTGTGTTTCCTTGTTAATTTTCTGTTTAGTTGATCTATCCATAGGTGTGAGTGGGGTATTAAAGTCTCCCACTATTATTGTGTTATTATTAATTTCTCCTTTCATACTTGTTAGCATTTGTCTTACGTGCTGTGGTGCTCCCGTGTTGGGTGCATATATATTTATAATTGTTATATCTTCTTCTTGGATTGATCCTTTGATCATTATGTAGTGACCTTCTTTGTCTCTTTTCACAGCCTTTGTTTTAAAGTCTATTTTATCTGATATGAGTATTGCTACTCCTGCTTTCTTTTGGTCCCTATTTGCATGGAAAATCTTTTTCCAGCCCTTCACTTTCAGTCTGTATGTGTCCCCTGTTTTGAGGTGGGTCTCCTGTAGACAACATATGTAGGAGTCTTGTTTTTGTATCCATTCAGCCAGTCTTTGTCTTTTGGTTGGGGCATTCAACCCATTTACGTTTAAGGTAATTACTGATAAGTATGATCCCGTTGCCATTTACTTTATTGTTTTGGGTTCGAGTTTATACACCGTTTTTGTGTTTCTTGTCTAGAGAATATCCTTTAGTATTTGTTGGAGAGCTGGTTTGGTGGTGCAGAATTCTCTCAGCTTTTGCTTGTCTGAAAAGCTTTTGATTTCTCCTTCATACTTGAATGAGATCCTTGCTGGGTACAATAATCTGGGCTGTAGGTTATTTTCTTTCATCATTTTAAGTATGTCTTGCCATTCCCTCCTGGCTTGAAGAGTTTCTATTGAAAGATCAGCTGTTATCCTTATGGGAATTCCCTTGTGTGTTATTTGTTGTTTTTCCCTTGCTGCTTTTAATATTTGTTCTTTGTGTTTGATCTTTGTTAATTTGATTAATATGTGTCTTGGGGTGTTTCTCCTTGGGTTTATCCTGTTTGGGACTCTCTGGGTTTCTTGGACTTGGGTGATTATTTCCTTCCCCATTTTAGGGAAGTTTTCCACTATTATCTCCTCAAGTATTTTCTCATGGTCTTTCTTTTTGTCTTCTTCTTCTGGAACCCCTATGATTCGAATGTTGTAGCGTTTAATATTGTCCTGGAGGTCTCTGAGATTGTCCTCATTTCTTTTAATTCGTTTTTCTTTTATCCTCTCTGATTCATTTATTTCTACCATTCTATCTTCTAATTCACTAATCCTATCTTCTGCCTCTGTTATTCTACTATTTGTTGCCTCCAGAGTGTTTTTAATTTCATTTATTGCATTATTCATTATATATTGACTCTTTTTATTTCTTCTAGGTCCTTGTTAAACCTTTCTAGCATCTTCTCAATCCTTGTCTCCAGGCTATTTATCTGTGATTCCATTTTAGTTTCAAGATTTTGGATCAATTTCACTATCATTATTCGAATTCTTTATCAGGTAGATTCCCTATCTCTTCCTCTTTTTTGTTTGGTTTGGTGGGCATTTATCCTGTTCCTTTATCTGCTGAGTATTCCTCTGTCTCTTCATCTTGTTTAAATTGCTGAGTTTGGGGTGTCCTTTATGTATTCTGGCAGTTTGTGGAGTTCTCTTTATTGCGGCGTTTCCTCACTGTGTGTGGGTTTGTACAGGTGGTTTGTCAAGGTTTCCTGGTTAGGGAAGCTTGTGTCGGTGTTCTGGTGGGTGGAGCTGTATTTTTTCTCTCTGGAGTGCAATGAAATGTCCAGTAGTGAGTTATGAGATGTCTATAGTTTTGGGGTGACTTTGGGCAGCCTGTATCTTGAAGCTCAGGGCTGTGTTCCTTTGTTGCTGGAGAATTTGCTTGGTATGTCTTGCCCTGGAACTTATTGGCCCTTGTGTGGTGCTTGGTTTCAGTGTCAGTATGGAGGCATTTGATGAGGTCCTGTCAATTAATGTTCCTTGAGTCAGGAGTTCCTGGAGTCAGGGTTTGGACTTAAGTCTCCTGCTTCTGGTTATCGGTCTTATTTTTACAGTAGTTTCAAAACTTCTCCTTCTATACAGCACCATTGATAAAACATCTACATTAAAGATGAAAAGTTTCTCTACGATGAGGGTCACTCAGAGAGGTTCACAGGGTTACATGGAGAAGAGAAGAGGGAGGAGAGAGTTAGAGGTGACCCAAATGAGATGAGGTGAATCAATAATGGAGAGAGTGGGGTAGCCAGTAGTCACTTCCTTATGTGCACTCCACAACTAGACCACTCAGAGATGTTCACGGAGTTATACAGAGGAAGAGAAGAAGGAGGAAGGTGACAGAGGTGGCCAGAAGGATAAAAGGGGGGGAATGAAAAGGAGGGAGACAGATCCAGCCAGTAATCAGTTCCCTACGTGTTCTCCACCATCTGGAACACACAGAAATTCACAGAGTTGGGTAGAGTAGAGGGGTTAGGGAGGAGACACAGGCGACCTGGTGGAGAAAAAGGAGAGTCTAAAGGGAGAGAGAGCAGTCAAGCCAGTATTCTTGCTCCCTAGTGAAAAATGGGTCCTGAAGATTGGGTTCTTAAAGGTACAAAATTGGTAACAAATACATAAAAGCAAGAATTAAAAATCTAGAGTAGAGTTTGGAATTTCAAAAATACGACGTTAAAGAAAAGAAGAAGGAAAAGAAAGAGAGAAAAAACGAACAAACAAAAACAAACAAGGTTGCAAAAATTGTAAAGAAAGTACAGGTACAAAATTGATAACTAATACCAAAAAGCAAAAATTAAAAATCTAGAGTAGAGTTTGGAATTTCAAAAATACAATGTTAAAAAAAAAAAAAAGAAGAAGAAAAGAAAATAAAGAGAGAGAAACAGACAAACGAAAACAAACAATGTCACAAAAATTATAAAGAAAATACAGGTACAAAATTGATATTATTCAGATATACAATGTTATATAGAAGAAGAAGAGAAAGAAACAGAAGAAGAAAAAAAAGAAGTCACAGAAATTATATAAAAAAAAAACTATAGGTACAAAATTGATAACAAATACCAAAAAGCGAAAATTAAAAATCTAGAGTAGAGTTTAGAATTTCAAAAATACAATGTTAAAGAAAATAAAAAAAAAAAAAAAAGGTCAAAAAATTATAAAATATATATATATGAAGTTTGCTGAAGAAGAAAAAAATAGGTCTTTTTTTTTTTTTTTTTTTTGCAAAGTAATAGGTTATAAAAGTGAAAATTAAAGGAACAATAGAGGACTTAAAAAAATTTTTTTAATTAAAAAAAAAGAAAGAATGATCTAAAAATAATAAAAATATATCTAGGACTTTCTTGGTGGTGTTGTGGGTTCAGTTCATTTTTGGCTAGTTCCTTGGTCAGACTTATATTTCTCAAGATCTATAGGCCCCTTCCTATGTAGTCCGTAGTAACCACAGGGTTTTGGTCTATTGCCTGTAGCTTCCAAGGCGTTTCCCTCTGTTATATCTTCTTCTGTTTGCTAGTCTCTTCAGTATCTGGTTTCCGCCCTGACACAAAGGGGACGGTGGAGGACACTTTTTTTTTTTTTTTTTTTAGGCTTACTTGTTCAGTCGCTGTGGGGAGGGAGGGAGGAATGCTGCAAACAAATAACACTGGCGTGGGCTGCGCAGTGCCTCAGCCACCCTGGGTCTGCCCGCTCACGGCGCGTGTAGCCTCCTGTCCACACTGCTCGGACTCTAGGTTGTTCCGCCGGGAACAATCCGAGGCTGGCCCTGGGCTGCATGCACCTCCCAGGTCCAAGCCGCTCAGGTTCAGGCACTCGGGTAGTCCTCAGAGGCGCAGACTCAGTTGGGCCTGCGTTTTGTGCTCTTCCCAGGTCCGAGCAGCTCAGGTGATGAGGTGTTTGGCGAGCGCCAATGCTGCGACTTACGCCTCCCGCCACTCGGTTTTCTGGTTGTAAAACCGGCGCACCTTCTCAGGCAGATGTTGACCGTCCAGACCCCCAAGAAGTTTTAGTTAGCAAAGAAGCCCGCTTACAGTTTTATAGATAATGTCTCTCTGGGGCTGCGATTGCCCCCTTCCGGCTCTGGCTGCCTGTCACCGGAGGGGGAAGGTCTGCAGCCGGCTATCTCTGTTCAGTCCTTTGTTCCGTGCGTGGGCCTGGCGGTTTTAGGTTAGGACTGGCTTTTCGCGTGGTAGATATCCCACAGTCTGGTTTGCTAGCCCAAATTATTTCGCTCAGATAGCGCTCAGGGTATTCAGGCCAGATTCTTACTCTCAGCGATGCAGCCCGCGCGCGCTCCCTGCCCAGCCCCACTTGCTAATGGCGGATGCAGGCGTCTGTGCTGCTTCTCCGCTGGGGGAGTTACTGTAGGACTCGCAATCTGCGAGTTTTAATTGTTTATTTATTTTTCTCCCTGTTATGTTGCCCTCTGTGCTTCCAAAGCTCGGCACAGATTCGGCAGTGAGAAGGTTTCCTGGTGTTTGGAAACTTCTCTCTTTTTAAGATTCCCTTCCCGGGACGGAGCTCTGTCCCTCCCTCTTTTGTCTCTTTTTTTTTTTGTCTTTAATATTTTTTCCTACCTCCTTTCGAAGAGTTGGGTTGCTTTTCTGGGTGCCTGATGTCCTCTGCCGGCATTCAGAAGTTGTTTTGTGGAATTTACTCGACGTTTAAATGCTCTTTTGATGAATTTGTGGGGGAGAAAGTGTTCTCCCCGTCCTACTCCTCCGCCATCTTGGCTCCTCCTCCTGAAGGAATTTCTGACATACCATACCAGGTAATATATATGATATGTTGTCCTGTTGAAAACCATCTCACAATTTGATGTCATTTTACAAGTTAAGAGATAACTTGAATAAGCCTTTACACTGATATTTTAAAATAATAAGACATGAAGCTTACCGGTATTTGAAATGCATTGCCTTATTTCTGTGTTAATAAAATGAATGAATAATATCATTTATTTATTTGGAAAAATCTTATAATTACATTTCAGTATAGTTTCCTGTGTAATTCTAAAATGTTTATTTTTTGCATTTAAATATGGGAGAGAATTCATAGGCTTCACTTTACTTCTAAAAACAGTTAAGAACCCTTGATTTAGGGGGAGGTTACAGGTAAAGCAGAGAAGGCAATGGCACCCCACTCCAATACTCTTGCCTGGAATATCCCATGGATGGAGGAGCCTGGTAGGCTGCAGTCCATGAGGTCACTAAGAGTCGGACACGACTGAGCGACTTGACTTTCACTTTTCACTTTCATGCATTGGAGAAGGAAATGGCAACCCACTCCAGTGTTCTTGCCTGGAGAAGCCCAGAGACAGAGGAGCCTGGTAGGAGGCTGTCTATGGGGTCGCACAGAGTCAGATACGACTGAAGCAACTTAGCAGCAGCAGCAGTAGCAGTACAGGTAAAGAAAAAAAAAACTAAGTCATGTGATTAGGATTTGAGAACTAACAATTAGAGATCTAGCGGAAGAGAAGTTGGCCTTCCCTAGTGGCTCAGTGGTGAAGAATCCACCTGCCAATGGAGGAGACATAGGTTCAATCCCTGGGTTGGGAAGATCTCCTGGAGAAGGAAATGGCAACCCACACCAGTATCCTTGCCTAGGAAATCTCATGGACAGAGGAGCTTGGTGGGCTACAGTCCATGGGATGGCAGAAGATTTGGACATGACTTAGTGACTAAACAACAACAAGAGACATTAGCAAACAGACTGAAAGACAGCAGCCATAAGTTAGGAGGAAAATCAGACAGTTTTGTAGAATGGAAATCAAGGGAAGAATGTGTCTAAGGAAGGAGAGTGGTCACTTATTACAGTGTTACCAAGAGGTTGATTAATGTAGTTTCCCTTGACCTTGACGTGAATAGCTTCATTGGAATGTAATTTCCATGAGTAAATGAGTGGCAGGTGAAGAAGTGGAGACAGTACCTATAGACAACTCAGTGATGAAGCCTTCCTCACTGTGAATCGGAGCAGAGAAATGGGGCAGTTCTCAGGATCTGTGATCAAGACATGGTTTTTATAAAAGAGGGGACCTACTTGGCTAAATGACTGTGCTGCCAGGGAGAAACTTCAGATGAAAAAGAGGGGGACAAATGCAGGAAGGCAGTCATTGAGAAAGAGAGAAGCACAGAGCAGAGACAGAGGAAAGGCTGAACACGTGGGTCCAGGTTCAGGAAGGCTGATAGCTTTAGTGATGAGTGATGAGGGTATTTTTTCTATGATCCAACGGATGTTGGCAATTTGATGTCTGGTTCCTGTGCCTTTTCTAAATCCAGCTTGAACATCTGGAAGTTCACGGTTCACATACTGTTGAAGCCTGGCTTGGAGAATTTTTTGCTAGCGTGTGAAATGAGTGCAGTTGTGCAAAAGAATTCCAGAAAAAGCAAGAGAATTCCAGAAAAACATCTATGTCTGCTTTATTGATTATGCCTTGAGTACATCAAGGCTGTGTATTGTCACCCTGCTTATTTAACTTATATGCAGAGTAAATCATGCAAAATGCTGGACTGGATAAAACACAAGCTGGAATCAAGATTCCCGGGAGAAAGATCAGTAACCTCAGATATGCAGATGACTCCACCCTTATGGCAGAAAGCAAAGAGGAGCTAAAGAGCTTCATGACGAAAGTGAAAGAGAGAGTGAAAAACCTAGCTTAAAACTCAATATTCAAAAAACAAAGATCATGGCATCCAGTTCCATCACGTCATGGCAAATAGATGGGGAAATAGTGGAAACAGTGAGAGACTATTTTGGGGGCTCCAAAATCACTGCAGATGATGACTGCAGCCATGAAATTAAGATGCTTGCTCCTTGGAAGAAAAGCTATGACAAACCTAGAGAGCATATTAAAAAGCAGAGACATGACTTTGCCAACAAAGGTCCTTCTAGTCAAAGCTATGGTTTTTCCAGTAGTCATGTATGGATGTGAGAGGTGGACTATAAAGAAAGCTGAGCGCTGAAGAATTGATGCCTTTGAACTGTGGTGTTGGAGAAGACTCTTGAGAGTCCCTAGGACTTCAAAGAGATCCAACCAGTCAATCCTAAAGGAAATCAGTCCTGAATATTGATTGGAAAGACTGATGCTGAAGCTGAAGCTCCAATACTTTGGCCACCTGATGTGAAGAACTGACTCCTTAGGAAAGACCCTGATGCTGAGAAAGACTGAAGGCAGGAGGAGAAGGGGATGACAGAGGATAAGATGGTTGGATGGCATCACCAACTTGATGGACATGAGTTTGAGCAAGCTCCAGAAGCTGGTGATGGACAGGGATGCCTGGTGTGCTGCAGTCCATGGGGTCACAAAGAGTCAGACACGACTGAGCGGCTGAACTGAACTGAACTAATGAGGGTGCTTGTCTGATTGTTGACTTCTTGTCTGATTGCAGTTGTTCCTTGATAAAGCATGAGGCAGTGTTGTTAGTTCAGGAAAGGAGGGTAAAATAGGCATTTCAGGGGAGTGGGGAATGTATAGACTAGAAAAGTGTAGGAGGGTTCTTGGGCAGTGAAAAGTGTTCATTGAGATTTGTGATCATTACTTGTTTTCAGAATTTTACTTTGAAAAATTTCAAACATATCTGAAATAAGTATTTACATCCCCTTCCCTTAGATTAACATGTTCTTTCTCTCTCTTCATATTTAATATACATTTCTGTTGTTGAACTGTTTGAGAGTCAGTTGCAATGTGACAGGCTTCCCTAGTGGCTCTGACAATGAAGAATCTGCCTGTAATGCAGGAGGCCTGGGTTCAGTCCCTGGGTCAAGAAGATCCCCTGGAGGTCCCTGGGTCAAGAAGATCCCCTGGAGATGGGAATGGTAACCCACTCCAGTATTCTTGCCTGGAGAATTCTATGAACAGAGGAGCCTGACCCCAGTCCATGGGGTCGCAAAAGAGGCAAACACAACTGAGCAACTAACACACACACCACAGTGTGACACTTTGCCCCTAAATGCTTCACTGGGGAACAAGGTCTTTTTACTTGAATACAAAGGTAACACTCAGGAACTTTAACACTGATACCACAGTTCATTTTCCAAGTTTTCTAATTGCCCTAATAATGTTCTTAATAGTTGTGTTTTGTGTGTTTACACATTGCTTTAAATACTCATGTCTCTTCATTATTTCTTAACATGGAACAGTTCCTGACTCGTTTCTTTCCTTTTTCTTTTTTCAGTCTTCCATTCTTTCTTGATATTAATGTTTTTGAAAAGGTCATGCCAGTTATTTTTAAGAATGTTGTCATTGCTGTTTTAGAGTGAAACTTAGAGAAGGGTTGTGTAATTTTCCTCAGCAAAATTCAGGTGTTCAGGTGCACACAGGGAGGAAGCCCTCAGGATAATTAGGTTTAATCCACACTGTGTGTGATTAGAAAAAAAAGAAGATAGAAGTTCAGGGTCATTATAAGGGAGTTTTATTGATAAACCATGAAATCTAAGCGGGTAGAGAGGGAAGGGAGAACATGAAGGGAGTGTTGGATAATAACGATAAAAAGTTCACCAATTGGCTGGAGATCTCTACGAAGTCTCTAAAAAGTGAAAGAATTATATCAGAAATATAGGAAATGCAGCTGGTCAGTGAAAATATCTGTGTTTTTTCATGAACTAGGTCTGCTGAAACCCCAGTGCTTATGGATGGGGTAAAATATGGGAGATTGATCCCATACACAAAGTTGTTTTATGAGCCCCATTACTAGGGAGAAAAGTACAGCATATATTTAAAGACTTGTAAAAAGTCTTTTACTGTAACTGACTTCATGTCACACCTCAGAAGAGGAATGCCCATAATTCTCATTCTTTATTATACTCCTAGCATCCTTAGCAGAAAGATGTGTTGTTGACAGACATCTGTCATGTAGAACATTTAAGTGACTAATGAAGTCATGTAGCTCAATAATGGTAAAACTGGGAGGAAGACCAGAGCACTCACACACACACACTGTATTAGCCTTGCTGAACACTCCCCAAATCTCATGATGTGTGTGTGCATGCATGCTAAGTTTCGTCCGACTCTTTCCAACCCCATGGACTGTAGCCTGCCAGGCTCCTCTGTCCATAGAATTCTCCAGGTAAGAATACAGGAGTGGGTTACCATTCCCTTCTCCAGGGGATCTTCCCACTCAGGGATCCTATCTTCATCTCTTTACAGCCCCTGCATTGGCAGGCGGGTTCTTTACCACTAGCGCCATCTGCTGTTTAGTCGTTCAGTCGTGTCTAACTCTGCAACCTCATGGACTGCAGCACGCCAGGCTTCCCTGTCCTTCGCCATCTTCTGGAGATTATTCAAACTCATGTCCATTGAGTCAGTGATGCCATCCAACTGTCTCATCCTCTGTCGTCCCCTTCTCCTGCCTTCAGTCTTTCCCAGCATCAGGGTCTTTTCTAATGAGTCTGCTTTTTGCCACAGGTGGCCAAAGTATTGGAGCTTCAGCTTCAGCATCAGTCCTTCCATAGAATATTCAGGGTCGATTTCCTTTAGGATGGGCTAGTTGGATCTCCTTGCACTCCAAGGGACTCTCAAGAGTCTTCTCCAACACCACAGCTCAAAAGCATCAATTCTTTGGAGCTCAGCCTTCTTTATGGTCCAACTCTCACATCCATACATGACTACTGGAAAAACCATAACTTTAACTAGACAGACCTTTGTTGGCAAAGTGATGTCTCTGCTTTTTCATATACTGTCTAGGTTGGTCATAGTTTTTCTTCCAAGGAGCAAGCGTCTTTAATTTCATGGCTGTAGTCACCATCTGCAGTGATTTTTGAGCCCAAGAAAATGAAGTCTCTCACTATTTTCCAGTGTTTTCCCACCTGTTTGCCATGAAGTGATGGGACTGGATGCCATGATCTTCACTTTTTGAATACTGAGTTTTAAGCTAGCTCTTCCAGTCCTCTTTCACCTTCATCAAGAGCCTCTTTAGTTCCTCTTCGCTTTCTGCCATAAGGGTGTTGTCATCTGCCTATCTGAGGTTACTGATACTTCTCCTGCAATCTTGATTCCAGCTTGTGTTTCATCCAGTCCAGCATTTCACATGATTTACTCTGCATATAAGTTAAATAAGCAGGGTGACAATACACAGCCATGACATACTCCTTTTCCTATTTGGAACCAGTCCATTGTTCCATATCCAGTTCTAACTGTTGCTTCTTGATCTGCATACAGGTTTCTCAGGAGGCAGGTGAGATGGTCTGGTATTCCCATATCTTAAAAGAATTTTCCAGTTTGTTGTGATCCACACAGTCAAAGGCTTTTTAGAATAGATAGTGAAGCAGATGTTTTTCTGAAATTCTCTTGCTTTTTCTATGATCCAACGGATGTTGGCAATTTGATCTCTGGTTCCTCTGCCTTTTCGAAATCCAGCTTGAACATCTGGAAGTTCTCGGTTCGTGTACTGTTGAAGCCTAGCTTGGAGAATTTTGAGCATAACTTTGCCAATGTGAAATGAGTGCAATTGTGGAGTAGTTTGAAGATTCTTTGTCATTGCCTTCCTTTGGGATTGGCATGGAAACTGACCTTTACAGTCCTGTGGCCACTGCTGAGTTTTCCAAATTTGCTGGCAGCTGTATTGCTACCTAAGTCACCTGCACATCACACAAAGTAAGTGAAGTCATTCAGCCGTGTCTGACTCTTTGTGATCCCATGGACTGTAGTCTACCAGGCTTCTCCGTCCATGGGATTTTCCAGGCAAGAGTACTGGAGTGGGTTTCCATTTCCTTCTCCTGGGGATCTTCCCGACCCAGGGATTGAATTGAACCCAGGTCTCCTGCATTGCAGGCAGATGCTTTACCCCCTGAGCCACCAGGGAAGCACATCACACAGGCTCGGTTTAATGGACATCTCTAGTTCGATTACTCTCTTTAGTGACTCTTATGCCGCCAAAGCCCAACTTTGATATAAGAAGCTGTCTAGGAGGGATAAATTCTTAAAGCTGTGCCCTTCACAAATAATTTTAAAATACAAAGGTATAAAATAACTGGAAGGCCCTTATTATCACTTAATTCTCGTGATCCCAGGCAGAAAGCCAAAGCATTTATAGATGTGATGAGTACCAGCTCCAGTATCAAAACTGTTTTATGAGCAACAATCCACCATGAGTGCAGATTCCATCTACCTTGATTCATTGGCTTTCTTCACTGTTTTCACAAGCCAGCATTCATTTGAACTATATGAGGCTCTATTTATGAATATATATATGTATATATTTGTGAATACATATATACATACACACACACATATACATGTGTGTGTGTGTGTATATATATATATATATATTCTGGGGACAGCATGGCAACCCACTCCAGTATTCTTGCCTGGAGAATCCCATGAACAGAGGAGCCTGGCAGGCTACAGTCTATAGTGTCGCAAAGAGTCAGACATTGCTGAAGTGACTTAGCACTTCATGACATGCACACACACACACACACACACATATATATATATATACACATATATATATATACACATATATATATATTAAACAAAGTTACATTGTAAGAGAAAAATATGAATATTATTCTCTTTTAAAAGGGCTTTCTGAGAGAGGAGCATAGTGATGGAAAACATACTAGAAACTATTAAGAATTTACATACTGTACTTTCTTGATAAAATAGCTGAAATAGAATTATTTCAGTTGTGCTATTTAAATCAATTTGCTGTCTGAATTACTAGCTTCAGAAAATGATCCCAGTAAAATAATATCTACATTATTATTATCCCAGTAAAATAGCATCTCGGTGTAGCTTCATCTTAATATACACCAGAAGCACATTCTGAGGTCTTTATATTAGGTTTTAATTCAATTGCATTATCTTCTAGAAAAAGCTGACTGGCCTGGATTTGGGCCTGTTGACATGAGAACATATTTCAGTGAGCCCCAGAGAGGATCAAAATATAGGCTTCAACTGCCCCCTGGTGACTGATAAGCAGAATAACCAAATATAGTTCAAAGTCTGGAATAAACAGGTTTTCTCCTTTGCCATTTATCTATTCATTTATAAGAACATATTAGGAATTCTATTATGTACTTTGTTATGCACTGAAGATAAAAAGATAAGTGAAGTGAAGGAAGTCGCTCAGTCGTGTCTGACTCTTTGCGACCCCATGGACTGTTGCCTACCAGGCTCCTCTGTCCATGGGATTTTCCAGGCAATAGTACTGGAGTGAATTGCCATTTCCTTCTCCAGAAAGATAAGTGGGATACAGATTTGTGTCATAGTAAAATCAGGGTGAAAAGATAATTTCAGCTTTCCTTGCTAAGTGCCATTGTAGTGATTCTTTTTTTTTTTTCTATTCTGATCAAGTTATTATGTAGGCATTTTTGTAGGTATTCTTATGGCAATATTACTTAGAAATTCCTGAAAAATAAAAGCATCTTTCTACACAAGTGTAATTCCTGTACCAACACAAATCTAGAAGACACATAGTAAATAATTACATATTTCCAGTTTTTCCTAGGGCTTCCCGGGTGACTCAGTGTAAAGAATACGCCTGCAGTGCAGGATAGACGGAGATGTGAGTTTGATCCCTAGGTCAAGAGGATCCCCTGGAGGAGTAAATGGTAACCTACTCCAGTGTCGTTGCGAGGAAAATCCCATGGACAGACGAGCCCAGCAGGCTACAGTCTATGGGGCTGTACAAGAGTTGGACTGAGCAACTGAACAACAAAGTTTTTCCTAGGCAGTACTTTGGCCACCTCATGTGAAGAGTTGACTCATTGGAAAAGACTCTGATGCTGGGAGGGATTGGGGGCAGGAGGAGAAGGGGACGACAGAGGATGAGATGGCTGGATGGCATCACTGACTCGATGGACGTGAGTCTGAGTGAACTCCAGGAGTTGGTGATGGACAGGGAGGCCTGGCGTGCTGCCATTCATGGGGTCGCAAAGAGTTGGACACGACTGAGCGACTGAACTGAACTGAACTGAACATGAATCTGTATTTTTTTTTTTCTGATTTACCCATATTGCTTTTATCCTACTAATAATGTTTAGTTTAAAAAATTTTCATTCTCTCCAGGGTCAGCATTATCAAATCTATTAGCAGATGAAGAAACTGAGGCAAAAGTCAGCCTTACCTGATAATTCAGTGTAATAGATGAGATCACAGCTCGAATTGTCTAATTGCACCTGTTTTCTTGGCAGATTCATCCAATAACTTTTGTGTGGTTTCTGATGATAAATATGAGGGTCTTATGAAGCCACTGAGTAACATGAGATAGCCATTTACAAGAAGGGTTAAACCACATGTTGGATCATTTCCAACATCAGCTACTGAGCAGCTGTCACAATTCTCTTGAGTTAGATGGAGTCTTTTTTCAAGTTATGTAAGTCCCATATCCAATTACCAATCCCCAACATCACCCAGGCCCAGGCTTGGCACTGCTCAACCAAATGATACGCTTGTGGTGCCAGAGCAAAGCAATTACGTAAATAATTTACTTGGGTCTTCTTTAATCCTATACAAGAGAAGCTTATGGTAATCCTAATTAGTATTTTACTCACTCGGCACAGTCATGTAACAGTAATCTCCTAATGAGCATGAAAGGGTGCAATGCAAAATTTTTAAAAGATGTATTCCTAATTTAACATAAATCAATGATGTGAGTCAAGATATATACAAAGTTGGTTTATTTGAAAGATATCAATGGTTCTAGATGAAAACTACAGGATAATTTCTAAGAGGTCAAAAATAAAAACCAAAAAACCTAGAGATAGCGGGGAATTTCTTGGTATCATTTTAAAGCTAGGCTCCTTAGTATTTTGAATTTTCAATTCAGCTATTTTTGTTCCATTTCAAAATATTTTCCATTTTCTCATATTTTCTTTTGAGCTATTAAACTAGTATCTCTATGAGCAATTTTTTGCTTTCATATACAGTACTATGAAATAAAAACTAATTGTTCAACACTTATGTACCACTTAAGATTGTTTCATTTTTGATAATCGGTAGCATACTGGTGAATATAACTATCATTACTTTGGATCATTGCTTTATAAGAAATGAAGTGAAACAAAATCTTTTCGGGTAATTTTATGATTTTGTGTGTCTTGGACTCAAATTTTCATAATTAAGTCCAGTTCGTTCAATGACTACACTTAAAATATAAATTCATCAGAAATTTGTATCTCTAGAGCATGATCCAAAAATTAACATGAATGCTTTCCTCATCTGCACTCAACTGTATTGTTACCTTTTTTGCTCCCATGTTTGTTCACTAGTTCATTCATGTGTTAATTGCTTTGTCCATTCACCCACAAATAAGTATCATACAAAATAAAGTCAAGTTTTTTCCCCTCCAGGAGTTGCAGGCTCAAGTTGGAAAACCACGGTGTTGAAATCAGGAACAGGTGCTTCTCATAGAAAAAGTGGTAGGGAATCGAAACAGAGCAAGAAACATCAGAATATGCTGGCAACAAGCTGAATTCTGAAAGGCAAGTAGGAATGAGTTAGGTAGGAGGGCTACCCAGTTTGGTGGATTTTCTACTGTATATCAATGTATACAAAGATATATATATCTTTATATATCAATATACCATTTTATATATCAATATACCATTGATATACAAATAGATATAGCAACTTGGCCCTTTTTGGGACTCTTAACCAGAGAAATAAGTAAATGGCAGTTCAAGAGGAGCCTAGGTGATATGGCTGAGCTTGAACTTTACCCATTGAGAAATTTCAAGTAGGGGAATAAAAATGACCAGGCTTGAAATTTTAATAAGGTCACTTAGGCAGTAATGTGGAAGATATATTGGAGGAGGCATGGAGCAACTGAAACAAGGAAATATTAAGAGCCTACTGCAATAATCTGGGCTTGAACTTAAGAGGGCCTAAGAGGGCAGGTAGTTGACAATTTACAATCTTGTGACACTCAAAATGGTCTTGATTACCAGCATGAGCACATTTGAGAAGCCTGTCTGAAATACACAATCTGGTGCCATATTCCTTACCTTCAGAATCAGTGTTTTAACAAGTTCAAGTAATCTGGTGGCTCAAATGGTAAAGAATATGCCTGCAATGCAGGACACCCTGGTTCAATCCCTGGGTCGGGAAGATCCCCTGGAGAAGGGAGTGGCTACCCACTCCAGCATTGTTGCCTGGAGAATCCCAGAGGAGGCTGGTGGGCTGCAGTCCGAGAGGTTGCAGAGAGTCGGACACGACTGAGCAACTAACACTTTCAGGTAATCTGTATGTCTGGGAGAATCATTCAGACAGAATAGAAACACAGTATGGGCAGTTACTAGAGGAAAAAAAAAATCACTCTTAGGTGTGGTCAGTTTGAGGTGTTTATGGAACATTCAAGGAAGCTGATCCATAGCAGTTGAGTATATGGATCCTGAGGCTGGGCTGGAGATGCAGTTTACCATTTATCAATTTGTTAGTATTTGAAGCCATCGTCCGACCCAAGTTTCCTGGAATCTGCCCAGGAAATCATATCATTAGGCAGAGGGCCCAGAGGGAGCACTAAGAAACATCATTATTTAAAGTTCCATATAGCGAAAGGTATCCACAAGAAACAGAAGGAGGTTCCAGTGGGAGGTCTAAACAACGTGAGAAGTAGGAAGAGTTCCAAGCGGCAGGATGGTCAACATTCTCATTTTCCAGCAGAGCTCACGTAAGAACAGACAAAAGTCCATGGATTTGGCAATCTTGATGTCAGAGTAAAGCTATGGGTGGAGATTATTTCCCATTAGTTCGTTCTTGACCTTAGTATGTGGGGATGCAATTTAGTTTCTGCTTTCAAAGTTCAGATGAGTAGAGTATGTGAGAGGAGCTTGGTACGGAGCCACTTTGCAAATGTTCTCTCTTCCAGTAAGATGGTAAATTCTTTGAGGAATAAGGAAGGCACATAAAGATGAGTAAGACCCAGTCCTAACCCTCAGCGTTATAACAAATAAGAAATAAGGTATCCATAGTACAAGATGGGACATATATTATAAAATATAGGGATTCAAAAGAGGCATATACTACATCCAAACAATCAGAAGAGGCTGCTTACTTCTCCTAAATTGTTAGTACAGAGATGTGCTTACTTAACATTTACATACTTAACACTTAAACTATATTAATTGCTGACTTTTCTCTCAACAAATCTGATGAATTATTAATAAAGTCCCATTTATTCCAAAATCCAAGGAAACTTCAAACTCATTCATGAGATATTTATTAAAATAACACATTTAGGGAAAAAAATCAATACAATGTATACATCATTACTGAAAACTGTATACCATCATACAAAAAAGGATTTTATTTTGGGAAATCGATTCCTAATTTATGGCAAGTTTTACTTTAGAAATAAAACCACAAAACAACACAATCTAATTCAATCTTAAAGGCTGGCATGCTGAGCAAGGAATGTTCTTATTCTTTGTAGGAGTTCCTTCTTTACACTGTCAGGTACCAGGGCTGAAATATAAAAATAAAAACATAAGAGTAAGATGATTCCAATTAATATTTATCAATTTGAGATCTGGTATTTTATTCAGGATTACCAAGTGAAATTTCATAAGTAACCCTCACGCTTCAATAAAAAAAAAATAAAGACATCTGAGATAATAAAGTATATTTGAAATTTATTGTTTGAAAGAACTATCCAATACCTAAAAATATAATTCACATGTGAAAATTCTTTACACTAGGAATAGAAAAGGCCTTTCTGAAAGAGAGGCTGTAAAAGATTGCTAAATCTGATTCAAATGCAATTTAATAAGCCTGGTTAAAATCAAACAAAAAAACAGAGAAAGCACTCTTACAAAAACAGGGTAATCTCTCTACTATACAATTTCTTCAACTTGATAGGAAAAAGATCAGCAGGCTCACAGAAAAATGATGAAAGGAGAAGCACACAGTTCTTGAATGTCAAAAGAATTTAACCTCACAACAGAAATGAAAATTAAAACTACCATTCAGATAGCATGTTTTACCAATCAGATTGGCTAAAATCCAAAGGTCACTAATATATGTATTGGCAAGACTGAGGGAAAACTGGCCCTGTTACATTGGCTGGTGGGAGAATAAATTGATACAGCATATTTGGGGAGATAATTTGGTGATTCTGTATTGAAATAAATGCATATAATTCTCTTGAATCAACAAAGATGCAAGAGCTTCAACAATAGTTGTTTCTGTCATATGTTCATGTTTCAAATCTTGAATCGTGACTGACTATATTATCTACTCTGAATATTAAACCAAAAATGGGGAAATGGGAGTTCCCTGGTGGCCTAGTGGTTAGGATTGCAGGCTTCACCGCCATTTAGCCCAGGTCCGTTCCCTTGCTGGGGAACTGAGATCCCAGAGGCTGCAAGGCACAGCTGAAAAAAAAAGGCGGGGGGAGCCCTGATCCTTGAAACTTAATATTAAATGTCAGTTATCAAATCTACACTATTTCCCTCCCTTTTGGCTACTAATAAATAAGGACAAGAAGGAATTAACTTTAACTTCTAATGTTATTTGCTTGAATCCAGAGGAAATGAAATCTTCAGATATAGTTCAACATTTCGACAAAAAATTCCACAAATGACAGAAATCAAGTGAGACAAATACTCCTCTTTATAAATTCAGTATAAACCTGCCGAGAAATAAGGACTACATAATTAAGTCCACTGGAAATGTGATCGATATGTATATTAAATACACTTCTACTCAAAATTATGATGACTGAGAACAGATCAGCTGCCTTGGGGTTACAGATGAGGTGTGACTAGAAAGGAATAGCTTGAGGGAGTCTTTTACTACGAATCTATACATGTGTACAAAGTTCACAGAACTGACACTAAAAAAGGGTCAATTTTACCATATGTTAATTTAAAAAATACTTAACAATGAAAAGAAAAGATTTATTTTTACTTTTCTTTTTTGCTAATTCTCTAGCAGGGGAGCTATAAGGGATTGAAATATCCAACACACAAGCACTGAAGGAAATGCAGAGATAATTTCTACCCTGTTAACAGATTTACTTCCTAAATGTTAACAGATTAAGCAAAAATTACAGAAGAAAAGTCGAAACAAAACACAGAAATTTATTTAAAAATATAAATCCATGGGGAGGGCAATAAATACTGCCCCACCCCAAAATATGATTGACTGACAAAGTTATGTTTTAAAAGATGGCTGGAAAGGACCGTGGGATACTGTAGCTCTTTCCAGGTGGTAGCAATTCAGGGGCCTAGTATTCTCTGGTAATAATTTTAAAGTGATTTACTTTTCACACTTTAATTCTTTTTACTTCTTCTGTGTGAGGAAACAACTAATGGGTTATCTAATTTACCTGCTTCCACTTATAACTACAACCACCCGCTACCGCCTTCCTCAAAATAAATGAAAATAATCTAGTTACACCTAATTATTACATATAGACTTAACATTATTTCCTCTGTTTCTTTTGATTTCTCTTAACAAGGCATTAAAGGGAGAAATTTAGAAGGCAGCTGAAGTGAGTCTTAAACATGAATTACTCAATCATGAAGTTACGGAGCTACCAGATTCTTAATTAGACACCCAAGAAGACAACTTTGTTTATTTTTAATAAGGAAGGCGAGCAATGACTCAGGGACTGCTGTAAAACACTGAATTATTACACATAAGGCTAAACTTTACAAATCCTAGCTTCCGGTAATATTTGCCTCTATAAAAAATCCAAAATTTAAGAAATTATCTGTTTTAACAACCATATCAACTTACATGTGTATATTGTTATAAGAGTACAAAACATTTTACACCTCGTTTGTTACTCAAAACTGCAAGAAAGTTGGCGAGGCAACTATAACTCTTCCCAAAGAGAAGATGCAAGTATACCCACATAATTTTAGAAAGAGTGCTTTTCCCTGTTAAAAAGAAAAGAAAACCTGAACCAGCAAGAGAGAAAACAAATCATGTCTTAGCCTACATTTCCTTTCACACATTTGTATTCCTTACCTCTGCCTTTTGGTGTGATTTCAGCCACCAAGTCATCAACAGTAACGTGTTCTAGTCCCTTTTCTTTAATTACCTCTTATGCAAAAGCAAAAAACAAATCATATCATTTAAAATCATTATCTGTAAGAAAGATTTTCATAGAGGAAGGGTTAAGATCATGTTTTTAGAGTCCAGACTGGTCTTTAAAAAAAAAAAAAAAAAAGGACACTTCTTTTTTTCTTTCTAATGAAGATTTAGTTCAACCTTAAACACAGCATGTATTCACTAGATTCAAAACATAAGACAAATAGTTGTAACAAGTAGAATGAATTTGAACTGTAAATTCAAATTGTCCAAAATTAAAATATGGAACAACTCATTTGTTCTCTTCTCTATGTTGGAGCAAGAGGAGGAGGAGGAGGAAAGGAGTTAACACTTACTGGACCCCTATTATGTGCTGGGTGCTTTGCAATATTTAATATTCATGATTATCTAATGGCCTGGGCATTTTCCCCACTTTGAAAGTGAGGCAAGTGATGCTTAAAAATTAAATAACTCATTCAAACACGACTTGAAATCCAG
This sequence comes from Bos mutus, assembly GCF_027580195.1. Taxonomy (NCBI): domain Eukaryota; kingdom Metazoa; phylum Chordata; class Mammalia; order Artiodactyla; family Bovidae; genus Bos; species Bos mutus. The sequence goes on along the minus strand of NC_091630.1, from coordinate 26,966,251 downwards.
CTCCAGTCTTACACCGAAGGTCTATTTGACCTTGAAGTCTATGCTTTTGTTAATTTGGCACATTGCCTTCTTTGGATTAATGATATAAAGCCTCTATTATCATTATCATTTGTAGAAACCATTACAATGAGAATTCATTATAAATATCCAGAATTCCAACATGCCAAAAGCTGAGCCAGAAAGGAAGGAGGCTCACCTTAGTGACTTGTGGAATCTAGCTAATGGCATCATCATCAATACCCAGTAATTTAACAAGCTTCCATTTTATAATTTAAAAAATATAAGTAATTTTCTAAGAGCTTTTATAGATGATTTTTTTCAAAAATAACACTGTTAAAGACAGGAGATAATATTTCTATAAGTCTGCCAGCCATAACATGCTCAACATATTATTAAGAAAAACTGACTAGGAATCACTAATGTTTCACTTCCAGTAGGCACACTGAGAAAGGTGGGATATTTCATGCCAGAGGAAATCTTGCCTCAATTGTTTTAAGAGAAACAAAAAGAAACATTTCTAAAATTTAAGGAACAGATCTACATATGATCACTCAGTGCAAGTAGTCTATACCACATGATTCAATTTTCTATTTGTGTAAAACTATGCTTGAGCAAGCAATATATCTTAAAACACTGATTATAATTTTTTCTAGTGAATTTCAGACCCACACAGTTGAGAGCAATGGAATTAGCTTATCTTCTAAATGAAACTGATTACCTTTACAGTGTGCCTTCAACTGATCCTTCCAGCCACATTCAATTAATTTAGCTCTCAGCAACTCTTTGAGGCTGTTGAAAAAGAAGTGTTTCCTAATTAAACTACAGCAGCGTACAGTATCTTACACAGGAATGTTTGAAGCAAAGCTTCACTGTTCAATGAAAAATCCCCTGCCTTCTGGTTACAAAACTTTTAATTTAACCATGGCCTAATCTTGGTTCTATCACTAAAAAGTTCTTTGATCTTATGTGAGTCAATTTAAATGCTGAGCCTCATTTTCATCATCAATAAAATTCAGTCAAGTGGATGGGACACAATACTTCTTAAGAAACCCTAGTTGGCCCTTCTTACACACTTTCTACTTCCCTCCACCAACAGGAATATTGTGGGTTTTGTACAACTTCAAAAGGGTATTAGTTGAGTTTGAAGCAGCTATACTTTTGAAAGCTTCAAACCCCAGAATCCATTCTTTAACTACAAATTCTTAACCATTAACTATCTTACTGCCCCATTATATCTCAACCTTATAGACGTCCCCTTCCCTTTTTCTCATTACCCTTTTAAATTATACATTAGTTATATGTTAGTAGCTCAGTCATGTCATGTCGGACTCTCTGTGACCCCATGGACTGTAGCCTGCCAGGCTCCTCTGTCCATGGAATTCTCCAGGCAAGAATACTGGAGTGGATAGCCTTTTCTTTCTCCAGGGGATCTTCCCAACCCAGGGATTGAACCCACGTCTTCTGCATTGCAGGCAGATTCTTTACCGTCTGAACCACCAGGGAAAAACTTTAGTTACTACATTAACTATGGTATTTCATTAATTCTAAGACTGTACTTTCCCACATTTTAACAATTCAGTCATTGGCCTGCCTATCATAATTTAATTGGCAGTATTTTCTTTTCTTAATGGTTAAAAAAATAATGGTATGTATTACAACTGATGACATCATGGGTGCAAAAAAATATTTTATCTTCTGCAAAACCTACTGTTACAAAGCCTCAATCTTCAACCTAAACCATCTCATTTCTCAGCTTAAACATGTCGAGTCACAAGCCAAACTGCTTCTTTTTCAATACTCCTAACATCTACTACGTGACATTTCCATCTTGATGTTTAATTAAGTCATTTAATCTTAATAGGGCCAAAACCCAACTCTTGCTTCTCTTCCACCTCAAGCTGTTCTTACCAGAAAGGCAACTCCATTCGTCTTGGTGCTCAGGCTAGAAACCTTGGCAGCCTCCTTCACTCAGTAATTTTGATAACACTAATATCCAATCTATAAGCACATCCTACTGGTTCCAGTTTTTAAACATATACCTGAAATTCAAATGCTTTTCACCATCTCTGCCATTACTAGCTAGTTCAAGCCACCATCTTCTTTTGACTGGACTGCTGCCAAAGCCTCTGACTTGTTCCCTGCCACTTTCCCTCTGCACTTCCTTCTCCTCTCCCTGCTCAAAACCCTCCAGGGATCTCCCAGCTTACTCCGAATGCAATTTCCAGTCTTTACTATAGCCTAAGAGACCCTGCATGGTTTGCCCCCTCCCCAGCGATGTCTCTGACTTTACTGTTTCTCTCTTCCCAACTGACTCAGTCTCAGTGGCTTCCATGGGTTCCTCAAAAGGCCAGGCAAGGGAATGTCCTGGCAGTGCAGTGATTAGGACTCGGTGCTTTCACTGTAGGGCCCTGGGTTCCATCCCTGATGAGGGACTAAGGTCCCACAAGGCGTGTGAAACATGGCCAAAGAAAAAAAAGCCAGGCATACTGTCTCAGGACCATGGCTCTTGAGTCTCCCCACTCCCTCAAATCTTTCTGATCTCTTTATCAGTGAGGTCTACTTGTTTTCCTTTCTATAACACACCTGATTATTCTCTGCTTTATTCTTCCTCTAGAACTCCTCACCATCTGACACACTGCACATGTATTTTCTGTCTCCTTCCATTAGAATGTAAGCAGTATAAAAGAACAGACTTCATTTTGTTCACTGTTGTATCTTCAGACCTTAACAGGACATGGCAAATGGTAGAAACTCAGTAACTTAAAGCTATGTGAATGAAGACAAATGAAAAACAATACATAATCCCCTATAGCCACTACTGGCCATACTATCCTCTTGGTTTCCCAAGGCACTGTTCTAGAGGCTTTCTTCCTCCTCATTCCTCATATCAAGGGTTGTTGATTTTACTTAAAAAAAAAAAAAAAAAACTAACAAACTGTAAGTTCTTTCCTTTTTTGCTCTTTTACTTTTCTCCTGATACTATCTTCACAATCTATCTTTAGTCCTTCAAATCTCCTTCACACTGCCAAAATAACATTCCTAAAGTGCAACACGATCTAGTCAGCCTCTTAAAATTTTTTAATGCCTCCCACCATCCAAGGATAAGTCAACAAATGCTTTTGCAAACCTACCACCTATTTTTCTGCCATTTCTTTGACAGTAAATACACTCTACAACTCCAGTGTGAGAAATCCGGGTAGGGGCTCTAGCAATGGAAATGTGAGCTAGGCAAGGTGGATCATGAATGGCCTATTACTGAACAAGGATGTAACCAAGTTAAGTACATTGCTAAAACGACTAGGAGAAAGGTAGTCTTAGCTGGAGATGTAAATTTTGAGTTCCTAATTCCTGCCACTTTGTGCGTAGTGCCTTCTGGAAAATAAAGCCAACAGAGGAAAGCAGATATGAGATAGGAAAATAAAGACATATTTTTGCTGACAATTTTTGAGAGACTGGACCCGGTGGTGCCTGAAGTACCTTCAAACCCTAGACTTTTAGTAACACAATATTATACATTTCCATTAGTTGAGCTAGTTTCTCATCCTTTTTAATGGAAAGATTTCTGATTATACAAAAACCACATTTCTCCTGTCTACTGTCTTTCACATTTTAATTGCACAGTTCCCCCAGAATATTATCATATTAGAACAAATTTCTTTGACTTTGCATATTTGTTTCCATCTGCCCAGACTGTCCTTTCTCTTTTACTGTGCTGGGGAACCACTAATTCTTCTCTCCCAGGTGAAGTAACACTTCCACCATTCTGGGAGACTTCACTGATCATTTTAATCTCCAGGTAGAAGCTGAAAGTTCCCTCTTAGGTTTCTCTCATACAATTTATCACCCTGCTCCTGGAAGCCTTTTTTTGATTCTTTAGCCTCTCCTCTGCACGTGGAAACCTGTTCATTCTTCAGATGTTTACTTGGCCAATTATATGCTAGGTATGATGCTGGGTATACAGTTTCTGCTGTGGAGAAACTCTACTTATACAAACTAGCAAAGTAGGCCAGTATAATACAAAGTAATTAAATGCTATGACAGAACAAGGTATTTGGGAATTAACAGATTCCTGGAAGAGATGATATTTAAATTAAAACCTGATAATGAGCTCGAATTACTTAAAGATGGGGGGGAAGAATATTTCAGAGAGTAAGAACAGCAAATGCACTCTGAGGATATGAGACCTTGGTAACTGAAACTGGTTCCATTATGTTGACTCTCTCTTAAAACTAGGCAACATTTTATCTCCAACAGCAGTTATTTGGGTATGTATTTTTCTTCTCCTTTAGCTACACATTTTTTGAGAGTCATTTCCTGTTCATCTTTGTACATGATTCACTTCCCTCCAAGTCTTGCCATATTGAACAGACCTAAGCATTTTTTTTTAAATTGATGTTAGGAATTGAAGTTTTGGATAATCTCAATTTTCTGTAATTATTTCTACTAACATCAGTATTGTTACTTGATAACTAGATTCTTGTAATAAAACAAAGTTATAATTTAAAGATGTTAAATGTAATTTATTAATACAATCTATTACTTACCGTTCTCTTTCTCCAGTTTCTATCAACTTTTGGTTAATCGCTGCTCTCATCTGCGCATCTTTGTTCATCTTGCTAACCTGAACATCAACATGTATTTTCAGATATAGAACACTTACAAAGCATTGTCTTCTAAATCCTCTAGGCTAGCACCTCAACAGACTTAACATTCTATCAACTGAAGGGGTGATAAATTTCAACAATGTGTTGATAATGTCATTACTCTAATATTATTTACTGTTTCCCAAGAAGTCATAATGATGAACTTTACAATTTCCCCCCCACCATGTACCCTTCATTAATAAGTCTTTGGATAATAACAATTACTGTACATTTGTTAAATGCATATGTGCCTGGCACTGAGCTAATCTGTTTTTATCTCATTTAATTCCCAGATCTTATTCTTTTATGTAAGTAGTATTAACACAGTTTATATTTTACAGGTGAGGAAACTGAGGAACCAAGATAGAAAAGTGAACTCAGATACTGTGACCCCAGAAGCCCCCAAATACTTTACAAGCACATAACAACTGACTGTTAAATTAAATGCATTCAAAATTTGGGGGAAGCTATATAACCTGAATATCAATAAAAGATTAAGTACAGTTGGTGACAAAATTTCCAGGTAAGGCTCTTAAGCACTTTACTTTTCACTAGGATGTACAGAATTACAACCGCCAAACTAGCTGTGTGTGGGTGTGTATGTTCTTTATCAAAACTTGCAGGTTGGCATAAAGAAAAAAGAAACCTCAAATAAATTCCTAACTTAGAAAACTCTCAATTTTCAGTAAAAACAGACAACCAAAGCGGTGTAGAAATAAGAGGAAGGTTAAGTTGTAAAACTTGGAATAAGCCAACGTTACCCTACTTATCTGTCACTACCTTGAGAACTTTTGTTGTCTCCCAACTCGCCGCCTTTAAGAAAACTGAGAGTGGCGGTGAGTTTTCAGAGTTGTGTTTTTTCTTTAATGCAACAGGAAAAAGGAGAGGTTGAGAAAGAACTAGGATATGTTTGCCTTTGCAGTTGGAGGCTAACATTTTCAAAATAACACTAAGATCTATAGTCAGGACCTTCCCTAGAATACTGAACTCGATCCTGCCTTCGGCCCGACACTACGGATAGTGACCTTGGACAAGTCAATTCTTAAAAGGCCTCAGTTTTCTCACTGGTAAAACAAGGGCGCTAGGGGATCCCTCCCAGTTCAGACATTCTTACGGAAAATAGAATAGGGCGGAGACAGCGGGAGAGGCGGGAGGGGAGGAGCCAGAAAACAAAGCGAGGACTGGCTTCAGGCCAACTCCGGTAGCACGCCCTGTCGGAGAGCCCTACAGGCCCGCGAGCGCGGGTCGGGGAAGCTAACGAAAGACAGCACATCGAAAGGAGCCTGGGCTGGGCCCGGGTCCCGGCCCTGAGGACCACGGGCATAGCTCACCACCATCACCGCGGGCGAGGGCCGTCCCTTCCCAGCGACGAAATGACCCTTGCGCTGACGACCGTTACCTACCACACTCTTCGGCTGCCCGGACCTAGACCCTCAGTAGCTCGGGCACCTAAGCACACAGAAAGCTAGCACACGCATTTCCGGGGCGGGGTCTCGCTACCCTGCCTATAAAGTGAGAATTTAATCAGCGCGGGCCGCCTCTTGGTCGCTCAGCCTTCTGGGTAAGAGAGTCCAGATCCTGCTGTCGCACGGGCATTGAGTTCAAGAAAGACTACATATCCCAGCATGCAACAGAGGCAACTTTCTCGCGGGCACTACATTTCCCAGAAGGCACGCTGCGCCGCAGTGTTTTCTGGGATGAGAACCACGCCGCCTCCAAGCCACAGTACTCCCAGGGAAGCGCGGACCTTTCAACGAGAGCTTTACTAATTCTCACGCTGGGCCCCTGGAAGGCGATGGAGGTGGCCGCTAATTGCTCCCTGCGGGTGAAGAGACCACTGCTGGATCCCCGCTTCGAGAGTTACAAGCTCTCCCTCGAACCTCTGCCTTCTTACCAGCTGGAACTTGACGCAGGTGGGAAGCGGCGGCACCCTCTCGCCCTCTGTTCCGTTCACCTTTCGGTTTCCTTCGGCGCGACCCATTCTTCATTTTCTTCTTTTTTGACTTCGGCTAGCCAGGCGACTGTGACTTTCCTCACGGTCAAGCCGGGCTGGGGTTTACCATGGCTTTCTCTGGAGAATGACTCCCTTCCCCGACCCCCTAGGGAGCCGCTTTCCAGTGGCTCTGGCGTAGCAGGACCGTGGGTTCCGCCCTCGGCTCTGCTGCCCGGGCTCCGAGAGCCTGCCCGAGGTACTGCCTAGGCCCGGCCCGCCTGTCGGTCCTGGTCTGATTCCTGCTGCAGAGAGTGCTCAGGACAGGCTTTGCTCTTGGAGCATCCCCTGTGTGCGTTGAGAAGCCACACCTCTTTGGAAGACCTTCTGCTCCTGTCCTCTGGCTGAGACCCAATTCTTAGAAGAGAAACTCCGTTGCATTTATAGGCTGTCAGATTGAGGACTCTGTCGTAGGACTTTTCTCTACATCTCGAGAAAAAATTGGAGACGAGTTGGTTTAGTATCCACACTTCTACTTATTTTATCTGTCGGTGGCGGGAATAATCATCCATGTTTTTACAATGTAACGAGTGGCATTTTAGTTGACGATAAAGAGCCCAGAGATTGCATTTTTGATACACAATCCTGCTGATTCTGATTCATGTCAGTGGATCACACTTTGAGCGATAATCTAGAGTTAATAGGTTTTATAGTATCAAGTAAGGGTTTATTCGTTTAATGTATAAATTATAGAAACTCAGCAACCTCTCTTGAGAGCCTGTTTTATGTACATGCTGATACAATAAAGATGAATATGACACAGTAATGTAAAGTTGCTATTGTCTAGCTAGGAAGAAAAGTGTAAGCTGATAGTTACAGGAGGATGTGGTAAGGCAGTGATCAGGATATGTACAAAACATAGTGATGGTGTTTCCATGTTTCTCAAACCGGCCAGAGACATCTAGGAAAGCTTCTAGATGAGGGAGTTGATATCTCAGTTGCGCTGTAAAGAGTAGGTAGGAGTTGATCAGGATAAGAAAAAATAAGCTTGCTGTTTCTTTTCATTCCCTTTCTCCCACCTTACATAAATAAATAATAACTCCATGTTATTTAGCCTTGCATTAAAAAACCACCTCAAAACTCAGTGGCTCAAAACAGTAAGCAGTTATTAGTGCTTATAAGTCTACAGGTTAGCTAGGCGGCTCTAGTCATAACTCAGCTTTCTCATACATTTGGTGTTCTCTGGCTATAGGCTGCTGTAAGATGGTTTCAGATGCTCCCTTCTTGGTTTTCCTCCATGTGGTCTCATCCAGCAGGCTGCCACAGGCTTATTCCAAGAGACAAGCAGTGCACAAGAGTTTTTTCAGGCTCTGCTCGCAGTAAGTTTGCTGTTGTTCCACTGGCCAAAGCAAGTAGTATAATCAAGCGCAGAGTGGGTATGTATGGGAAGACTTCTAACGCAGGTCGACATAGTCGTTTGTGCTTTATCTTTGGTGTATTTCTTGTTTTTTTTAACCTCTGTAGGGAAGGAGCAAATTAGCAGTGATCAGACTCTCGCCACACGGCCTCTCGCTCTTGCCCACGTTTTGTGAATACGTAGTTACATAACAGCTGAGACCATTTATTGTACTGTGCACGTTCAGTGCCCTGTATAAGCACCACCTGAGAAGCCGTTGCGGCTGCGTTATAGCTGTGTCCGCTAGGTGAACCATGAGAAGAGAAAATAGTGTGTCTGTTTCTACGGCTGCTGTGCCAGTCAGGAGACAGTAAATGTGTCTGCCGTTCCTGCAACTCCTTGAGTTTTCTTCCCTTATCCCTGCTCATGCCTTGCCTACCATGGTTCAACAGTGTGCACAGTGAGGGACATCGAGATAATCTCCTATTCAGTTTCTCAGCAAAGCCTGTCAACTCAAAATCTTGTCTTCTCCATGCCTCTACCCTGGTCCAAATCATTGATATCTCTCGCCTGAACTATAGTACCTTCCTGACGAGTCTTTCGATTTGGGGCACCTTCATTCCATTCTCTTTAAGGCAGTACTTGTTATAGTTTTTAATTCTTTGTTTATTTGATATCTGTTTCCTGCACTAGACTGTGAGTTCCATGGAGCTCACTGTGGTGTTTCTCTTTTGCTCAGTGCTCACTCTGTAGAGACAGTGGTTGGCATAGTCGATACTCAGTACATAGACTGAATGAAGGAGAGAAGTTGTTGAGGTCATTCCATTCCTGGGAAAGCCTGAGCAAAGGGGAAACAATTAGACTCTGTGCAGGGCACTACTGCACTGCTGTTTTGCAAGAGCAAACAAATCTACTGGGAGAGTGAGAAGATTTAGATAGGTGAAGGCACTTTTTAATCTTTGGCTTTTTTTTATCCTGTGAGTCAGTGTTTCCCAGACTTTTCCATGGGCAATTACAAAGTAAAGCTCAGCTGTCATAGATTTACCAGCTTTTTAATTTCCTTAGTGGAGCTGTTTCTTAAAAACTGTCATGTCCTCACCCACCTTTTCATAATCAGAAGGATATTTTGACACCAAAAAAGCAGGAAGCAAACTGTCACAATAAATATTCCTCTTGAGTACACTGTGAAAAAACTAAGATATTCTTTTTCTCCCTCATTTCACCAGTATTGGTCTTAGATTATTGTTTGGGATGCACAGGTGGAGATGATGAGATGTCATTTACATTAGGGTCTTAAGTAGAGAAGGGAAATTACTAAATTGGGGATTGAAGAGTTCACTCTTCGGGGCTTCCCCAGTGGCTCAGATCGAACATGGGTTCGATCCCTGGGTCAGGAAGATCCCCTGAAGGAGGAAACGATAACCGACTCTAGTATTCTTGCCTGGGAAATCACATGGACAGAGGCGCCTGGCAGGCTACAGTCCATGGGGTTGCAAAAGAATCGGATACATCTTAGCAACTAAACCACAGCAAGTTCACTCCTAGGCTCTGGGAGATTGAGTTTGGACGATGAAGGGAGTGGAGACGGGGAGACCAGTTGGGAGGCTTTGCAGTAGTTCACATGAGGAGCTTTCATTAAGAATTACTTGAGGATGATGAAGAAGAGGTTAATTCTTTTAAAAACTGCCATTTCTAGAGAGTGTGAGATGATTGAGCTGCTCCTCCTGATGGTTTGATTTCTTTTATAACCAGCCCAGGGGGTTCTTATTAATTCAACAAACTGTTGGCAGGCACCTGTGCTGTGTGAAGCTCTGCAGTTGGGATGTGAGAATGAAGGTGGGGTGTCTGGACTCGAAGAGCTCAGAGCATTGAGTTTTGTTCTCTTGTCTTATGTGTTGTTAAATTGTTCTAAAACCCGCTTTGCTACCCCCTGTGACACTGCATAAACAGTAAATGTCACTTTGTCTTTTTCTATCCCAAAGAACTAAGCAATAAAAATCTTTTGTATAAAATGTTACTGCCCTTTGACCTAGCAATTCCATTTCTGGGCCTTTCTCTTATATTTTTTTTCCCCTAGACTCTCCACTCAGTAAATGTATATATTTTCACTTAGCTAATTCATACTCCATTTTTTCATCTTGGTTTACAAGAAAGTCAGATTTCTTTCTTGACTATTAGAACCTATGCTATAAAATCTCTACAAATTAGAATATGTACTTTTCCATAGACCTGATTCTTCATAGACTTTATCAAATTTCTCAGCATTTGGTGTCTGTTTTCTCTGCTAAGACTATATTCTGTGTTGAGAGTCCTGTATCCATCTTTTTCTTTCAGTGTTTCATCTCTGGGGCTGAAGCATGACTGACTAGTAATAGATGATTTTATATCACACACAACAAACAGCTTTTGTTGTTCAGTCACTCAGTTGTGTCTGACTCTTTGCGACCCCATGGACTACAACACGCCAGGCTTCCCTGTCTTTCACTATCTCCCGGAGTTTGCTCAAATTCATGTCCATTGAGTCGGTGATGCTATCTAACCATCTCATCCTCTGTCTTCCACTTGTCCTCCTGCCCTCAGTCTTTCCCAGCGTCAGGATCTATTCCAGTGAGTTGGCTCTTCACCTTTGCTGGACAAAGTATTGGAGTTTCAGCATCAGTCCTTCCAATGAATATTTGGGGTTAATTTCCTTTAGGATTGACTGATTCGATCTCCTTGCTGTCCAAGGGACTCACAAGATTCTTCTCCAGCACCGTAATTTGAAAGCATTAGTTCTTTGGCACTCAGCCTTCTTTAAGGTCCAACTCTCACATGACTGCTGGAAAAACCATAGCTTTGACTAGATGGACCTTTGTTGGCAAAGTGATGCTTTTTGCTTTTTAAATATGCTGTCTAGGTTTGTCATAGCTTTTCTCCCAAGGAGCAAGTGTCTTAATTTCATGACTGCAGTAACTGTCCACAGTGATTTTGGAGCCCAAGAAGACATAGTCTGTCACTGTTTCTATTGTTTCCCCATCTATTTGCCATGAAGTGATGGCACCGGATGCCATGATCTTAGTTTTGAATGTTGAGTTTTAAGCCAGCTTTTTCACACTCCTCATTCACCTTCATCAAGAGGCTCTTTAGTTTCTCTTCACCTTCTGCCATAAGGGTGGTGTCATCTGCATATCTGAGGTTATTGATATTTCTCCCAGCAGTCTTGATTCCAGCTTGTACTTCATCCAGCCTGGCGTTTCTCATGATGTACTCTGCATATAAGTTAAATAAGCAGGGTCACAGTTCACAGCCTTGACGTACTCCTTTCCCAATTCTAAACTTGTCCGTTGTTCCATGTCTGGTTCTAACTGTTGCTTCTTGATGTGCATACATGTTTCTCAGGAGGCGGGTAAGGTACTCTGGTATTTGCATCTCTTTAAGAATTTTCCTCAGTTTGTAGTGATACACACAGTCAAAGGCTTTATCGTAGACAATGAAGCAGAAATAGATGTTCTTCTGGAATTCTCTTGCTTTTTTCTGTGATCCAGCGGATGTTGGCAATTTGATCTCTGGATCATGTACCTTATGTTGGCAATTTGATCTCTGGATCATGTACCTTTTCTGAATCCAGCTTGTACATGTGGAAGTTCTTGGTACATGTATTGTTGAAGCCTAACTTGAAGGATTTTGAACATTACCTTGCTACATGTGGGGCTTCCCTTGTGGCTCAGCTGGTAAAGAATCTGTCTGCAATGTGGGAGACCTGGGTTCAATCCCTGGGTTGGGAAGATACCCTGGAGAAGGGAAAGGCTACCCACTCCAGTATTCTGGCCTGGAGAATTCCATGGACTGTATAGTTCATGGGCTCACAAAGAGTTGGACACGACTGAGCAACTTTCAGTTTCACATGTGAAATGAGCACAATTGTGTGGTAGTTTCAATTCTTTGACATTGCCTTTCTTTGGAATTGGAATGTGGCCAGTCCTGTGGCTACTGTTGAGTTTTCCCAATTTGCTGGCATATTAATTGCAGCACTTTAACAGCTTTACTGAGATATAAATGACAATAATCTACAGATATTTAACTGTATAGTTAGTTTTGATGAGTGTCTGTATACACTTAGGAAGTCGTTACCACAATCAAGAAATTAAACTTAGCCATCATCCCCAGAATTTCCCTTGTTCCTTTCTGTATCTGGCCCAGAGTTAGTTAGGAGGGAACAGGGAGGAAGAAAAAGGCAGAAGTGATCTCCCCTTGTAGCCCACCAGGCTCCTCTGTCAATGGGATTTCCCAGGCAAGAATACTAGAGTGGGTTTCCATTACCTTCTCCAGGGAATCTTTGCAACCCAGGGATCGAACCCAGGTCTTCTGCACTGGCTGGCAGATTTTTTTTTTTTTAAACCACTGAGCTACCAGGCACGCCCCTAAGGTTTATAATGTACATCTCTAAATTATTACATGATACATTCAAATGATATTTTATTATTTCATGTATAGTTTGAGAACCAAAAGTATACTTCCATTTCTCTCCTTTATGATATTGTCATGCGTTTTACTTTTACATATTACTATAAACTTATGTTGTTGTTCAGTCTCTTAAGTTGTGTCCGACTCTTTGGGACCTCATGGATTTCAGCACACCAGGCTTCCCTGTCCTTCACTATCTCCTGGAGTTTGCTCAAACTCATGTCCATTGAGTTGTTGATGCCATCCAACCATCTTAGCCTCTGTTACCCCCTTCTCCTCCTGCTCTCACTCTTTCCCAACATCAGGGTCTTTTCCACTGAGTTGGTTGTTCACATCAGGTGGCCAAAGCATTGGAGCTTCAGCATCAGTCCTTCCAGTGAATATTCAGGGTTGATATCCTGTAGGATTGACTGTTTTGATCTCCTTGCTTTCCAAGGGACTCTCAAGAATCTTCTCTAGCACCACAATTTGAAAGGATCAGTTCTTAGGCACTCAACATTTTGTTTAAATAGTTAATTACCTCTTCAGTTCAGTTCAGTTCAGTCGCTCAGTCGTTTCCAACTGTTTGGGACCCCATGAATCAAAGCACGCCAGGCCTCCCTGTCAATCACCAACTCCCAGAGTTCACTCAAACTCACATCCATCGAGTCAGTGATGCCATCCAGCCATCTCATCCTCTGTTGTCCCCTTCTCCTCCTTCCCCCAATCCCTCCCAGCATCAGAGTCTTTTCCAATGAGTCGACTCTTCGCATGAAGTGGCCAAAGTACTGGAGTTTCAGCTTTAGCGTCATTCCTTCCAAAGAACACCCAGGACTGACCTCCTTCAGAATGGACTGGTTGGATCTCCTTGCAGTCCAAGGGATTCTCAAGAGTCTTTAACACCACAGTTCAAAAGCATCAATTCTTCAGCACTCAGCTTTCTTCACAGTCCAACTCTCACATCCATACATGACCACTGGAAAAACCATAGCCTTGACTAGATGGACCTTTGTTGGCAAAGTAATGTCTCTGCTTTTGAATATGCTATCTAGGTTGGTCATGACTTTGCTTCCAAGGAGTAAGCATCTTTTAATTTCATGGCTGCAGTCACCATCTTCAGTGATTTTGGAGCCCCAGAAAATAAAGTCTGACACCGTTTCCCCATCCATTTCCCATGAAGTGATGGGACCAGATGCCATGATCTTCGTTTTCTGAATGTTGAGCTTTAAGCCAACTTTTTCACTCTCCTCTTTCACTTTCATCAAGAGGCTTTTTTTTTATGGCGCTTTCTGCCATAAGTGTGGTGTCATCTGCATTTCTGAGGTTATTGATATTTCTCCTGGCAAAGAGATGTAAAAGTAGAGGGAAAAATCTTAACGTATTTACTTCTATAGTTGCCATTTCTGGTGCCCTTCATTCCTTTATGTTGATCCATAGTGTTATCTGTATAATTTTCCTCTGCCTGAAGGACTTCTAATATTTCTTATAGTGTGGGTCTTCTGGTGATGAAATATTTCAGCTTTTGTGTGTCTAAAAACAGTTTGCCTTGATTTTCAAAAGATATTTTTTGCCATGTACAGAATTCTAGGATGACGGGTTTTTTTCCTTCACTACTTTAAAGATTTTACCCCTGTGTCTATTACTTTTATTGTCTCTCATGAGAAATCATGTTATCCTTTGTTCTTTTATGCATGATATCTCTTTTTTCTCTGGCTGTTTTAAAGATTTTTCTCTTTCATCCTGACTTAGAGTGGTTTGATTATATTGTGTGTTGATGTGGTTTTCCTCATAATTCTTGTACTTGGGGTTTGCCAAACTTCCTAGATCCCTGAATTTATAGTTTTCATCAGTTTTGGCAAGTTTTCAGCCATTATTTCTTCTACTGGTTTTTTTTTTTTTTCTTTGTTTTCTCCTTTAAGGAATCTTAAAGGTCGGGAAGATCCAGGGATCGAACCCGGGTCTCCCGCATTGTAGACAGACACTTCGCCGTCTGAGCCACCAGGGAAGTCTTTTAAGGAATCTAGGTATCCATTATTTATTTATTTATTCCTTTTTGGCTGTGCTGGGTCTTCGTCGTCGTCTCCATTCTTTCTCTAGTTGCGGAGCACAGGCTGTAGGTACGTGGGCATCAGCAGTTGCAGCCCATGGGCTCAAGAGTTGCAGCTCACAGCTCTAGAGCTCATCCTCAGCAGTTGTGGCGCGTGGGCTTCGTGGCCTTGCAGCATGTGGGATCCTCTCAAATGAGAGATTAAACCATTGTCCCCTGCATTGGCAGGTGGATTCTTAACCACTGGACCTGCTGGGAAGTCCTCGTTAACCCATTTTTAGATCATGAGAAGTTAAACACCAGCTCATCAATGCTCTTTTTATTTTTTCTGTTTTTGTTGTTTTGTTTTTTGTTGCTTTTTGGGTATGCTGCGTGGCATGCAGGATCTTATTTTCCAACCAGGCAACCTGTGCCCTCTAAAGTGGAAGCACAGAGTCTTAAACACTGGACCTTCAGAGAGGTTTCTTAAGTCTGTTTTATTTTGGGTAGTTGCTGTTTTCATGCCTTTAATTTCACTCTTCTTTTTCAATGTCTATTCTGTCATTAATTCCATCCAGTGTATTTTTCATCTCTAGAAGTTTGATTTAAATGATTTTAATATCCTTCATATCTCTAGTTATGAACATTTGGAATCTACTTTAATCAATACTTAAAGTTTTATCCTGCTAATTATAACTTCTGTGACCATTATCTGTTGGCATCTGTTGAATGATTGTTCTCTTCATTGTGGGTTTTGTTTTCTTTCCTCTTTGTAAACCTGGTAATCTTTGGATGAAAAAAGTTGTGAATTTTACCCTATTGTATCCTTATAAATCTTCTTGAACTTTGTTCTGTGATGCAGTTGAGTTACTTGAATTTATTACATTAACTTCACTGGGTCTTCTTAAATTTTTTTTTTTAGCTTAGTCTGGAGCAGTGCTGAGTCTGTGGCTGATTATTCCTCACCTCTGAGACAGGACCATTCTGTGTATTTTGCCTATGAATTAGGAGTTCGCTCTGGTCTACCTAATGGGAAGGATCACAGCTCCCAGCCTTGTGTGAGTTCCCATCGCTGTTCCCTCAGTTGGTCCTTTCCCTGGCCTGGAGTGGTTTCCTCAAACATGTGCCATTAGTCGTCTGCTGAGTATTTGAGAGAGGCCTCTGCAGATCTGTGGAGTGCTCTCTCTGCGGCTCTCTCCTCTGGTACTCTGCCTGATGAACCGTAGCTGCCTTGGTCTCCCCAGACTTTTCAGTTCAGATTCCTCCACCCAGAGAGTCGGCCACATTCTACTTCATTCGCCCCTCTTTGTGCTGTGGGCTGGACCCTCAGTCAGGGCACCAAGCTGGGCACGGTAGGGCTGACCTCATTTGTGTCTCATCTCTTAAGGATCACTGTCCTTTGTTGCCTGTTGTCTCATGTCTTGAAAATCACTGTTTTATATAATTTTGTCTGATTTATTTTGTCTTACTGGTTGTTTCCGAGGGAAGGCTAAATCTGGCCACTATTATTCCATCTTGGCTGCTCAATACATGTTTTTAAGTGAGAGAGTAATTTCTGTAGAATATTAGAGCTGGAAACAAAATTGAAATGGATTCAGGAGCATAATGAGAAAATGGGAGTGTAGACTGTTTATTTAGAGAAGTTTGAGAAATACAGGGCGGAAGAAAGCTCTGCTTTGAGTGCAGAGCAAAGGAATCCTTTCTCATGTGTTTTGTGAGTGGGGGAATTTTCGACATATTTAGGTAAAGGAGAAGGGGCCAGTGAAAAGGAGATAACCAACCTGCGGAAGGGCCCAGAAGAGGCAGAAGAGAAGGAAATCATCAACAGCTATGTGAGAATTAGCCTTGGAAGGGAGAATAGGAACAGAGAAATTAACACTCTTCTCAGGCATCATATAGCAAATTCTTCACATGTTTTTTAATATAAGCCTGTCAATAACTTATAGGGTAAGTATTATTCACTTTTATGACAGGTGAGAAATCAGGGTAGACATTTAGGTAACTTACCCTTTAAGCTGCTCATCAGTGGTTAACCTGACCCAAAAGCACACACTCTTCCTGGTCCCTGGGCTGTTTCTTCAAGGCAAGGAGAATAAAAGCTGGTTAAAAAAATTTAGGCAATAATTAAAATAAAGAGAGAGAAAAGCCGTGTAACTATTGTTTTGTGTAAGTTTACTATAAAATTCATGCCTGCTCTTCTGGAGGAAAATTTGGGGAAAAGCAGATCTAAGTATGATGGTACAGAAGCTTATATAGAAGAGTTTAGGCGGGGCAGTGCTGCTAAATCTAGTCTTGCCCTGTTCTATACATTTGCTTCAGAACTAGCTCTACAAACTTGTACTCTGGCTTCTTCACATCTTTATATGCAAAGAGCAGCAAACTCAGCAACTAGGTGGAAAGAAGATAAATGGTCTACGAAGTGACCTTTGTAAAGTAATTCAATTTAATTGTATGTTCTAAAAGGACACGAAGCTGTAATTGTGGCCATTGTTAGCATCCTTTGGCCAGGAACCCTGTCTGTTTTATATACCAGTATTTGCTCAATGCCAAACACCATGTCTGGCACATAATAGACATTCAATAAATCAATTTGTGAATGAAAATCTATAGATTTTTGAGGTCCCATGCATGTTATTTAAGAAAGGTAAAGATTAAGGGAGACTCCCCTCTTGTTAGGCCCCAGGTGCTTTTTAAAAGAATAAGGGAAAAGGCTTTTCCAGTAGGGCTCTTGTAGTATATTTCCAATAATAAAATAGTTTACTACACTGACTTCTTAGCTCTTTATTAAAGAGATCGCTCATCTTCAGTCAACTCACAGAGCCAAGCTAGCTTGGAGACTCCTGGCCATCGTCTTCTCCTGTAGACTCCGCAGAAGAGCCCTGCCAGTGGTTAAGCTCTGTCACATTCTGGATGTTGCTTTTCTCCTTTCATTTCCTCTGCCTTTTTATACTTGAGATGATTGACATGATAAATGCAGTAACTTTAAGTATGTAATGTGCCCTTTTCTTGTGTCCTAATAAATTATATAAAATAATCTTGTCAGAATGCAGCAAGACAGACTGTTTCATGGTTTCCTAACACGGTTTTCCAGATCCGTACGTTCACAGTCGAGTACGCATTTGTACTAAGGCAAAGGGCTAAGAAGTTTCTGGCTTGTTCAGCATTGCCCAGGTCTTTGGCACGCGTATGAAGAAAATGTATTTGTTGTATCATTGCCTCGTGTTACTGCTTTGCGCCATTATGTTAGCGTGTATACTTCCTGCAGTATCGCGTTTAATCCACACAGTGGTGCTAGAAAACCAGGAATTGATTGTTTCTAATCTGTGTGTATGTATTTTTAGCTTCCAGATAAAATAAACACTCCCTCGAGTTATGTAATAACAGTTTCCTCAGCCTCTATCAAATCCATCATAAAGTTACAATGGTTTTACCTCTGGAGGTCTCTAAACTTCAGCCATTCTTACCTGGATGACTGCAGTAGCATCCTGGTGGGTCTTCCAGGGTTTCCTTTGCTCTGCTCTGTTTTCCATATTTAGTTATAAGTAAAGCTTCTGTACAGAGAAGGCAATGGCACCCCACTCCAGTACTCTTGCCTAGAAAATCCCATGGACGGAAGAGCCTGGTAGGCTGCAGTCCATGGGGTCGCTAGAGTCAGACACGACTGAGCGACTTCACTTTCAGTTTTCACTTCCATGCATTGGAGAAGGAAATGGCAACCCACTCCAGTGTTCTTGCCTGGAGAATCCCAGGGACGGGAAGCCTAGTGGGCTGCCGTCTATGGGGTCGCACAGAGTCGGACACGACTGAAGCGACTTAGCAGTAGCAGCAAACCTTCTGTAAATTTGAATCTAGACCTTACTCTCCTACTTAAAAGCTCGTAAATGAATTATTACATTGAGTTTATCAGCAAAGATGAATATAGCAGGGCCTTTTGTGATCCACCTTCTGCCCAGTTCTCTAGTTTCACACATCTATAGCCTTTCCTCGTGCAGTTCTCCTTGTGATAAGGTGGGTGGGTGTTTTTGTGTGTGTGCTCAGTTAAGTTGGACTCTCTGACTTGTTTTTTTGAAATCAAGTTTTTCCTTCTACTTTTGCCTGTTGTCCTTTGCCAGTGATAAGTAGGGGTGTGTGTGTGTGTGGTGTGTGTGTGTAGGGGTGTGTGTGGGTGTGTGTGTGTAGGCATATTTAAGTTAACTCTACCTTATCCTTTGTGTGTGTGTGTGTGTGTGTGTGTGTGTGTGTGTGCTTGCGCTCAGTCAAGTCAGACTCTTTGCAACCCCATGGACTGTAGCCCGCCAGGCTCCTCTATCCATGGGATTTCCCAGGCAAGAATATTGGAGCAGGTTGCCATTTCCTGCTCCAGGGGATCTTCCCAATCCAGGGATTCAACCTGTGTCCCTTTGGCTCAAATTTTTGAAAGCCTTCATTAATTTCCCCGAGTAGATCAGCTTCCAGTGTTAGTGGTTCTCAGTCTCCAGTAATTTTTCTCTGTACAATTTATTGCAGTTTAATTATATATTTATTTGATTAATTATATACATATTTACATTTATATGGGTGTTCCCTTGTGACTCAGCTGGTAAAGAATCCACCTGCTATGCGGGAGACCTGGGTTTGATCCCTGGGTTGGGAAGATCTCTTGGAGAAGGTAACGGCTACCCACTCCAGTATTCTGGTCTGGAGAATTGCATGGACTGTATAGTCCATGGGGTCGAAAAGAGTCAAACATGACTGAGCGACTTTCACTTCACTTCACTTACATTTATATATAATGTATTTATTTATTTGCCTAACGTCCATTTCCCCACTGGATCACAAGTGTTAAGAAAATAGATTCTGTGATTTTATGCCTATTAAAATATTTGCTGAATAAATGAATGAATAAATGTAAGTCAGCCAGTACTCAAGACGGGTATTAAAAGTAGGGACAGGTGAGCATTTGGGGGAAAAAGACGAAAATACTTGCAATCAGAATATAGTAAGGTGAGTTTCATAATTAAGTAAAGTACTGGCTAAGCATAGTCTACTTATGTATTTCCTTTTGGAACAGAAATTAATTCTAGGTCATGAGCAGCCCTGAACTATAAGGGTTTCTATCTACATAGATGAGAAGGAGGAGTGGGAGGCAGATTTAAAATTGTCGAAGCAGCTAAGAAAGTAGATCTTATAAGTTCTTATAATAAGAACAGTTGTAACTATGTGAGTTGATGGATGTATGTGTTAAACTTATTTGGTAATCATTTCTCAATACATACATATATCATTATGTTGTACATCTTAAACTTATACAGTGCTGTATATCAATTATATCTCAGTAAAGCTTGAAAAAAGTAAAATTATGGAAGTCTCTAATGCCCTAGTGGAAAAGAAGCACTGTTGTTTGAGTAGGAAACCTTGTTTCTGTTCCAGATATGATACTGTTTTGTTCTGTACTCTTGGGAAAGATGTGGTATAACATTAGTAGTCACCATTTACACTTTGTTTCCATCGTTATATAATGAGATAATAAAAACATTCTCTTTATTTCTTAACATGTAGTAAAAGTGAATGAGTTAATAGACAGGAAAGGATTTTTAAAAGTACAAAAACACTTTATAATGTAGTGTACTTAATATTTGCCCAGAAGACAGGGAATCTTTCAATTTTAGAATTTCTCTGTTCTTTATATTCGTAATTATAAGGAAGAGGTACCTAAAAGAAAAGAGTGTGAAAAGCTGTATCTCCCGCAGCACTATACTATAACTTCTGTAAGCGAACGGCCTCGTCAGTTTGATTCACTGTTTACCCTTTGCACACAGTGCCTGGTTGGTGCCCAGAAATTGTTTTTGAATGAATAATATAAGTAAATTGTCCCAAAGGCCTTGGTAATTAGTGTTCTGTTTTTTTTTTTTTTTAACTTTATTGGCATTCTGCAGAAAAGAACAATCTGAGGAAAGCTCTTCGTGTTTATGTTTATGTTTCTTATATTTCAGCTGTGGCAGAAGTAAAACTTCGAGATGATCAATATACACTGGAACACATGCATGCTTTTGGAATGTACAATTACCTACACTGTGATCCATGGTATCAAGACAGTGTCTACTACATTGATAACCTTGGAAGAATTATGAATTTAACAGTGATGCTGGTAAGAAAAAGATCTATAATATTAGAATTTTTCCAATAAATTTGATCCTTAATTTTCACTTTTCATCTGATGGCCACAGAATTGAGGTACCCATACCTTTAATATATGGAGTCGTATCATCAGTTTGTATAAGGCTTCATTTTCTTTAATTCAACTTTAATTTTTCCCTTCATTCCTGTTACTTTAACTTATTCTCCTCTACTCTTAACCAATAGGCAATTACTTAATGTATTTTATATCTCAATATTGATGTAACTGTTCATGTCTGCTTTTTCTATGTGAGTTGTTAGCCCTGACTATGACAGTGGATTTATCTGTGGTCCCCTTTTGGTTAACATTTGCTTAGTGTATTTTTAAGTATGTTAATTGGGAATAGATCTCTTAGGATTGCTTTGTCTGCTGTGGATCAGTCCTTTTAGCGTTATAAAATATCCCTGTTTATCTCTGGGCTTTGGGAATAATTTCTGTCTTGAAATCTTCTGATATTTAATATAGCTGTCCTGGCTTTTTGTTTGTTTAATTAGTATTTGTCTTTTTCTGTTCTTTTTCTTTGAGTTTGTAAGTGTTAGTATTTTTAAAATGGCCCTTGTAAAGAGCATGTAGTTAGGTCTTGTTTTTTAATCCAGAATGACAATCTCTGTCCTTTAATTGGCTTAGTTCATTTATATTTAATTACTGTTATGGTTGGGTTTACCAACCATAATGGGTTGGTAATGGGTTGGGTAATGTTATGTTACCGTTTTGTTAATTTTTCTTGTTTTGAACCATCAGTTTTTTTGTTCCTTTGTGTCCCTCTTTAAAAATGTCCCTCTTTTTCTAAAAAAATTTTTTTTAATTAAAATTCCACTTAATTTTCTCTTTTGGCTTCTTATTTAAACCTGCTTGTGTTATTGACTATGAGGATTACTCCATTTCTTCTAAAGGATTCTGGCCCACAGTAGTAGATATAATGGTCATTGAATTAAATTCACCCATTCTGGTCCATTTGAATTCAATGATTCCTAAAATGTGGATGTTCACTCTTGCCGTCTCCTGTTTAATCACTTGTGATTTACCTTGATTCATGGACGTAACATTCCGGATTCCTATGCAGTATTGTTCTTTATAGCATCAGACTTTACTTTCACCACCAGAACACATCCACAACTGGGCGTTGTTTCCGCTTTGACCCAGCCTCTTCATTCTTTCGGAGCTATTTCTCCACTCTTCTGCAGTAGCATATTGGGCACCTACCAACGTGGAGAGTCCATCTTTCAGTTTCATGTCCTTTTGCCTTCTCATACTGTTCGTGGGGTTCTCAGACAAGAACACTGAAGTGGTTTGCCATTGCCTTCTCCAGTGGACTATGTTTTGTCAGAACTCTCCCCCGTGACCCGTCCGTCCTGGGTGGCCCTATAAAAGGTTGTTGTTGAACCATGAAAAGACGCCGGGATTCTTGGCCTCCGGAGGAGAAGAATTCAATCCGGGGCCAGAGACGAGGCTTGATCACTCGGAGCTTTGTGTAATAAACTTTTATTAAAGTATAAAAGAGATAGAGAAAGCTTCTGACATAGGCATGAGGAGGGGGCAGAAAGAGAACCCCCATGCTAGTGTTAGCAATGGAGTTATATATTCTCTAATTAGTTATTCAGTTCAGTCGCTCAGTCGTGTCTGACTCTTTGCGACCTCATGAAATGCAGCATGCCAGGCCTCCCTGTCCATCACCAACTCCCGGACTTCACTAAACTCATGTCCATCGAGTCGGTGATGCCATCCAGCCGTCTCATCCTCTGTTGTCCCCTTCTCCTCCTGCCCCCAATCCCTCCCAGCATCAGGATCTTTTCCAGTGAGTCAACTTTTCACATGAGGTGGCCAAAGTATTGGAGTTTCAGCTTCAGCATCAGTCCTTCCAATGAACACCCAGGACTGATCTCCTTTAGAATGGACTGGTTGGATCTCCTTGCAGTCCAAGGGACTCTCAAGAGTCTTCTCTAGTTCAAAAGCATCAATTCTTCAGCGCTCAGCTTTCTTCACAGTCCAACTCTCACATCCATACATGACCACAGGAAAAACCATAGCCTTGACTAGACAGACCTTTGTTGGCAAAGTAATATCTCTGCTTTTCAATAGGCTATCTAGGTTGGTCATAACGTTCCTTCCAAGGAGTAAGCATCTTTTAATTTCATGGCTGCAGTCACCATCTGCAGTGATTTTGGAGCCCCCAAAAATAAAGTCTGACACTGTTTCCACTGTTTCCCCATCTATTTCCCATGAAGTGATGGGACCAGATGCCATGATCTTTGTTTTCTGAATGTTGAGCTTTAAGCCAACTTTTTCACTCTCCTCTTTCACTTTCATCAAGAGGCTTTTGAGTTCCTCTTCACTTTCTGCCATAAGGGTGGTGTCATCTGAATATCTGAGGTGATTGATACTTCTCCCAGCAATCTTGATTCCAGCTTATGCTTCTTCCAGTCCAGCGTTTCTCATGATGTACTCTGCATATAAGTTGAATAAGCAGGGTGACAGTATACAGCCTTGACGTACTCCTTTGCTGATTTGGAACCAGTCTGTTGTTCCATGTACAGTTCTAACTGTTGCTTCTTGCCTGCATACAGGTTTCTCAGGAGGCAGGTCAGGTGGTTTGTTGTGGTCCACACAGTCAAAGGGGTTGGCGTAGTTAATAAAGTAGAAGTAGATATATTTCTGGAACTCTCTTGGTTTTTCAATAATCCATTGGATGTTGGCAATTTGATCTCTGGTTCCTCTGCCTTTTCTAAATCCAGCTTGAACATCTAGAAGTTCATGATTCATATATTGCTGAAGCCTGGCTTGGGCAATTTTGAGCATTACTTCACTAGCGTGTGAGATGAGTGCAATTGTGTGGTAGTTTGAGCATTCTTTGGCATTGCCTTTCTTTGGGATTGGAATGAAAACTGACCTTTTCCAGTCATGTGGCCACTGCTGAGTTTTCCAAATTTGCTGGCATATTGAGTGTAACACTTTCACAGCATCATCTTTCAGGATTTGAAATAGCTCAGTTGGAATTCCATCACCTCCAGTAGCTTTGTTCTTAGTGATGCTTCCTAAGGCCCACTTGACTTCACATTCCAGGATGTCTGGCTCTAGGTGAGTGATCACACCATCATAGTTATCTGAGTCATGAAAGGCCTTGCTCAGTAAATCTTTAATCCAATTTTCTGCTGATGGGTGGGGCTGTGTTCCCTCCCTGTAGTTTGGCCTGAGGCCAAACTATGGTAGGGGTAATGGCAGCAATGGGAACCTCCTTCAAAAAGACTTATGTTGTCACACTCAGGACTGTTGGAGTCAACTCCTAGGTGAGTCAGTGCCCCTGACCCCGCGGCAGGCCACTATTGACCCACGCCTCTGCCAGAGACTCGGGCAAGTCTGGCTCAGTCTCTTGTGGGGTCACTGCTCTTTTCTCCTGGGTCCTGGTGCACAAAAGGTTTCCTTGTGGTATTTTTAATTGTTAGTGTAGACATTGTAGTACTCATCCTTAACTTATCCTAGTTTTCTTTTAATTAATGTTATTCCAGTTAAAAAACAATGTAAAACCCTACAGTAATATAACTCCTTTACTTCCTTTTCCATCCTTTGAGCTATTGTCATACTTTTTGCTTCTTCATATGTTGTAAACTTCATAATACATTGTTAATGTGCTTGCTTTAAATAATCAGTGGTCTGTTAATAGTTTCCTGACTGCTCTTTGCTCTTTCTAGCTTTCCTCTATATTTCATCTACAGAATCTAATTTGTTTGCTCTTAACACCTCTCATTTAAAGTCCTTAAATATTTCCTTTATGGCAAGGAACACACTTTTTAACATGTAATTTTAGAATAGGTAATGCATTCATGTGATTTAAAAAACAAATTTAAAAAGATATTTAGTAAAGTCTTTCTGACCCCAGTTTTATCTGTCCTTTCCCTCTATTATTTCTTTTTTACTAGTTTCTTGATATATTCTTCCAGAGGTGGATTTGTGTGTGTGTGTTTGATTTTTATTTTTCTGGCCAGTATAAGCATAAAGTGATATATTTGTTTAAAAAATACAAACTCTTCACCTTGGCAACTGTAGCCTATTATGCCCTTTTCTCCAGCTTTGTCTTTCACCACTTTGTACACTGCATTCTAACAATACCATGTAACTAAAACCTGCCCTGTATCCCTCTGCCTCCAGCCCTTTCTTTATCTTCTCTCTGATTTCTGTCTCGGGCTGCCTCACAGTCTTCACTTAAGTTTCAGCTAACTGTTTCATCTAGGAAGCTTACCTGAGGTCCTCTATTTCCTCCTCCAGGATATTCAAACCATTAGTCTCAGATCTGCATGGACTGTGAGTTTTTCTGCATAGGGCTAGATAGTAAATGTTGCAGGGTTTATGGACCAGACTGTCTTAAGTCACAGCTGCTCAGTCTTGCTATAGTAGTTGTGAAAATGGCAATTCACAATATGTAAACAGTGAGTGTGGCTGCATTCCAATAAAACTTCATTTACAAAGACAACAGGCTAATTTTTAGGCTTACGGAGTATAACTTGCCAACCCTTGATCTAGGCTGTGTGTCATATTTTTATAATCCTAGCAGCCAACAGAAGGCTTAATCAGTATGTTTATAAAATGGATAACAGTTCCTTAAAGCTTGCTGGCTTTACACTTTTGATATTATCTATTATTTCTTCTTCAGGTAAAAGTGTGAGTCTCGTTTGTTGAGATAGTATTACTGAATAAGAAATATTTATTTCTCTTCAACAAACATTTATTGAATTACCTGTTACCATGGAAGTGAGGATAAGATGTAGAAATAGTACGGAGGAGGAAATAGTTTACTACTATGCATGGTCAGGCTGAGCGACTTCACTTTCACTTTTCACTTTCATGCATTGGAGAAGGAAATGGCAACCCACTCCAGTGTTCTTGCCTGGAGAATCCCAGGGACGGGGGAGCCTGGTGGGCTGCCGTCTATGGGGTCGCACAGAGTCGGACACGACTGAAGCGACTTAGCAACAGCAGCAGCACCAGTGGTACAGAATACCGCACTAATATTTTTTTGATCAGCAACAAAGGAAATCAGCTTGCTCTTTGAACTATATTGGGAGCAGGTGGAAGTATTGGCTGCTGTGGTTATACATTGGCTTTTTTTTTTAAGTGAAAACAGTTCTTACATAACTTTTATTGTCCAATTTTTTTTTTTTTTTTAGTCAAAGGCACACATGCACAAATCTCAAGGAGGTTTTTATTTGCGGCTGATTTACAAAAATGACCATCCTTGTTAATTTGGGCTAAACATTATTGTGGTCACAGTGAATGAAGGCTGTAGGGCCTAAGAAAGGAAATCCACAAGTTGTTTAACCTTTAGATTTTGTCGGGAGCCAGCAGGTGGCAGCAGGGCAACACAGGTTTATAGAGGCATTGTATTGATAAGGTCCGAATCAGCTTAATTTGTGAGGTGTATGTGTTCAGTCGCACAGTCGTGTCAGACTCCAGCCTGCCAGGCTCCTGTGTCCATGGATTCTCCAGGCAAGAATACTGGAGTGGGTTGCCGTTTCCTTCTCCAGGGGATCTTCCCAACCTAAGGATCGAACCTGCTTCTCCTGCGTCTCCTGCATTGGCAGGCGGATTCTTTACCACTGAGCCACCTGGGAATCTCAGCCACAAGCCACTGAGCCAACTTGTGGTTTACAGTCCTTAATTTCAGAAAAATGTCAGTTGAAAGGAAGTTCACTTAGGAAGTAGGAAAATTCCAGTTCCTTAGAAAAGCAAAAAAAAAAAAAAAAGAACAGTGTTTAAAATTTGATTCTTTATTATATTGTCATTTTATCATATCAGGGCTTATTTTAAAGTACTGTGTTCTGTTTCTTAATATTTAGGGGATTAATTCTGTCCTAATGTCTTTTATCTGAAAAACTCATGTTTTTGCTAATAAAGAACATCATCTTGTGATGCCTCTTTAAATTGCATGTAAAGATCCAGAGGAGAGTTACTGGTTCCATCTGAAGCATGCACTTGTGAGGCTGTGTCTCGGAGTTACTGGTTACAGCTGCTTGCTAGTCCAGCTCAGTTATTTACCAGTATATTTTTATCTAGACCTGAGTCCAGCTTATGTTCTACAGTTGAGTTTACTAGCAGGGAGCTGGTGATTTATCTGGTTAAAAAAAAATGAGAGGTGGAGTTCTTGGAACTGTGTGTGCTTAATACATTATTGAAAGCTTTGTGGTACATAAAGACATTACTTAATCAAATTACAATTAATTTAAAACACCTTTCCTTGAAATTCTAGCTAAAAAGTGGGGGAAAGATGAAGGATATAGGAAGACTTTTTTTCCTTCCAAATAGTTATTAGTGATAAAAGTCTTTCTCCAGAAAAAGATCACTCCCTTTTAAAAGGGCAAGTTTTTAAATATCAGTGTCTAATAGTAAATGGCATCTTTGTTTAGTTGGACTTTTTTTTTAAACTTCAGTAGTGTTTTCTGTAAATGTACATGTATTAGAAAAAAGCTCTGTTAGTTCAGAGCTTGTCTTCTTGTAGCTGTAATTAAGATCTGCAACTGTTTTAAGATGTTTTTATAAATATGTAGTTCATGTATTAGTACTAATTTGCCGTTTTTTAGAGTGTCATTTGTACACAATATGTGGACAGTGATATTTTTGTAATATGTTTTATTGACTCAGGAATCTAATTAAAATACTGTATAATGTATTAGCCTAAAAGAAAAACTGAATATAGAAGTTTCGTTCATACTAGAGGGTTTTTTTTTTTGGGGAGGTGTTACTTTATAAATTGCATTCACTTCTGACGTATCATTTGTTTAGAAAAACTTGAGAATTGATTTCTTCTCCACAGGAAGTGTGGAATATAGGAAAGACCAATTTTTGGAGTGCAGTCAACCAAGATTTGAATATTGGCCCTGCCATTTCTAGCAGTGGAGTTATAGGCAAATTATTTAATTTTTTTGAGCAGGGCTTTTTATCTTTTTCAAGTGGGATAATTTCAACTTCATAAGATTTGGAAATAATTAAATGAGATGGCAAAAGTCAAAGCACTTATTTAATACAATACTGTACATTATTATCATTCAAGAAGTACTTCATTTATCATTGAAATTTTAATTCTTTCACAATTTAGCTGTGTAATGTTATCTCAGAATGATTGTCAACAGCTTTAAATATAGTAATGTTAACTTTTTTTTGACTGGAAGAAGAAAATGATTGGTTGGGACCAGGACATTATAGATGCTAATTACATAAAACTTTATTATTAAGACACTGTAAAACTGTTAATGGAGGATATTCAGAAATAATTTAGTACTCTAATTTGATTTATTAACGCAGAAGAAAATATTTTGTTGCCTACAGTCCATTTAAAATTAAAATGTATTCTGAAAACTAGGTTTCAAAAATCAGGAACATTTTAGGTTCTTTCACATAAACGATCATTTAGCTTCGAGATAACTGTGTGTTTTCTTTTGCATTTTTAATTCAATTATTTTTGGCTTCACATTTATATACTTGAATATCTTAATCATTCTATTGGATGTTGCACTCATTTATCTGGTAATCATAGTCCATGGGGTCGCAGAGAGTTAGACACGACTGAGTGACTTTGACATTCACATCCGATAATCAGTTGCCTAGCAGTCTCAGTTATATGAAGCCTTGTATTTAAAAGAAAATGGCTTAAAGCCATCTTTAGGATGGAGTATGAAATGAAGAATAATCGCTTCCTAACAATGGTTCCCTAGCTTAGATGTTGTGAAGGGCATGTAGTGGGGGAGACCACTAGAAACTTTGCTTTGAAACAACTGTTTTGAGGAAAAAGTTGCACTTTATTTTAACTTATTCATATCTTTTAATTATGTATATCACATGTAAATTATTCAATGTTTTTTAAAAAAAGTCAAGCAATGTATTGAAGCAGTAATGGAAATTTCCCCTTGACCACCAGTCTCCTTTACCACCAGGTCTCGTTTTCTTCTAATGCTAAACACTGGAATAGCCCAGTCTGTCTGTAGCTTACTCTGTGCTGTCATATCACACTGTTTGTTCCAACATATATGGATTTATATGTTTTCTGCATCTGCATTTTTTTTTCAGTCATTATCTTGGAGATCTTTTTAATGTGTTATAAATCTACTTCAGGGGACTTGGTGGTCTGGTAGTTAAGACTCTGCCTTCCAGTGAAGGGGGTGCAGGTTTTCAATCCCTGGTCAGGGAGCCAAGATCCCACATGCCTCACAGACAAAAAACATAAAACAGAAGCAATAGTATAACAAATTCAACAAAGACTTTAAAAATGGTCCACATTAAAAAATATTTAAAGAATTAAATCTACTTTAGTATAACTAAGTTATTTGGTATTCCAAAGGATAGTTATGCCAGTTAACCATTCATCTGCCTGTGCTCTCCAGACAGAGATGCCAGGTACACGTTTATATTTGAGCACATTGGATTTATTTGTGAAGCAGAGGAGGGATGTGTATAACGGGGAACCACAGGATGTCTCAGTAAGAGGATGGTAGAAAGGACATTGTAGGATTAGGCTTGTATTAGATGGTTTGGGGAGAGGATTTTAGAAACTGGGGCTTTGCTCTGGGTTGGCTACTGTTAGGAAACTGGATAATTCCATGATGGATTTCTTAGTAAGTCTTGTCCAAAAGGAGGGAAGACTGGACCAAGGCTTAAGCTGTGATAAGTAATATTGGCATGGATTAGGATCCTATTTGTGGCTTTGAGAACATTCATATTTTATATGTATTCAGTTACCATTATGGCGTGATGCTGTTTTTCTCTTGTTTGGTCATAATGACAGAGGTCACACAGTGTCCTAGTCTGATGTTGATGTTCTGTGAAATTGTTTGTTTATCAGGAGAATATGGCTGTTAGTGTCACTAGCTCATAGCAAAGCCAAGTCCTCGCTAATACTACCAGCCTAGCGTTGGGCTGTCGGGTGCTGCTATTCTCTTCCTCACTATTGATAAACGACTAGATTGTATCTTAGTTTTTATTAGCACATTTTGTCATTTGCATCATTAAAATAAACATTCTTGTTATGTGGATCTTACTGTACACGTGCAAGTATTCTAGAAGTGGAATTGTCTTTGTTGTGTGTAGTCACTAAGTCATGTCCGACTCATTTGCAACCCCATGGACTGTAGCCTGCCAGGCTCCTCTGTCTATGGGATTCTCCAGGCAAGAATACTGGAGTGGGTAGCCAGTCTCTTCTCTGGAGATCTTCCCAGCCCAGGGATAGGTAGATCTTCCCAACCCGCGTCTCCTCCATGGGCAGGCAGATTCTGCACCGCTGAGCCACCTGGGAGGCCCACTAAAGGGTCTATAACACATCATAAAACGTGATTTATAATCAGTGCGAAAGTCCTATACTTCTGTTCCTGCCAACAGGGCACCTTAGCCAAGAATAGACATTAACGGTCTAAGATTTTTTTTTTCCCCGTGGCTAATGGAGGTATCATTATTTTAATCATATTTTTTTTTTTTACTAGTGAGTTTGAATATTTTGGCCTTTTTTTTTTAAACCATAGTTTTCCTGTTCATATTTTTTTACTATGAAAAAAAATGATAACCTTGTCATTCTTGTTGAGTTTTAAAGGTATTTTGTATGTTATTAGTACTGTGTTGGAGAAGGCAATGGCCACCCACTCCAGTACTCTTGCCTGGAAAATCCCATGGACAGAGGAGCCTGGTGGGCTGCAGTCCATGGGGTCGCAAAGAGTCAGACACGACTGAGCGACTTTACTTTCACTTTTCCCTTTCATGATTGGAGAAGGAAATGGCAACCCACTCCAGTGTTCTTGCCTGGAGAATCCCAGGGATGGCAGAGCCTGGTGGGCTACCGTCTGTGGGGTCGCACAGAGTCTGACACGACTGAAGTGACTTAGCAGCAGCAGCAGTACTGTGTTATATTTGTGGCAAGTATTTGTCTTCTTACCTCCTGTATGTCTTTTATTTACTCATAAGAAGGCTTTCTCCACCCTGAGATTATTAAAACAATCTTCTAACAAAGTTACTTTACTTTTCTATTAAAACATTGAGATTATTGATATATCTGGAATAAGGAATGTTTTGTATGTTTTTTTTTTTTCCAAAAATTCCCTAATGTTCCACTATTATTTGTTGACTAGTCCATTTCTTTCACAATAATGGGAAATTCACCCTCATGTTCTAAATGCCTACACAGGCATTAGCTTGCAGTAAAATTTCTCTTCTTTCACTTAACTGACTGGATTGACTGATAGTCTCTGTTCTCTTTTAATAACATACTGACTGAAGACCATGGTAAGCTTGATATGTATTGCTTATAGGCTGCTCAGGTCTCTACTGTTATAATTCTGTTTGTGCTAGCTGAGTTTTACATCAGTAATAATCAGATTTTCTCATTCTGAAAACTTGTCAACTGTGTTTGTTGATGCATTTTCATTATTTAATGCAGTATTATATAAATCAGTAAAATATGACTACAAAAAGAAGGAAAGGTGCCCTTTTAAAGAAAACAAAATTGCGTACTTTAGAAAGAAACAATGGGTCACTAAAGAACTTGAGGATAATAAGGACATAGTTTAATTAATTAAATCTTTTTTAGTGTCAGTTCAGTTGCTCAGTCGTGTCCAACTCTTTGTGACCCCATGAATCGGAGCACCCCAGGCCTCCCTGTCCATCACCAACTCCCAGGGTTCACTCAGACTCACGTCCATCGAGTCAGTGATGCCATCCAGCCATCTCATCCACTGTCGTCCCCTTCTCCTCCTGCCCCCAATCCCTCCCAGCATCAGAGTCTTTTCCAATGAGTCAACTCTTCACATGAGGTGGCCAAAGACTGGAGTTTCAGCTTCAGCATCATTCCCTCCAAAGAAATCCCAGGGCTGATCTCCTTCAGAATGGACTGGTTGGATCTCCTTGCAGTCCAAGGGACTCTCAAGAGTCTTCTCCAACACCACAGTTCAAAAGCATCAATTCTTCGGCGCTCAGCCTTCTTCACAGTCCAACTCTCACATCCATACATGACCACTGGAAAAACCATACCCTTGACTAGACGGACCTTTTTGGCAAAGTACTGTCTCTGCTTTTGAATATGCTATCTAGGTTGGTCATAACTTTCCTTCCAAGGAGTAAGTGTCTTTTAATTTCATGGCTGCAGTCACCATCTGCAGTGATTTTGGAGCCCAAAAAAATAAAGTCTGACACTGTTTCCACTGTTTCCCCATCTATTTCCCATAAAGTGATGGGACCAGATGCCATGATCTTCGTTTTCTGAATGTTGAGCTTTAAGCCAACTTTTTCACTCTCCACTTTCACTTTCATCAAGAGGTTTTTGAGTTCCTCTTCACTTTCTGCCATAAGGGTGGTGTCATCTGCATATCTGAGGTTATTGATATTTCTCCCGGCAATCTTGATTCCAGCTTGTGTTTCTTCCAATCCAGCATTTCTTATGATGTACTCTGCATATAAGTTAAATAAGCAGGGTGACAATATACAGCCTTGATGTACTCCTTTTCCTATTTGGAACCAGTCTGTTGTTCCATGTCCTGTTCTAACTGTTGCTTCCTGACCTGCATACAGATTTCTCAAGAGGCAGGTCAGGTGGTCTGGTATTCCCATCTCTTTCAGAATTTTCCACAGTTTATTGTGATCCACACATTCAAAGGCTTTGGCATAGTCAATAAAGCAGAAATAGATGTTTTTCTGGAACTCTCTTGCTTTTTCCATGATCCAGCGGATATTGGCAATTTGATCTCTGGTTCCTCTGCCTTTTCTAAAACCAGCTTGAACATCAGGAAGTTCATGGTTCACATATTGCTGAAGCCTGGCTTGGAGAATTTTGAGCATTACTTTACTAGCATGTGAGATGAGTGCAATTGTGCAGTAGTTTGAACATTCTTTGGCATTGCCTTTCTTTGGGATTGGAATGAAAACTGACCTTTTCCAGTCGTGTGGCCACTGCTGAGTTTTCTAAATTTGCTGGCGTATTAAGTGCAGCACTTTAACAGCATCATCTTTCAGGATTTGGAATATCTCAACTGGAATTCCATCACCTCCACTAGCTTTGTTCGTAGTGATGCTTCCTAAGGCCCACTTGACTTCACATTCCAGGATGTCTGGCTCTAGGTCAGTGATCACACCATCGTGCTTATCTGAGTTGTGAAGATCTTTTTTGTACAGTTCTTCTGTGTATTCTTTCCAATCCCAAAGAAAGGCAGTTTTCTTTTGGGAGCTTTTGGGAGCTTAAAGCTCAACATTCAGAAAATGAAGATCATGGCATCCAGTCCCACTACTTCATGGGAAATAGATGGGGAAACAGTGGAAACAGTGTCAGACTTTATTTTTCTGGGCTCCAAAATCACTGCAGATGGTGACTGCATCCATGAAATTAAAAGACACTTACTCCTTGGAAGGAAAGTTATGACCAACCTAGATAGCATATTCAAAAGCAGAGACAGTACTTTGCCAACAAAGGTCCGTCTAGTCAAGGCTGTGGTTTTTCCAGTGGTCATGTATGGATGTGAGAGTTGGACTGTGAAGAAGGCTGAGCACCGAAGAATTGATGCTTTTGAACTGTGGTGTTGGAGAAGACTCTTGAGAGTCCCTTGGACTGCAAGGAGATCCAACCAGTCCATTCTGAAGGAGATCAGCCCTGGGATTTCTTTGGAAGGAATGATGCTGAAGCTGAAACTCCAGTCTTTGGCCACCTCATGTGAAGAGTTGACTCATTGGAAAAGACTCTGATGCTGGGAGGGATTGGGGGCAGGAGGAGAAGGGGATGACAAAGGATGAGATGGCTGGGTGGCATCACTGACTCGATGGACTTGAGTCAACTCCGGGAGTTGGTGATGGACAGGGAGGCCTGGCATGCTGCGATTCATGGGGTCGCAAAGAGTCAGACACGACTGAGTGACTGATCTGATGATCTGTGTATTCTTGCCATCTCTTCTTAATATCTTCTGCTTCTGTTATGTCCATACCATTTCTGTCCTTTATCGAGCCCATCTTTGCATGAAATGTTCCCTTGGTATCTCTAATTTTCTTGAAGAGATCTCTAGTCTTTCCCATTCTCTTGTTTTCCTCTATTTCTTTGCATTGTTCACTGAGGAAGGCTTTCTTATCTCTTCTTGCTATTCTTTGGAACTGTGCATTCAGATGCTTTTATCTTTCCTCTTCTCCTTTGCTTTTTGCTTCTCTTCTTTTTACAGCTATTTGTAAGCCCTCCCCAGACAGCCATTTTGCTCTTTTGCATTTCTTTTCCATGGGGATGGTCTTGATCCCTGTCTCCTGTACAGTGTCACGAACCTCATTCCATAGTTCATCAGGCACTTTGTCTATCAGATCTAGGCCCTTAAATCTATTTCTCACTTCCACTGTATAATCATAAGGGATATGATGTAGGTCATACCTGAATGGTGTAGTGGTTTTTCCTACTTTCTTCTATTTAAGTCTGGATTTGGTAATAAGGAGTGCATGATCTGAGCCACAGTCAGCTCCTGGTCTTGTTTTTGCTGACTGTATAGAGCTTCTCCATCTTTGGCTCACGAAGAATACAATCAGTCTGATTTCGGTGTTGACCATCTGGTGATGGCCATGTGTAGAGTCTTCTCTTGTGTTGTTGGAAGAGGGTGTTTGCTATGACCAGTGCATTTTCTTGGCAAAACTCTATTAGTCTTTGTCCTGCTTCATTCCGTATTCCAAGGCCAAATTTGCTTGTTACTCCAGGTGTTTCTTGACTATCTACTTTTGCATTCCAGTCCCCTATAATGAAAAGGACATCTTTTTTGGGTGTTCTAAAAAGTCTTGTAGGTCTTCATAGAACCATTCAACTTCAGCTTCTTCAGTGTTACTGGTTGGGGCATAGGCTTGGATTACTGTGATATTGAATGGTTTGCCTTGGAAACGAACAGAGATCATTCTGTCGTTTTTGAGATTGCATCCAAGTACTGCATTTCAGACTCTCTTGTTGACCATGATGGCTACTCCATTTCCTCTGAGGGATTCCTGCCCGCAGTAGTAGATATAATGGTCATCTGAGTTAAATTCACCCATTCCAGTCCATTTCAGTTCGCTGATTCCTAGAATGTCGACATTCACTCTTGTCATCTCTTGTTTGACCACTTCCAATTTGCCTTGATTCATGGACCTGACATTCCAGGTTCTTATGCACTATTGCTCTTTACAGCATCGGACCTTGCTTCTATCACCAGTCACATCCACAGCTGGGTATTGTTTTTGCTTTGTCTCCATACCTTCATTCTTTCTGGAGTTATTTCTCCACTGATCTCCAGTAGCATATTGGGCACGTACTGACCTGGGGAGTTCCTCTTTCAGTATCCTATCATTTTGCCTTTTCATACAGTTCATGGGGTTCTCAAGGCAAGAATACTGAAGTGGCTTGCCATTCCCTTCTCCAGTGGACCACATTCTGTCAGTTCTCTCCACCATGAGCTGCCCGTCTTGGGTTGCCCCACGGGCATGGCTTAGTTTCATTGAGTTAGACAAGGCTGTGGTCCTGGTGTGATTAGATTGACTAGTTTTCTGTGAGTATGGTTTCAGTGTGTCTGCCCTCTGATGCCCTGTTGCAACACTACCATCTTACTTGGGTTTCTCTTACCTTGGGCGTAGGGTATCTCTTCATGGCTGCTCCAGCAAAGCGCAGCCACTGCTCCTTACCTTGGACAAGGGGTATCTCCTCACTGCCGTCCTTCATGACCTTCAACGTGGGATAGCTCCTCTAGGCCCTCCTGCGCCCGCGCAACCACTGCTCCTTGGACGTGGGGTTGGTCCTCCGGGCCGCCACCCCTGGCCTCGGGCGCTGGGGCGTGGGGCAGCTCCTTCCGGCCGCCGCCCCTGATCTCATTCGCGGGGTATCTCCTCTCAGCCGCCGCCCCTGACCTCGGACGCGGGGTAGCTTCTCTCGGCCGCTGCCCCCGACCTCGGACTTGGGTAGCTCTTCTTGGCTGTTCCTGCGCCGTTGCAGCCTGGCACTTTCGGCCGCTGCCCCGACCTCGGACGTGGGGTCACTCCTCTTGGCCGCCACCCTTTGGGTTTGGGGTCCTCCCGGCTTCTGCCCCTGACCTCGGACGTGGGGTAGCTCCTCTTGGCTGCGCTTAGTGCGCCGGTCGCAGCCGCTGCCGCGCTTAGTGTACGTATATATATATTAATCTATGCAGTTCTAGGAGCAGGGAATGAAATACATGAAAAGTGAAAGTCGCTCAGTCATGTCCAACTTTTTGTGATCCTATGGACTATACAGTCCATGGAATTCTCCAGGCTGGAATACTGGAGTGGGTAGCCTTTCCTTTCTCCAGGGGATCTTCCCAACCCAGGGATTGAATACAGGTCTCCCACATTGCAGGCAGATTCTTTACCGACTGAGCCACCAGACAAGCCCTGAAATATATCAATCAAGGATTATTTCTGTACTGCAGGTAAACCTGTTAACTAAAAACTAAAACAACAATAAAAATTGAATTGAATAGTTTGGTGTATGAGGGGAAGTTTATTTTCTGAGTTGTAGCCCTTTTTTATATATTTTCTTGTAAAACATTTTAATAATGTAATGCATCTTACTACTTTATATTACGGGCTTCCAGATGGTTCAGTAGTAAAGAATCCACCTGCCAATGCAGGAAATATGCAAGAGATACAGATTGGATCTCTGGGTCGGGAAGATCACTTGGAGGAGGAAATAGCAAGCTACTCCAGTATTCTTGCCTGAGAAAATCCCATGGAGACAGGAGCCTGGAGGGCCACAATCCCGTGGGGTCACAGAGAGTCAGACACGACTGAGCATGAAGCATGAGACACTATATTTATAAGGATATATGTATATACAAAAAAAATATGTTAACAAAAATGCAAGTTGTTAATAGCATAACATAGCATTTTCATACCACAGAGATGTCTGTGTAGGAATTTAGAGCATGATGTGGTTTTCCAATTGGTTAAAAATACTGATCGTTAATTTTAAACTTAAGAATGAAGACTAGATTACTGCATTGCATTAGTTATCAATTGCTGTGTAATAAAGTACTTCAGAACTTAGTAACTTGAAACAGTCAACGTTTGTCATCTCACAGTTTCAGTGAGAAATCAGAATGGCTTAGCTAGGTAGTTCCCTCTCAAGATTTCTCAAGAGAATGTAGCCAAGATGTCAGCCACAACTGCAGTGGTCCGAAAGCCTGACTAGAGCTGAAGGGTACACTTCCGAACTTCACTCACGGGCTGCTGGTGGTTGTCAGGAGCCCTGAGTGCCTCCTCACATGGGTCTGTCACGTGCAGTTGAAGAGAAAGAGCAAGATACAAGATGCACAGTCTTGTGTGACCTAACCTAAGAAGTCACTTACCGTCACTTCTGTGTCAGCCAGTGGGATAGCTTATACTCAAGCAGGGACTTGGGGAAGAGGAGAGTAACCAGTGCACTGCTGATGTTTTTATTCTGTGTGTGTTTGTGTCAAGGAGAGGGAGGGATTCATTCATAATGTTCGGCTTCTGTTTAGGATACTGCCTTAGGAAAACCACGAGAGGTGTTTCGACTTCCTACAGATTTGACAGCATGTGACAATCGCCTTTGTGCATCCATCCATTTCACGTCTTCTACCTGGGTTACCTTGTCAGATGGGACTGGAAGACTGTATCTTATTGGAACAGGTGAACGTGGAAATAGTGTTTCTGAAAAATGGGAGGTGAGTTTTTTTTTTTTTTTTTTTCTTGAGACTTAATGCTGAGTCTGGAAAGTATATGCAAATTAGATCTTAATGATTTTGAAATAACACCTTTTTAGGGATGGTTTACATGTGACCTCTTGATTTTTATAATATATAGTGTTTCGGATATCTTTTAAATAAAATGTTTACCTTTTGTGAAACTGATATATTAGCTATTCTTGTTTTGATCTGGGGTGAGTGCAGTTGTCAAGAATTGCATTTGTTTTTCAGCAAATACCAATTGAGTTCTTTTCAAGTGTAAAGCAGTACCTTAAGCATTGACCTTGCTACCTTCTTTTTTGTAAAGAGTTGGCCAGAGAATTACATTGTCATGTCTTTTCTCCTTTCCTCATGTTTTATTCTCAAATATATTTATGAGCCTAGCATGCTTCTACTGCACCACTTGGCTGTCTGATATGTTTAAACTAGTCAAATAGTAACTTAACCAGAATATTCCCTATTTAGAAAAATATACCATAGCATCAGTTCAGTCTCTCAGTCGTGTCTGACTGCGACCCCATGGACTGCAGCACGCCAGGCTTCTCTGTCCATTACCAACTCCGGAGCTTACTCAAACTCATGTCCAAAGAGTCAGTGATGCCATCCAGCCATCTCATCCTCTGTCGTGCCCATCTCCTCCTGCCTTCAGTCTTTCCCAGCATCAGGGTCTTTTCAGGGAGTCGGTGCTTTGTGTCAGGTGGCCAAAGTATTGGAGTTTTAGCTTCAGCATCAGTCCTTCCAGTGAATATTCGGGACTGATTTCCTTTAGGATGTACAGCTTGGATCTCCTTGCAGTCCAAGGGACTCTCAGGAGTCTTCTCCAACACCACAGTTCAAAAGCATCGATTCTTTGGCACTCAGCTTTCTTTATAGTCCAACTCTCACATCCATACGTGACTACTGGAAAAACCATAGCTTTGACCAGACGGACCTTTGTTGGCAAAGTAATGTCTCTGCTTTTTACTATGATGTCTAGGTTAGCCATAGCTTTTCTTCCAAGGAACAAGCGTCTTTTAATTTCATGGCTGCAGTCACCATCTGCAGTGATTTTGAAGCCCCCAAAAGTAAAGTCTCTCACTGTTTCCATTGTTTCTCCGTCTTTTTGCCATGAAGTGATGGGACCGGTTGCCATGATCTTAGTTTTCTCAATGTTGAGTTGTACGCCAACTTTTTCACTCTCCCCTTTCACTTTCATCAAGAGGCTCTTTAGTTCTTCTTGACTTTCTGCCATAAGGGTGGTGTCATCTGCATATGTGTGGTTATTGATATTTCTCCCGGCAATTTTGATTCCAGCTTCTGCTTCATCCAGCCTGGCATTTCTCGTGATGTATAATGCATAAAAGTGAAATAAGCAGGCTGACAATATACAGCCTTGACATACTGCTTTCCTGATTTGGAACCAGTCTGTTGTTCCATGTCCAGTTCTAACTGTTGCATTTTGACCTGCATACAGCTTTCTCAGGAGGCAGGTCATGTGGTCTGGTATTCCTATCTCTTGTTATTGTGATCCACACAGTCAAAGGCTTTGGCATAGTCAATAAAGCAGAAGTAG
The DNA here is from genome assembly GCF_027580195.1 of Bos mutus. Lineage (NCBI taxonomy): Eukaryota > Metazoa > Chordata > Mammalia > Artiodactyla > Bovidae > Bos > Bos mutus. The sequence continues at coordinate 26,927,461 of NC_091630.1, read as the reverse complement.
ATGTTTTTCTGGTATTCTCTTGCTTTTTCGATGATCCAACAGATGTTGGCAATTTGATCTCTGGTTCCTCTGCCTTTTCTAAAACCAGCTTGAATATCTGACAGTTCACGGTTCACATATTGCTGAAGCCTGGCTTGGAGAATTTTGAGCATTACTAGCGTGTGAGATGAGTGCAATTGTGTGGTAGTTTGAGCATTGTTTGGCACTGCCTTTCTTTGGGATTGGAATGAAAACTGACCTTTTCCAGTCCTGTGGCCACTGCTGAGTTTTCCAAATTTGCTGGCATATTGAGTGCAGCACTTTCACAGCATCATCTTTTAGGATTTCAAATAGCTCAACTGGAATTCCATCACCTCCAGTAGCTTTGTTCTTAGTGATGCTTCCTAAGGCCCACTTGACTTCACATTCCAGGATGTCTGGCTCCTGGTGAGTGATCACACCATCGTGGTTATCTGGGTCATGAAGATCGTTTTTGTATACTTCTTCTGTGTATTCTTGCCATCTCTTCTTAATATCTTCTGCTTCTGTTAGGTCCATACCATTTCTGTCCTTTTTTGTGCCCATCTTTGCATGAAATGTTCCCTTGGTATCTCTCATTTTCTTGAAGAGATCTCTAGTCTTTCCCATTCTATTGTTTTCCTCTATTTTTTTGCACTGATCACTGAAGAAGGCTTTCTTATCTCTCCTTGCTATTCTTTGGAACTCTGCATTCAAGTGGTTATATCTTTCCTTTTCTCCTTTGCCTTTAGCTTCTCTTCTTTTCTCAGCTATTTGTAAGGCCTCCCCAGACAACCATTTTCTTTTTTGCATTTCTTTTTCTTGGGGATGATCTTGATCCCTGTCTCCCGTACAGTGTCACGAACCTCTGTCCATAGTTCTTCAGGCACTCTGTCTATCAGATCTAGTCCCTTAAATCTATTTGTCACTTCCACTGTGTAATCATAAGGGATTTGATTTATAACTAATTATCTACCAATCTCCAAGATGCCATTTTTATTTCAGTTTTTTTTAAACAATGTCACAGACTTAAATCTGAGGGGCAGGTTTGCATTTTAGAAATAATAAATATGAAATTAGTTTCTCCGGAGCCACAGGTTTTGAAAGTAGACAAAGTGACACTGAGTTGTGGTAATAAAGTACAACGTGATATTGCTGCCTTCTAAATTTCAGCAGGTGGCCTTTAGTTCTAGGTAGCTAAAGGGATAGAATTTAATATTTTACATCTTATAAAACATTTTTATCAGACCAACAGGTGCCTGTAAACACTGGGCTTTAATTATTTGAGAAAAACAACAAGGCCTTAGTGGTTTACCTTTCTTATTGTTAACCAAATGCTGCTCTACCTAATTGCAGTGTGTTCGAAAAGTTAAACAAAAAACACAATGAAATACCAGAACAACAGCGTGTTTATAGGAGACCTTTGCAGTCAGTCACAGTTTTAAATATTAATTGGACATTGTGACATATTCTGTTCCTGCCTCCAATAATTTTTTCTTTTCTTTTTTTTTACTGAGGATATGTTGTATATAGCACCCAGCTACCTGAAACAGTTGAAAAGAATTTGGGGAATGATGGACAGGAGAGATATAAATGAGAATGGATCTGTTATCAAGCTATGGGGATTCTATTGGTATAAGAAACACAATGACCCTCTTCACCTTCGGATTAAAAATAATACCACGTAGTCCATCAGAAGAAAATTCATATGGGTTTATAATTCATTTGGTTTTTGCTATGTATATCTCCTTGGCCCATATAAGTCCTTCAGTAAGATTTTTTTTTAATAAATTAAAAATTTAAATTTACTCCATATCCTCTTCAGTATATATACTGTCATAATGAAGTCAGTCCTCTCTGGGGGTATAGGGACAGTGGGGAAATTATGGGACCAGGGCATTAATTGAAGTGGAAGGGATATTGTGGGATAGTGGTCACTTTGAGAGAAATAACTGAGTTTTGGGATTTTGAGGGAATTGGTGTAAGAGAGGAGGCTAAAGGTGGAAGTGATGGGGGCATGGTAGGGCATAAGGGGCCCAGCAAGCGTGGTGGTGATGACTGAAATGTAGAAAGAGAAATGAAAGAAGGCAGGGGATGTTTGGCCTCTAACATGATGGGAGTGCTATATATCAACAGTTTCACAGTTGATTTTCCAGGCTTGTTCAGGGGACTGGAAACGTCAACGTAAGAATTTTTAAAAGTCCTGACGTGGTCTCCTCTGGTCTCCCTCACGTGAGAGAGAAAGAGGGGGAGGAAACAGTAATCTGGCTACTTGTACTTGGCAAAACTTACCTTTTTTTTCTTCCTACCCTTTTATTTCTTCTTGTCCCCAAACAGAAGCAAAACCCACTTAACCAAAAATGTGTCTATTGTTTTCTGAGTTTTTTCCTGTTTTGTCAATAAGTTAATTTGTATCATATTTTAGATTTCACATATAAGTGATATTGTGTGATATTTGTCTTTCTCTGTCTGACTTATTTCACTGAAGTTGGATAATCTCTAGGTCTGTCCGTGTTGCTGCAGATGGCATTATTTATTCTTTTTTTACGGCCGAATAGTATTCCTTTGTATGTATACCACATCTGTATTCATTCATCTGTCCATAGACATTTAGATTACTTCCATGTCTTTGCTCTTTTAAGTACTGCTGCTGTGAGCATTGGGGTAAGGCACCCTTTTTTTAATAAGGCTTTCAGGTAGCAGCCCACAGGAGGGGATTCCAGATATAGGTTTAAAAAGAAAAAAAGAGCGAATTCTTGTGTTTCAGTTAGATTTGTATTCAAACTATTTATTTTTTCATTTATTTGAAAAACTCGTTTAGAAATCAGTCTGAAAACCTTTCCTGTTCGATATTTAACAAAGATACAGTAGTCTTTTAGATTATGTGTTGTAAGAAGAATTTGATAAGATTTTGTACATCTTTCCATGATGCTTTGATTTGCCTTTTTTTTTTTTTAGAAGAAATTTCAATATTTAACAGTTAGTGGAATTATCTTTTTAGATGAAATGAGATCTTTTGTTTTTGAACAGTAAGAAAGTTTTCATGATTTGTTCTCCAGTTCCTTTGACTCTTACCTTTGTAAATTTCCAGAAAACAAACAAAACGAAGCAAACAAAAAACTATAGAAAAGAAAGATACACACACATATACAAACAGTATTCAGAAACTAGGAAGAAGAAGGCATAAATAAATTAGAGATATGATTAATATATTAATATATATTATTTTATATATAATATAATATAAATGACTATTATAAATGGATGATTATAATATACAATATAGTAATATATCTCAATAATTTAGATACGATATCTAATAAATTAGATATGAGACATGGGAAGAGATGAAGTAAGGGAATATTGACCTCATTTCCTCTGTACGGAGCACTCTTTTTCACTTGGCAACTTTCTACAGGATTGCTTTTAATTCCCTTTCTCTTTAGATGCCATTTGGAGGCCCTTTTGTTTTCTGTGTGTACTGATCAGTTTTCTCTGTTAAACAAATAGATGTTTTCTAAAAGTTATTTCTTTAAGCAGTATTTTAAACTTGTAAGCTTTATTTCAGGGCTTTTTTGTTCTTGTGTCCTTGCAGTAAACAGTATCCAAATTACTTGTTGGATTGTCAGAATTCTGTGTATTTCCTCTGTGCTCTATGATTTCATGTAATACGTTTTTCTGAGTGCCATCTTTTTTTCTTTTTTGTAGATTGTATTTAATGAAGAGCTTGGGAATCCTTTTATCATAATTCACAGCATCTCATTGCTGAAAGCTGAAGAACATTCAATAGCTACTCTCCTCCTTCAAATAGAGAAAGAGGAATTGTCTATGAAAGGAAGTGGTTTCTATGTTTCCTTGGAGTGGGTCACTATCAGTAAGAAATGTGAAGGTAAAACAACAAAATTCTGATCTCTCTGCGGTGGTTGCCATAATTCAGGAGGTTTTGAAATGCAAAGCTGTTCCTGTAAATGCTGTTTGCTTTTTCTTAAGCATTGTGTTGTGATTCTAGTACCTGCCACCCAATGGAATGAATATTTATAGGTAGTTTCTCTTTAGGTATGGATTATAAAAAAAAAATAATTATGTGCTTCCACAGTTGAATGAATACACCTTTTGTGTAAAAGAAGACACTACTACATATTTTGGAAGAATTTAAAGTATATGTTTTTAATATATACAAAATATATGTTAATATGTAACATTAAGCACAAGATTTGTTCTTTGAAATATTTAGTGTAATTTATTCTTCCTCCGGTGTTGTAGTTTTATCTCTGGAGGAACACAGTAACTTAAATCATTTGATTAGATATTGGAAACTTTGTAAGGGCTAGATGGTAACCATATGACCTATCACAGTTCTTCAACTAGGATCTTGTGCTGCAAAAGCGGCTGTAGGTGAAGGCATAAATGAATGAGTATTGCTGTATTCCAGCTGTATTCCATTTACAAAGGCATAAATGAATTAGTATAGCTGTTTATTTATTAACACTGACTTTTGAATTTTATATAATTTGACATGTATTTAAATATTCTTTTGATTTTTTTTTGAACTATTTAAAAATGTAAAATTTATTCTTCAGCTCACAGGTCATAGTTTGCAGATCCCTGCTTTAGATAAATAAAAGCTTTGTTTTTTAAATTAAGGTACATAACATAGGAGAAATCACCATGGGTGTTTTTCCTTCTCTAAGACTCTTGGTTCCATGACAGCTTTAGCTCAGTCCACAGTGGCGCTCTGCTGCAGCTCCATGGCTTCTGTTCTCTTCATCTTTGTTCCCTTCATTCAGCTGGACAGTTATATTTAGACTCACCTTTCTTTTTTTTTCTCTCCAACCGATTTTAATTATTGTAATTGTAGAAACATTCTTTCTGTTGTTGACTTTAGCTTTCTTTTCTGGACGTTTCAGTTCCTTTATTCCCTGAATTGCTAATATAATTCTGTTACTTTTTATTTTCTAATGAATATAACAGAGCAGTGTTGTATTTCTAGACTGTTGAGTGGAATATTTGATAAATTATATTTTGTGGTCAAGTAAGTTTGAAAATGTAGGCATACAATAGCCACATTTCACATTAAGGATAGTCAAGTTTCTAAAAATCTTGAGTAAAAAAAGAAAATGTAATTTTGATCCAGCCCTTCCCAACCCATTTAGCCATGGAATTCACTTGAGACCTACTGTTTTCTATCCCACATGTTGGGAAAAACCATCTTATAAAATACAGAGTGTCTAAGGTTGGGTCTTTGGAGCCAGGCAGGACTCTGCCTTGCATGCACCTATGGAAGAAAAATCGTTGTTTTTACTTCACGAAATGAAAAGTCTATTCTTAAATATATATGACGTGAATATGTGATTATAGGTGAGGATTTAGAGAGAAAAATGACATATTTTAGAATGGGTTGTATTACTATGTATGTATATGTATTATTATGGGAAGGATTGAGGCAGAAGGAGAAGAGGTCATCAGAGGATGAGATGGCTGGATGACATCACTGATGCTATAGAGATAAATTTGGGCAAACTTAGGGAGATGGTGAGGGACAGGGAGGCCTGGCATGCTGCAGTTCGTGGGGTCGCAAAGAGTTGGACACTACTGGGCCACTGAACAACAACCACGTATGTATTATTATGCATAACTCATGATGTTGAGTTATGATTTTTTGATTACTGAGTGTGAAGCTAAAAACTACTACCCACTGTAAAAAAACTTTGTTATAAAAAGTAACAATGTTAAGTAAAGGTATGGACTCAAATGTTTGAATACTTTTAAAGCAAAAAAAAAAAGAAAAAACCCTTATTTTCATAGAATAAATTCAGTTAGTTTACCAGAAAATTTCAGAACACAGTTAATTGTTCCTATCTTTAAAATTCAAAGTACAGTTATTTATATTTTATGGCAAATAGATCTATATGTGAATGTGTATAAAAAAATATTTCTACCATAAAAGTTATTTCATTTTAAGAAAACCTGCTAATGGGCAGAAAATAGTCCACACCACACTTTTTCCATTACCATCAATTTGTGACCCTTGTCAGAAGACACCTATCATATACTGGCTGAGAAAGTAGACAGGCTATAGTCAAGGAATGGGTAGATTTTTCAGAGGCTGATATTCAGGTAAGTAAATCACTTTTACAATTTAGAGCCCTGCTGTCCAACAGAAATTTTTCCAAAATGGACGTGTTTATATGTGAGCTACTCAGTGTGATAGCAGCTACGTATGTGTGGCTTTTGAACACTTAAAGTGTGGCTGGAGAAATGAATGTCCAATTTTACTTAATTAAACAGCTACCATGGCCAGTGGCTACCACATTAGGCATCACAACCTAGAACAAATTTCATCAGACCCATTTTTTTAAAGAGATTTTATTTACAGAATATTAGGTTGTAAATTTTTTATCCTTTTATAAAAAGGTACCTAATAGTCTGCTTTTTAATAGTACATTTAAAATATTTAATTTAAATTAGAATTATACTTGAATATTTTCAGATATTTTTATTATAGTTTTTTGGTTGTAATTTTCTTGTTCTAAAATGCTTTATTTTCTCACAGATAATAAAAAATATGAAGTGGCTAAGCGTAATACTCTCCGTGGGAAGTCCGTGCCACATTATGCTGCTATTGAACCTGATGGGAACGGTCTGATGATTATCTCCTACAAGCCCTTTACATTTGTTCAAGCTGGTCAGGGTCTTGAAGAAAGTAAGGATGAAAACATGTCCGAGGAAATTAAAGGTGATTTTACTTTGAACCATAGAGCTCCTGTGTAAAATAGATCTGACTTGTCCTCCTAGCTAGGTTGTAGGTTTTACCAGGTCAAGATTGGCACTGAATTTTTCTTTGTTTTCCTTTATATTTCTCAGAATAGCCTTTCATAAAATATACCGCCTAGGTAGTGTGAACTGGTTAAATTTAATACTTTTCCTAATTACAAAAAATGTTTTTTAAAATCTATATATTATTTTACCTGATTAGATATTTAACAAATACTTAATGAATAAACAAATACTGATGTCTATTTGTTGTTGATATTTGAAAGTCCAGCATATTAGTATCATAGATAATAATTTAAAAAATAAGCTAACCTCTCTTCATATGAAAGTGAAAGTTGCTTAGTCATGTTCGACTCTTTACGACCCCATGGACTATACAGTCCACAGAATTTTCCAGGCCACAGTACTGGAGTGGGTAGCCTTTCCCTTCTCCAGGGGATCTTCCCAACCCAGGAATCAAACTGGGGTCTCCTGCATTGCAGGCAGATTCTTTATCAACTGAGCTATCAGGGAAGCCTCTACAGATAGGTAGGAAGAGTGTTATAGGTATCAGTTCAGTTTAGTTCAGTTGCTCAGTCGTGTCCGAATCTCTGTCACCACATGAATCGCAGCACACCAGGCCTCCCAGTCTATCACCAACTCCCGGAGTTTACCCAAACTCATGTCCATCAAGTCCGTGATACCATCCAGCCATCTCCATCCTCTGTCATCCCCTTCTCTTCCTGCCCCCAATCCCTCCCAGCATCAGAGTCTTTTCCAATGAGTCAACTCTTCCCATGAGGTGGCCAAAGTATTGGAGTTTCAGCTTCAGCATCAGTCCTTCCAAGGAACACCCAGGACTGATCTCTCTTAGGATGGACTGGTTGGATCTCCTTGCAGTTCAAGGGAGACTCTCCAGTCTCAAGAGTCTTCTCCAACACCACAGTTCAAAAGCATCAATTCTTTGGCGCTCAGCTCTCTTCACAGTCCAACTCTCACATCCATACATGATCACTGGAAAAACCATAGCCTTAACTAGACGGACCTTTGTTGGCAAAGTAATGTCTCTGCTTTTTAATATGGTGTCCAGGTTGGTCATAACTTTCCTTCCAAGGAGTAAGCATCTTTTAATTTCATGGCTGCAGTCACCATCTGCAGTGATTCTGGAGCCCAAAAAAGTAGTCTGACATTGTTTCCACTGTTTTCCCATCTATTTGCCATGAAGTGATGGGACCAGATGCCATGATCTTCGTTTTCTGAACGTTGAGCTTTAAGCCAACTTTTTCACTCTCCTCTTTCACTTTGATCAAGAGGCTTTTGAGTTCCTCTTCACTTTCTGCCATAAGGGTGGTGTCATCTGCATATCTGAGCTTATTGATATTTCTCCTGGCAATCTTGATTCCAGCTTGTGCTTCTTCCAGCTCAGTGTTTCTCATGATGTACTCTGCATAGAAGTTAAATAAGCAGGGTAACAATATACAGCCTTGAGGTACTCCTTTTCTGTATACATCTCTTCATATAGGTATTGCTAATTACGTGTTCTTCCCTTTCATACTGAACTGAAAGAAAGTTCCTAGGGGATAGAATCACTTAACGTTTTCTCAGTCTTGAATGAATGAATGAAGGTAATGTTTTAGAATGAAAAGAATAAAAAGGTCTTTCAGAAGAAGTTTATATTTGTATGCAAAGAATTCATATTCTTCTAAAAAAATATTCAGGAGACCATTTCTCTAGAATCATTGCTGTTCATATTTCTGATATTTATAGTCAGAGAATAGTATATTTTACTTAACAGATTTGCACAGTATTTAACAATCATATGTATTACTCTTTGAAGCTACCCTTTTTATTACTTTAACAACTTAAATTATTTAAAATAAAAATGGGTTTCAGTATTTTTATGTACTTACAGAGCTCTTGAGGGTTTCCCTGATAGCTCAGTTGGTAAAGAATCCACCTGCAATGTGGGAGACCTGGGTTTGACTCCTGGGTTTTGAAGAACCCCTGGAGAAGAGAAAGGCTACCCACTCAATATTCTGGCCTGGAGAATTCCGTGGACCATATAGGCCATGGGTTTGCAAAGAATCAGAAATGACTGAGCAACTTTCATTTTCACATAGCTTTTAAAAAATTTGTTGAAAAAACTTGAAAATACTTTTATAATAAATACATGAATATTTCCTCCAGGTTTATAAATATGAACACCTGAATATAAGAGTTGCGCATGGTGGCCTTTTACTTCACCTCTTAATAGCTTAGTTTTCTCACAAGTGATTTTTTTCACAAGATCCCTTTCTGAGTAAACTACTGTTCTGTCTTAGTTATAATGTTAAACTCTCCTGGAGCTTAGCCAGAGCAGCTATTTGTATTACTAGACCACATGCCCTTTAGAACTCCTTTGGTGAGTGCTTGAGGAAGAATGATGGACTGCCTTCATCCTTGGAACCAGTCTGCCTAGTAGCTAGGCCCATGTGCTTCCAAGACAGATTTGCAGCCTAGTTGGAACACATCATGTTTTTAAATCACTAGCCACTAGTTGACATCTCACGTTATGTTTGAATTCCTCCTGAATTTGTTCTACTCTTTTAGTGTAAACCACTTCCATTTAGTGTAAACCCTTCAGTTTTTCTGTTTTCCTTCTAACGGCCCTAACTTAACTTCTTGTACCCATTTGCTCTTGGGAAATTTCTTCTGTATTTATTTTAATATCATCAGACTTTCACAATAAGAAAGGAAAATGGTTGTAACAAAAAATATGGATAGTTTGTTAATTAGCATGCTTTCTTTTAAGCTCTCTTCTGAGTATATATGCTGGTTTCATTTTCTGTAAACTTCAGTTAGACTGATATTACCTATTACCTGGGCTTCCCAGGTGACTCAGTGGTAAAGAACCTATCTGTCAGTGCAGGAGACACAGATTCAATCTCTGGTTCAGGAAGATCCCCTGGAGAAGGAAATGGCAACCCACTCCAGTATTCTTGCCTGGGAAATCCCATGGACAGAGGAGCCTGGTGGGTCACAAAGGAGTCAGACATGACTTAGTGACTAAACAACACCAATGTTATATTTCTTTCTGATGAGTGAGTGGACAGATTAATGTTTATGGATGCTATTAAGCAAGTATTTGTCCATTTTACATTTAAGCCCTGCTTTCTTACTTCATGGTTATAGTATTATGGGCCTAAAAGTGTTTCTTAGGTAGATAGCTTTTTAGGAGCCAAGCAGAGGGGATAGTGAAGGAGTTGAAAAGAGGATTTTTTTTTACTGGGAACTTAGACTAAATATACTGACAGCCCTTGAATTTGTTATGAAATTGCTTTCATGTTGTGGGGTAAAATAGCCAATACTTTTATAAGGAAAATATATCTTTTATTTTTGTGTGGATGTCTGTCCCACCAAATAGTCGTAGTCTCCTGTATCACAGTTACTAAATTGCCCCAACAGTGGCAAATCAAGGTTGTGATGAAAGTTTCAGGCAGGGTTTGTGACATATTTGGTATTCTTTTAACTTGGAATCCTGTATATGTGTGTGTGCGTGCATGCACGCATGCTTGGAATCCTGTGTCTGTGTGTGTAAGAGAAGAGGGAGAAGCAGGGATACTGGGAGGTAGGGAATAAAGAGTTGCTATGATTTGTATTTTATGTGTATCTTCTAGGGCATTAGGTAAGACTGGAACAGGGAAATGTCAAGTGTGATTGCTACAACACTTTGAGTGAAAATTCCCCAAGGAGATCTCTGCATATTTGTTCATAATTACTTTTTTGTGAGAAGATCACTAGAAAAGATGCTAGATAGGTGTTCTGTATGTTCTGGTTTCTGATTTTGTATGTTATGTTGTAGTCTCTGTTTTTTTTTTTTTTTTATTACATAATACATTTTTCTTTCCCAAAGAACCTCTGTATTACTGGCAACAGACTGAAGATGATTTGACAGTAACAATACAGCTTCCAGAAGACTGTACTAAGGAAGACATTCAAGTACAGTTTTTGCCTGATTCTGTCAACATTGTACTGAAGGGTCAGATGTTTTTGGAAGGCAATCTCTTTTCATCTATTGATCATGAAAGCAGTACATGGATAATTAAAGAAAATAATAGGTATTTTTTTTAGTTTTATTTATATTTGAAATTTTACCTTTTATTGTTTTACTTTTTTCTTCTTTTTATCCTTTCTGCAGTGGTTACATCAAGGGGGAATACTACGATAGGCTCATCAATACTGCTGATTATTTTTCTTAGGATAGATTAAAAATGGAATTACTGTGTCAAAGAGCACAGTAGTAGTTAAGGTTAAAGATACTAGCTTAGTTATTGTTTGCATTATGTCATGCTTTTCATTACCAGCTCTGGATACAATAAGAGAGTAATAATAATAATAAATGGTTGAAAACAGCTATTTATTTGAATTTTCACAATTTAAACTTTTTAATGGAAATAATTTGTTTCTACTAACTTTTAATTTGCTAACTAGATGATGTATTCCTGTGCTTTCTTGTTCATTGTTCAGTCGCTCAGTCTTATCCACCTCTTTGCAACCCCATGGACTCCAGCATACCAGGCTTCCCTGTCCTTGGCCATCTCCAGAGTTTGCTCATACTCATGTCCATTGAATCGGTGATGCCATCCAACCATCTCATCCTCTGTCATCCTCCTGCCTTCTGTCTTTCCCAGCATCAGGGTCTTTCTTAAGGAGTCAACTCTTTGCTTCAGGTGGCCAAAGTATTGGAGCTTCAGCATCAGTCCTTTCAAGGAATATTCAGGGTTGAGTTCCTTTAGAATTGCCTGGTTTGATATCCTTGCAGTCCAAGGGACTCTCACGAGTCTTCTCTAACACCACAGTTTGAGAGTATCAGTTCTTTGGTGCTCAGCCTTCTTTATGGTCCAACTCTCGCATTCGTACATGACTACTGGAAAAACCATAGCTTTGACTAGATGGACCTTTGTCGGCAAAGTCACATCTCCACTTTTTAATACACTGTCTGGGTTTGTCATAGCTTTTCTTCCAAGGAGCAAGCATCTTTTAATTTCATGGGTGCAGTCACCATCTGCAGTGATTTTGGAGCCCAAGAAAATAGTCTGTCACTGTTTCCGTTGTTTCCCCATCTATTTGCTATGATGGGATCAGATGCCATGATTTCAGTTTTTTGATTGTTGAGTTTTAACACAGCTTTTTCACTCCCCTTTCACTTTCATCAAGAGGCTTTTTAGTTTCTCTTCGCTTTCTGCCAATAAGGGTGGTGTCATCTGTCTATCTGAGGTTATTGATATTTCTCTTGGCAGTCTTGATTCCAGCTTGTGCTTCATCCAGCCTGACATTTCGCATCATGTACTCTGCATTTAAGTTAAATAAACAGGTGACAATGTACATCCTGTCTTACTCCTTTCCCAGTTTTGAACCAGTCAGTTATTCTATGTCTGGTTCTAACTGTTGCTTCTTGACCCACAAACAGGTTTCTCAGAAGACAGGTAAGGTGGTCTGGTATTCACATTTCTTTAAGAATTTTCCACAGTTTGTTGTGATCCACACAGTCATAGGCTTTAGTGTAGTCAGTGAAATCAAGTGAGTCTTGATATGAATCTAAATGCCTAGAGTCTAAGAACTGTATATCTAATTCACAAAGTTTTTTAGGCTTTAAATTGAACAGATATCTTGAAATCATTTTATTAATGGAGAAATTTGGTGACTTGGTTATATTTTTTATATATGTTTAAAAAACTCTATATCCAAAAGGTTCTTTTAAAAATATTTTATATTTCCATATATTCTATTTAAATATATCTTACTAGTGTGTGCAATTTGAGGATAGCATTTTTAAATTGGCAAACCAGCTGGAACATACTGTTAAATATAAGTCATCAAGCAGTAACTCAGCCAAGATTTAGGAGAAGAGCTGGACTATATGCAAAAATAGATTCAACATTTAACACATGAACATAGACCAGTATTGTTTTTCCATGAAATTTGAGGTGCTTAATTACTATTTAATGTTACAAAAGGTAATTACAATGATGTGTGTGGTATCATTGGTTTAAAACACATGATATTTTTATATTATTCATCTCATTTTTAATAGTTAATGTTCTGACTTTGAAAGGATTTGTTAACTAACCTGTATTATGTATGGAGCTATGTATTCCTATTTGCTTGGATGGTAGGATATGATTCTAGTTTTAAAATGTAGAAATGCATTTATGCTAAAAGAGTAACTGACTGACTATGCCAATTTACTGATGGTTCATAAATTCTTTATAAACCAAGACTGTATGAACTTGTTAACTTCTTTAGGTAGCAACTGACTAAGAACAGTATTTATACATTCTGGTCACTAGGTGCAAGTTCTTTAATAGTTATTTACATATATTTTTTCAGAGAGGCAGAATAGTGCAATAGTGAAGAACATGGACTTGGAGCCAGACTGCTTTACTAGCTTGTGACCTTGGCAAGTTACTTAACTTCTCAGTGCCTTTTTTTGTTATCTGTAAAGTGGAGATGCTAATAGTATTTACTTTCTTTGTGGTGAGCCATAAATGAGTTAAAATATGTAAAATGCTTAAAATAGCACCTAGCATGTGGTAAGCATTAGGTAAGTATAAGCTGCTGTCATTGATTTTATTATCATCATTAATCATCCTCATTTTTGAGATGAGCTTTCTCCTTAGAAAATATAACTATCTGGGCATTATTAATTGTGGTGGTAATTTTTAATGCTAATGATAGAAACTCATTATGTCAGGAAGATATATTGTATAGTCTCTTTAAAAGTAGTTTTAGAAAATTTTAAAGTGCTGTAGTTAATTCATAAGGTGATGATAATAGCCTTGAAAATAACTGATGTTAGTATGTTCTATTTGATAATTATGGTAATAGTTGTTATTGTGTTCAGACAATTGTTTCCTTGCAAATTGAGTTGCAGGGCATGGGTTAGTATGACCCATATGTACCAGAGATGGCACGTGGAAAAGGTTGCTTTGCTGTGGAACAGGTGCCACCACCCACTTTTCTCTGTATTACCACAGCAGCCAGCTTACCTGGGTTCCCTTTCCTAGTCAGGAGGCACATGGGCAATTCCCTGTCCCATGTCCACAGTCTGCCCTGACTCATACCTCTCTCCCTTTCCCGCTGTATTAGTCCTTAATCTTAGAGTTCTCTTATGGGTTCTTTTTTATTGATTTAAGCTGCCTGATCTTTAGTAATCATATCATGGCTACTAGTTTGGTGATAGTGAAGGTAATTGTTGGCTCCACACACAGAGAGATACCTTTAGTTTTGGGCCCTTTCCACTTAACTTTATGTGCCCATCACTCCATCTCCATTCCCCAGTGAAATAACTCATAGATACATCTGCTTATATTTCCACTACTTAAGATTGGTAACAGTCAGCACACCTGAACTGCAAAAGTTTTTCTGAGGGTGATTTGACTCTCCCATCAGTCCAGCGGTACTTCCATATTTGTTAAGTCTACCTTATTTACTCCTGGATGATAGGTGTTCCATCATATGCAAAACTAAAATGAACTTGATTTTTGGTAAAACATTCTCAGGACACTGGAAGGGTAATTTCTGTGGAAGATTCTTCTGTTTGATATTGGTTGTATAGTTTGTGTAGCTGCTTAATGTAACAAAACTTTCCTCATTTTACACATCTAGCTTGGAGATTTCCTTGATCAAGAAGAGTGAAGGCATGACATGGCCAGAGCTAGTGGTTGGTGATAAACAAGGGGAATTTATAAGAGACTCAGCTCAGTGTGCTGCAATAGCTGAACGTTTGATGCATTTGACCTCTGATGAACTGGTAAGCAATTGCAATAGTAGTGGGACTTCACAAGGATTCAGAAGTATGTGGGGATTATACCATGTTTTTCAAACGTTATTTTGCTTTTCCTAATGTAAAAGACATTAGGTATTACTGACTAGTGTTTGAATATCACTTGAAATTCTATTATTTATTCCTTATTCACTAACTGAATATATATGTGTGGGGGGGCATGTTTTACATACAGGGTGGTGTACATGCATATGTGTATGTATATATGTATCTCTCGGTCTCTCAATATATGTAGAGAGAAAAGGAAATATATAATTGATCCTTGAACAATGCAGGGATTAGGGAGCCCACCCTGTACACTCAGAAATCTGAGTTTAACTTTATAGTTGGTCTTCTATATCTGCTGATCCACATCCTCAGATTCAACCAGTTGCATATTATGTATTTCTGTAGTGTGTATTTTAAGTTCAGTTCAGTCACTCCATCATATCCACCTTTTTGCGACCCCATAGACTGCAGCATGCCAGGCTTCCCTGTCCATCACCAGCTCCTGGAGCTTGCTCAAACTCATGTCCATTGAGTCAACCATCTCATCCTCTGTCGTCCCCTTCTCCTCCTGCCTTCAGTCTTTTAAGTAGACCCTTCCAGTTCAAACCCATGTTGTTGAGGTGTCAACTATATCTGCCTATATATCTGTATTCTCCTTTAGAAGAATTGACTGACCAATGCTGATAGGGACAAAATTTTGATTTTATACCCTACTTTGCTAATAATCTATTTGTAATCATTGACATTTTTTGGGTGATCTTAAAATATCACAAGGGGTGTGTATACATACACACTACATATAACTATGGTTTTTTGTTGAATATGTTCGTCCTCTGATAACATTTAAGATAATGTTAAGAATTTGAACAAATACAGCAATACACCAGAACTTCAGTTATCTTCATTTACCAGATCTTACATCAGCACATTTAAAATGTCTAACTTATTGCCATCTGGAATTATAGCAATGCAGAGGGTTGTATAAAGAAGTATTTATACTGTAGAGTTGGTTGCATCCTAAGATAGAAAAGAAAGATTAGAATATTGAAAGTAAATGTCTCGGATGAAAGAAAACATGACCAAAATGGAGAAACCATGTTTCACTTTTTCCAGCATAATGGAAAATTTCAAGAATCACTGGAATTCTATGTATGACTACAGAACTTTGATTTCATAGCCTTGTTATAAGTCATGCAGACTGCGTTTCTCTATGCTCATTCATTTAGCAAGTATTTATTGTTATAGGGTTCTGAAGATATAATTAGAGAGACAGTAATGGAGGTTTGTTGTGAGATTGTAGATAATTGCTGCTAACTGCCTTTTAAACTTGATGATTTCAAATGAATGTTGTTAAATAAATGACTAAGGTATTTATGCCTGAATACTAGTGAATTTGTTAGTTTTAAAATAACAGAATTTTGTCATCTCTAACTGAAGGCAGTTTTTTTTCAAATCTTTTTACCTTTTCTTGCCTTACTGCATTGATTAGAACCTTTCATCTACAGTAAAATAAAATTACTCTCTTTTACATACTGCTGGTTTGGTTTACTGGTATTGTTGAAGAGCTTTACATCTCTGTGAGGAATACTGGGGTCTATAGTTTTTGTTTTGTTTTTTTACTTTTTGTATGTGGATAATGCTGAGTTCATAAAATGAGTAGGGAAGTGTTTCTGTCTTCTGTTTCTGGAAGAGATTGTAGACTTGGCATTATATCTTCTTTAATGTTCGATGGAAGTTGCTAATGAAACTGTCTGGAGTTTTCTTTTTTTGAAGGTTTTAAACCATAAATTTAAGTTGTTTAGTAGATATTTTGGGCATTTATTTCAGTTGACTTTATTTTTCTTCTTTTTTTTCAGTTTCCAGTTTCGTTCATTTCTGTTATGACATTTATTACTTTCTCTTTGCTTGCTTTGGATTTATTTTGCTTTTTTTTGAAGGTGAAAGCTTAGATTTTTTTTTAACCTTCCTTTTTTAATGAAAACATTTAATGCTCTACACTTCCTTCTAAATACTACATTAGCTGTATCCTCCAAATTTTCTGCCTGTTTTCCTAATCCCATTAGTGATTTGATTTGTTGCTGGCTTTAAGTTTTTTGCCTGGCTGGTTTATTCTTTGTCTGTTCTTAAACCTAGGGCAAAACTTTTCACATATCTTAGCTAAAAGTGTGGAATGTTTACCAGGTTTCTCCTCCTGTGTAGGCCCTGATTTCTAATTTTTGTCTCCAAGTACTTTGACAATTATCAAAATTAAGCTTTTTAGCCTTTTATCCACTGCTTTCCCTTGTCTTTTTCAGCTCAGCTTGAAATAGCAGATAGCTTGAGGAAAACAGCATGGAGTCTTGGGTTTTCTTTGCTTTCTCTTTTCTCTGTAATCTTGTCTTTTTCAGTACTGGCTGCCTCAATAGTCCTTAGCTTTTACTTTTTTGCCCTCTTATTTCTAGTGTTGGTTACTGCAGTTCTTGAGACCCCATGGACTGTAGCCCACTGAGCTACTCTGTCCATGGAATTCACCAGGCAAGAATACTGGAGTGAGTTGCCATTTCCTGCTCCAGGGGATCTTCCCTTCCCAAGGATCAAACCTACATATCCCATATTGCAGGCAGATTCTTAGCTAAGCCTCTAGGGAAGCCCTATATGAGTAATTGAAAGGGGAAGGGAGGGAGGGAGAGTACTTTCTGTTCTGCTGGATGTACGTATCTTCTTGAGTCACTGTAACAGAATGCATGCATGCATGCTAAGTCAACTTCAGTCATGTCCAACTCTTTGCAACCCCTTTGGACTGTAGCTTGCCAGGCTCCTCTGTCCATGGGATTCTCCAGGCAAGAACACTAGAGTGGATAGCCATTAACTTCTCCAGGGATTGAACCTGGGTCTCTTATGTGTCTTGCATTGGCAGGAGGATACTTGACCACCATAGCCACCTGGAAAGCCCATGGCCCAGCTCATTGCTGGAATTACCTTACAACCAGTCACTGTAATCATTGTTTCCTTTGATATTTAGGATGGAGCAAACAACCATAGCTCAGTCAGTTCAGTTCAGTTGCTCAGTCGTGTCCGACTCTTTGCGACCCCATGAACTGTAGCACTCCAGGCCTCCCTGTCCATCACCAACTCCAGGAGTTTACCCAAACTCATGTCCACTGAGTTGGTGATGGCATCCAACCATCTCATCCTCTGTCATCTCCTTCTCCTCCTGCCCTCAATCTTTCCCAGCATCAGGGTCTTTTCAAATGAGTCAGCTCTTTGCATCAGGTGGCCAAAGTATTGGCGTTTCAGCTTCAACGTCAGTCCTTCCAATGAACAACCATAGCTAGCTGGCTCTATATTCTCAGCTGGAAATGGACAGATCTGATAATGTCTGTAACTGTCAGACATTTTGTTTCAGACCCTTGTGGGTTCTTAAATTCTGAATAACATGACTGTATTTTGGCAAGCTAGGTTTGGACATTTTATCAGTTGCTATAGAATTGTATTTCTGTTACATGCATGTGAATATACAATTTATAACTTGAGTAATCCTTTTTCACTCTTTGAGAGAAAAACATCAAACGGTGATTTTTGCAGACTTCAAGTGAAACACTAAAATCAGTGATTCTATTTATCTCTGCGTTTAGCTTATTTTTAACTATACCTCTGTGTTTTTGTTTGGGTGGATATTTGTGTGTGTGTTTTAGTGTTGATTCTAGAGATTATGGTGTACGTCTTCAACTCATCACCATGTATCTTCAACTCATATCTTGAGTTCATTTAACTCATCTTGGGAACTTCATAGTATAATTCCATTCCTTCATCCTGTGTATTACTTTTGTCCTTTTATTTCTACCTTATAAACTTATTATGTTACAACTTTAGTCACTTGTCTTTTAAAGAGATTAAAAACGCAATGTGGACAAGTCTTGCATTGATCCCAATATTTGTCATTTCCTCTTTCACACTGTGTTTATTCAGATTTCCATCTGATGTCATTTTTTTTCCTGCTGAAGAATTTTCTTTATCATTTCCTGCATTGTAGTTCTGCTGGATAAATCCTTTCTGCTGGATAATTCTTTTGTTTTTCTGCAGACATACATATGCAAAAATGCATGCCTTTCTTCTTTTAAAGCTATTTTTCTTAAGTGTGTAAGACACTGTTGACGGGTGTTTTACTTTTCAGAACTTCAAACATACTCCATTGTTTTCTGGCTTGTATAGTTTCTAATAAGTCAACTGTCATTTGTAACTTTGTTCCTCTATTTGTAGTATGATTTCCTCTTCTGACCACTTTAAAATTTTCTCATTATTACTAAGAGAATGATTTTATTTTTCTTATTTTCAGCAATTTCATTGTAATGTGACTTCCTGTGATATTTTTCTTAAATGTTTGTTATGCTTGAGATTCTTTGACCTGTAAGATTATCATTTTCATCAAGTTTGAAAAAAAAATTGCCATTATTTCTTCAAATTTTTTTCTATTCTTCTTGCGTCCTTCCAAATATTTATATGTTAGACCATTTGATATGGTTCCATAGGTCACTGGGGTTCTTATTTTATGTGTCTGTTTTTAGTTTTTGTCTTCCTGTGCTTCATTTTTAGATGGACTCTTTTATCTTTTACCAGGGTTTCCCTGGTGGCTCAGGCACTAAAGAATCACCTGTAGTGTGGGAGACCTAGGTTTCATCCCTGGGTTGGGAAGATCCCCCGAAGAAGTGAATGGCCACCCACTTACTCTTGCCTGGAGAATCCCTATGGACATAGGATCCTCGCGGTCTACAGTCCATTGGGATCGTAGAATCAGACACAACTGATTAACTAAGCACAGCACAGTACATATTACTATTTTAGAGAGACTATTATTGCATTTTAAGTAGACTCAGACTAACTGATTGTCTTTTCTTCTGCCATGTCTAATCAGTACCATCTATTTTGTTTTCTATTTCAGATTTTGTATTTTTATATCTAGAATTTCAGTTTAGTTTTTTTTTATATCATCTGTATTTCTCAATGTTTTTCTTTATATCTCTGAGTATATAGAACATGTTTATAATAGCTGTTTTCATATCTTTTTCTGCTGATTCTATCAGTCTATTATTTTTGTAACTATTTTTGTTTAAGTTTTTATTGGTCCTGAGTCTGAAATTTAATATTTCATTATTTCTGTAATCTCAACATCTTTAAATATGAAAAACGTTAATGCTCTTATTGTTGTTTCTTTTCTGGTCCAAGAATCCAAATCCAGATAAAGATAAACCTCCTTGTAATGCTCAAGAGTTAGAAGAATGTGATATTTTCTTTGAAGAGAACTTCAGTTTATGCAGATTTGATGGCAATACATTAAAAACTACTCATGTGGTAAGTTCTTGATAATGATATTTATAAAAATTTGTGAATAGAGAGAAGTTATTCAGATGAAATGGTAAGTGATTGACTAAATACTGTTTTGCAAAGGTTGATTGGCATTTACTGTCTGTGACAAATGTCTTTGTTTCCGAAAGCAGCCATCTTTCCATACCATCACCGTAGTTAAGCAGTGTCATATGTTTGGTGCTGCTGCATAGTGATATCTTTCAGTGGTTTTTTTTCTGTGCATGTTTTTTATATGTAGTTGTGCCTGCAGTATATGACAACTTAATACCTAACTGTTCCTCTCATTCACTGTCCTTTTGTAGTATTTTTTAGATACTTAACTTTTTTTAAACTAATAGCTGGATATTATGATACTCAAAGGAATTATAAAAAGGAGCATTTCTGGATTGTACCTGTGTAGAGAAGTGATGTGGAATTGCATAAGATCAGTGGGTAGAAAAAGGTGTCATTGAAGCTTATACCAAAATTACTTATTCTTAAGATTAATTTCTACATCTGCTGTGCTCTCCACCCCATCAACATATAACATGAATAACTTCTGAAAAGCACAGAGATAACATTTTGCTTACCACAGTGTAACTAACACCTGCCAAGGGTCCTGATTCTGATAGGTGCTTAAAAACATTTTTAGACTGATCTGTTGGTGACAATCATAAAAATAAAAATGGTTCCATCTTGGATCTCAAGAAATTTGCATGTACTTTTATGTCTCCTGTTCTTTTTCAGTCACTCCTCTAATTGAACAGAGTCTTGATCATATTATTTTATGCAATCTGGTTGCTGATCCAAAGCCCAGATGATCAAAGTTATTAGGTTTTCTTGGCATTTTGCTTCTTAGATTTTTTTTTTTTTTTTTAGTTCTGATATAATCCCATAGATAACTCCCTTATTGTGAGTAAAGAAGAGCCATTACACACTCTTACTGCCTTGGGTTAGATTTTAGAAAATCATTCTAAGTACGACTGATGAAAAACTCTTGAACCTTGACTAACTGTAGACTATTTATTCTTGAAGAATCTGGCCTTTCCTCCTAAACTTATAGTCTTAGGAGCTATAACTTTTAGATACTGCTTCCTGCCTAACTTTTATAGAGAAGGCACCTGATCTTAGATGTCATAAAACGTTACTATTTTAGCTTAGCTTCTCTGAGAATTTTGCTTCATTGTAGTATAGTAGTACTAAGTAGTGTTGATCAGTAGTTTAATCTTGGTCACTGAGAGGCATCTAGTTAATGATACTGCTCGCTATTTCCTTTGTTTAACGTAAGTTAAAACCAAGGACAAATAGAAGGGGACTGAAATAAAACCTTTATTACTGACAAATTAGGGTACAAATGCCCTGTCTGCTGACTAAATCCTAGAATTTAGCAAATAGCACCTAACCTTAGTCACAGGCAGTGCCAAACCAGATCTGGCTGACTCTGGTTGGGCAGAGGAAGCATCTTATTCTCTGAGGCCTCTAGCTCCCTAGAGGAAAAAGCTGATAGAGCTGAGAAGAATATACTCGGAAATTTCTTCTTACATTTACCAACCAAATGTCACTTCACTCCTTAAGGATTTATAGAAGGTGAAGTGTTATAGCTGTGGACCTTCTCAGTGTCATAGAAATATACATCAGGAGTGGGAAAGAAGTATAATACATAATAAACAGGGATAATCCTTCTAACTTTGAAAAAAAAAATTTCGATCTGTAGAACTGTATTTCATCTTTTTATTTTGCAGATCTGTTAGGCTATAGTAGGTGAGGTTTACATGAGATCAAAGATAGAGCCAGTATTAGAAACTAGATCTGTGGACTTTCAGGATGTTTCACCATAATTTTCCCTAAATACCAGGATCATAAATTATAATTTCAAGATTCTAAACCATTGCAGTCTGAATAAAATGTGTTCCCATAGAGCATGAATGATAGACTTATAAGCAGATCCTATCTTTGGAAATTTAAGAAATATATAAACAATCCCTCATTACATCACAGTTTATAGGGATAATATTAAATATTGCAGCATTTTTTACATACTTTAAATATTTAATCAAAGTTCAGTGTTAATATCTCATTTAAGTATAATAATGTATTCTTCTCCTTTGTTATAAATTAATTGACCAGATATAGATGGGTTTATTTCTGGGCTGTCTGTTTTGTTCCATTGATCTATGCATCTGTTTTTATGCCAGTACTTTACTGTTTTAATTATTATAGTTTTGCATTATAGTTTGAAGTCAAGGAGCGTGATGCTTCCAGCTTTGTTCTCTTTCTCAGGATTGCTTTAGCTGTTTGCGGTTTTTGTGGTTCCATACAAATTTTAGGATTGTTTTATTTCTGTGAAAAATTCCATTGGAACTGTAGGGAGATTGCCTTGAATCTGTAGATTGCTTTGGGTAATATGAACATATTAACATTATTAATTTTACAGTCCATGAGCACAGTTATTTATGTTTTCAGTTTGTATCACCATGTCTTACAGTTTTCAGTGTACTGGACTTTCACCTCCCTGATTAAATGTATTCCTAGGTATTTTATTCTTTTGGATACAACTGTAAATAGGGTTATGTCCTTAATTTCTCTTTCTGATAGTTCATTATTCGTGTATAGAAATGTAACAGATACCTGTGTATTTTTGTATCATGCAATGTTACTGAATTTGTGTATTAGTTCTGACAGTTTTTTGGTGAAATCTGTAGTGTTTTGTAGATACAATATCATATCCTATCTGTAAAGTGACAGTTTTACTTCTTTTCAATTTGGATGTCTTTTCTTTTTCTTGCCTAATTGCTCTTCTAATACTTTGAATAGTATGTTTAATAGAAGTGACAAGAGTGGCTATCATTGTCCTTGATCTCAGAACAAAGTTTTCAACTTTTTACCATTGAGTATGATGTTAAATGGGGGCCTGTCATGTATGGCTTTTATTATGTTAGGGTAAGTTTCTTCTTGAGAGTTTTTAAATACACACACAGAAGGGGTTTATTTCAATAAACCCTTCAGTAAAGGGACGTTGAATTTTGTCAAGTGCTTTCTGCATCTATTGAGATGATAGTATGATTTTTATCCTTCATTTTGTTAACATAGTATATGATTGCATTTATTGATCTGCAGCTGCTCAATCATCTTTGTGGCCCTGGAATAATTAAACACTTCATGTTGTATCATCCTTTTAATGTATTATTGAATTTGACTTGCTAGGCTTTTCTTGATTTTTTCATCTGTGTTCATCAGGGATATTGGTGTGTAGATACCTGTTTTGTGGTGATATTGTCTAGTTTTGGTATCAAGGTAATACTGAGCTAGCAAAATTAGTTAGGACATGTCCCCTACTCTTCCCCCTCCCCAAAAAAGAGTTTGAGAAGAACTAGTAATTCACCAGTGCAGCTACCTGGTCCTAGACTTCGGTTTGTTCAGACGTTTTGATTACTCCTTACTAGTAATTGGCCTGTTCAGATTTTCTGTTTCTTCATTATTCAGTTTTGGTAAGTTTGTTCATTTCCTCTAGGTTGTCCAATTTGTTAGCATATAATTGTTCATAGAAGTTTCTTATACTTCATTGAATGTCTGTGATATGAGTTGTCATGTCCCCTTCATTTCTGATTTCATTTCTCTTTTTCTTGGCACATCTACCTGAAGCATTGTCAATTTTGTGTATTTTTTTTCAAGAAATCCATTCTTAGTTTTATTGATCTTTTCATTGTCTTTTAAGTCTCTTATTTCATTTATTTTTACTTGGATTTTTTGTTTTTTTCCTTCTTTCTACTAACTTTGAACTTGGGTAATTTTTAGTTCCTTGAGATGTACAAGTTAGGTTATTTGAGATCGTTCTTATTGTAGGCAGTTATTGGTATGAATTTCCCTCTCAGAACTACTTTTGCTGTGTTCCATAAGTTTTGGTGTATTGAATTCACATTGAATTTAATCTCACTTTGAATTTACACATTTGTAAATGTGTGAGTTTTCATCTTATAGTTAATATCAAGTTTTTTGTGGTTGCAAAAGATCCTGATACTATTCAGTTTTGTTAAATTTATTAATTCCTGTTTTTTAGCCTAACATGATCTATCCTGTAGAATGTGCCATGCATGCTTGAAAAGAATGTTTATTCTGTTGCCTTTGGGTGGAATGTTCTGTTTATATCTATTAAGGCCATATGGTTTAATGTATCTTTTAGGGCCAATCAGATCAGATGAGATCAGTTACTCAGGCGTGTCCGACTCTTTGTGACCCCATGAATCGCAGCACGCCAGGCCTCCCTGTCCATCACCAAATCCCGGAGTTCACCCAGACTCACGTCCATCTAGTCAGTGATGCCATCCAGCCATCTCATCCTCTGTCGTACCCTTCTCCTCCTGCCCCCAATCCCTCCCAGCATCAGAGTCTTTTCCAATGAGTCAACTCTTCGCATGAGGTGGCCAAAGTACTGGAGTTTCAGCTTTAGCATCATTCCCTCCAAAGAAATCCCAGGGCTGATCTCCTTCAGAATGGACTGGTTGGATCTCCTTGCAGTCCAAGGGACTCTCAAGAGTCTTCTCCAACACCACAGTTCAAAAGCATCAATTCTTTGGCACTCAGCCTTCTTCACAGTCCAACTCTCACATCCATACATGACCACAGGAAAAACCATAGCCTTGATAGACAAACCTTTGTTGGCAAAGTAATGTCTCTGCTTTTGAATATGCTATCTAAGTTGGTCATAACTTTCCTTCCAAGGAGTAAGTGTCTTTTAATTTCATGGCTGAAATCACCAATAGTTCCTTATTAATTTTCTGTCTGGATAATATGTGCATTGGTGAAGGTGGCTTATTGAAGTCCCCTATTATTATTGTATTGCTGACCCTTTCTCATTTTAGGTCTGTTAATGTTTGCTTTATATAGACAAGTGTGCTCCTATGTTGGGTTCATAAATATGTCCAAATTTTTTGTTGGATTGAGCCTTTTATTATATAATGACCTTTGTTGTGCCTTATTGTAGTCTTTGTATTAAAGTGTATTTTGTCTGATATAAGTGAGCTACCTCCACTTTGTTTTGGTTTGCCTGGAATATCTTTTTCCATCTCTTTACTTTTAATCTTCATGTTTCCTTGTATGCAGTGAGTCTCTTATAGGCAACATATAAATGGTTCAAGTTTTTTAGTTCATTCATCCACTCTTTTGATTGATGGTTTTATTTTAATCAATTTACATTTAAAGTAATTATTAATAATGTATTTTCGGTTTTGAAGTTGCTCTTTTCCTTTCTTCTTCTGTTGATTACTTCTTTTGTGATTTAATTATTTTCTCTAGTAGTATATTTAGATTCCTTTATCTTCTTTATATTTACTTGAGGTTTTTGCTTTGTGGTTACCATGAAGCTGACATAAAACAACTTATGTTTATAACACTCTATTTTAAGTTTATAACAACTTAAGTTTGAACAACTCAAGTTTGAAACTTAAGTTTAACAATTCTAAAGCTCTACAACCCCTGCACCATGTTTTGTTTCTGATCTCACAATTTACATCTTTTTATCTTGTTTGTGTATTTGTTGCTTAGTCATGTCTGACTTTTTGCGACCCCATGGACTGTAGCCTGCCAGGCTCCTCCATCCTTGGGATTTTCCAGGCAAGAATACTGGAGTGTATTGCCATTTCCTTCTACTGGGGATCTTCCCAACCCAGGGCCTGAACCTGGGCCTCCTGCATTGCAGGCATACTCTTTACTGTCTGATCCACTAAGGAAGCCCATTTATTTTGTTTATCCCTCAGCAAATTGTTGTTTCTTTATTTTGACTACTTTTGTCATACGTTCTTTATAAATTAACCCACACCCTTTACCACTTAGATTATTCAGAATTTTACTATATTCTGTACATTTGCCAGTGAGATTTATACTTTTATGGTTTTCTTTTTGCTAATTAGCTCCATTTTGTTTCAGCTTAAAGAAGTTTCATTGACATATCTTATTAGGCCGGTCTATTGCTGATGTACTGTTTCAGTTTTTGCTTGTCTGGAAAATTCTATCTCCTCCCATTCTGAATGACAGTTTTGCCAGGTAGAGTACTTTTGGCTGGAAGATTTTTCCTTTCAGCACTTTGAAAGTATTGTGCTACTTCCTTCTGGCCTCCATGGTTTCTGCTGAAAAAATCTGCTTATAGTCTTATGGGGTTCCCTTGTATGTAAAAAGTTTTTCTCTTGCTCCACCTCTTTAGCTTTTGACGCATTAATTACAAGGTGTCTTGTGGGTCTGACTTTGGGGTCTTCATATTTGAAACTCTATGGGCTTCCTGGGTCTGGTTATCTGTTTCCTTACCCAAATAATAGAACATCTCCACCAATCTATCTTCAAATAAGTTTTCTGTCACTTTTTCTCTCTCTTCTCCTTCCGGGGTTCCATAATGTAAAAGTTAGTCTGCTTGATGTTGTCCCTTAAGCTGTCTTCACTTTTTTCCTTTTTGCTGCTCTGATTGAGTGAATTGAACTATCCTAAGTTTGACCTCAATGATCCTTTTGTGTCTTCTCATCTTTAGTTTATTCAGTTATTGCATTCTTCAGCTCTGTGACTTTTATTTGACACTTTCTTTTATCTTCTAAGGCTTTACTGAAGTTCTCACTTTGTTTGTACTTCTCTCAGTCTTGGTGGGCATCTTTATGACCATTATTTTGAATTCTTTTATCAGTTAAATCACTTACTGCTGTTTCATTAAGGTCTCTTTCTGAGGTTTTATCTTGTTTTTCCCTTTGAAACATATTCCTCTGTTTTTTCATTTTCCTTGACTTTCTGTGTTGGTTTCTGTCCATTAAATAAAATAGCCACCTCTCCCAGTTAAAGAAGTGGTCTTGTAAAGGAGATGAAGCTTAATTGTCTCATTCTGCCCCTAGTTCTTTGTTGCCTCTCAAACTTTGTGATTGTCCAAGCATCTTATTTTGGCTTTCAGTAGTTGAGGGTGTTGGAGAAGGCAATGGCACCCCACTCCAGTACTTTTGCCTACAAAATCCCATGGACGGAGGAGCCTGGTAGGCTGCAGTGACTTCACTTTTACTTTTCCCTTTCATGCATTGGAGAAGGAAATGGCAACCCACTCCAGTGTTCTTGCCTGGAGAATCCCAGGGACGGGAAGCCTGGTGGGCTGCTGTCTATGGGGTTGCACGGAGTTGGACACGACTGAAGCGACGTAGCAGCTGAGGGTGTGGCAAGGCCTATTAGCGTCCCAAAATGAAGGATCTCAGTCAGCACCTGAATTCAGTCTGATTGGAAGCCAGACCCTCAGACATCAGCTTTTAAAGTATGCAAATACGTACAGTCCTGTGGACTGCAGACGTAAGTCCCACTGTCCACCAGAGCCAGATGATCTAGAGGTGTACCCTGGGCGACAGTCACAAAATTTGGGGCACCGGATGAGTGTACAAGCTCCTTTCCTAGAAATACCAGTGACCTAGAGTAAGGCAGAGGGAATGTGCAAAGATGGTGACCACTGGCCTCAGCCTCCAAAAAGCAACTCAGTAAGCGTTTACATATGTCACACGAGAAGCCTGTCGCTTCTCTGAAGCTCTAGGATAGGCAGAGTCCTTTTTCACAGAAAGACTGGAGTATATCTTGCCATCTGCATTAAGCCCTGATAGTGGTAGCTAACCAGAAACTGTGTCTAATTGCTTTAGTCCCACGGTACCAGGAACACAAAGCCGCACGGACTGCCAGACCCAGGCCAACAGTGAGCATCCCCTGGGCAGCAGCCACAAAACCAGGGTACAGATGGGAAAGCAGGGGCACCAAATGTGTGTGCAAGGTTCTCTCTGGGAGATACTGGTGCTCTGAAGAGATGCAGAGGGAGAGTGCAGGAGATGGAGCTTACTGGCCTCTGTCCTTGAAGTGTATTTCAGTAGGCTCCTAGATGGGTGTTGAATTAAAAGCTTGCCCCTCCTTCATGGGAGGAGGTGAGTTCAGTATCCTTTTTCATTGCTATCTTGAACCAGTATCTCAGTTGAGTTAAATTTGAGGCCAACATTTTTCTATATAATGACAAGCATTTGACTTTTCTATTATTAGTCACTTTTTATGAATATAGGCCAAGATTCCATGAAATAAAAATGTATAAACATGGATGTTTGGGAATAAGTGGACTGATAATAACTGGAACATCTCCAACAAATAATACTCAGTCCATCTTCTTTTAAAAAACAGATTTGGTAGGTCAGTGTATTGTGTGAAAGTCAAGGTCTAGCTGGTTAAATGCAGCTTGTACAAAAATAGTGTCTTGTTATACCCAAGAGCTACCACTTGGCTTGTCTTTGGGGAAAGGAATGAAGGAGGCTCTAGCATTGTGGCTGTTCAGTAGTACATCCATTTTAGGCTTCAAATACTTGGGTAATTTGTACTCTTTTTTGCAGTGTTTATTTCAAGTTTCTCTTCTTGATTTCATTGGTCATGACTTTGGACAATTTGAAATTACCTATACATGGAAAGGTCAGTATGCGTCCTAATTTTAGAGAAGAAAAAGTACTAAAACAGAAAGGTCATAACTCTATATTGTAAATGACAGGTTTTCCAAAATATAAATTCCCTGAATGAAATGTAAATCAGGGTTAGAATTTGACATTTGGAAAGTAAAATGTTAAATGAATATATGTAGCAACGTAATAAAAGAGAAATATTAAATTTCAGAACTGAAGAAGAAAAATAATGAGATGTGATCACTAGGGTGTAAAGCTCAAATCAGAATTTAGATATAGTTGAAAATGAATTATTTTTGCTTTTTTCCAAAACATTAACCACTAGCCACATAGCTTTCAAGCAGTTGAAATATGGCTAGTTGAGATGTAAGCGTGAAATATACAAGATTTTGAAAACTTAGCATGAAAAAAAGAATTTGAGATATATTATCAATAATGACTTTTATATGAATGTTCATGTTGAAATGATAATTGATAAGGTTAAGTAAAATACATTTATTAAAATTAATATATCCCATTTCTCTTTACTTTTTAATATGAATACTAGAAAACTTAAAATTTTGTAAGTGCCTTTTATTACTGCCAGACAACACTGATCAAATTAAATATAGCCTTGAACCATCAAAAGGTGATAGGATGTTTTTAAAAAATTAAACTACAGTGAATTTTCTAGATTATGTGGTGTTTGTCATGCACTGCTTAAAACACGAGAATGAAACAGCTGAAAAGAATATTTGTAACTTATAAGTCATTGAGACAGTAAACAGAGGAAGTACAAACAGGAAATAATTCTTTTAGATTGGTATCATTAAGAAAACTAGAAATTGCATGTATTCTGTATACTAATTCTTTAAAAAAGATATTAAGAGTAGGCTCAGAGTTTATAGAGGAAGGAAATACATTTAGAAAGTATCTAAATCAGTGGTTCTCCAGCTTTCAAGCTCCTTGGGGTACTGAATTTATAATTTATTGATTACATCAAATTTGACTATAGTAGCAATGAAGCTATGTAATAATTCCCCTGCTTTCATGATCAGAGTAGATGTATATCTCTGTTACAGTGTCTGAAAATGGAAGGAGACATATCCTACTGCTAGTTGTTCCTGAATCTGACCACTAGACTGATGAAGAGGTGTTCTCTTCTGGAAGAGTTAGCAACCACCAGAGCACCATTCAAGCAGCTGACTATGAATCAGCTTCTTCCCTGGCAGCAGTCTGCATCCCTGTCCCCAATTCTTCCTAATTACCAGGCAGTAAAGTAGGGGACTATTCATTGCCTGATTTATTATACAGTTTGATCTGTATGTTTGTTGCTAGTCCCTACAGACTGCACTCAGATTGTATAAATTAAACCATAAGGCCCTCGTATTTTCTAGGAGAGCTGTGGCTCTGTCAGCATCCATTCTTTCTCTCCAAAATGGTAGTAGGTTTGAGATTTTTAACTTTCTTGTAAGCTAACAAATTAGCCTACCACTGTTTCATAAATGCTGGTAAAAAACTCAAGACTTGGGTCAGAAAGGACAGTTTATTACTGACAGTAGTAACATTAGCTAGAGTATCAACATTTGGACCAATTCCCTGAGCCCCAATTTCTGCAGTGTAATATGGAGGTAGCCAGAAAACTTGTCTGACTTCGCTCAGGAGAGAAAGATTATGCTACTTGTTTACTAACAAGTCTAATTTTTGCTCTGGAGGGAGATCATTTATCTTCCAAGGTTGGTTGTTCTAACACCACCATGAGATAGTAGTCTAGAACACATTAGTGCCTCTGCCAGAAAGATGTGCAGAAATGCAAGAATTTTTAGAATAATTGTTTTCTTACAAGTTAATGTTCAGGTATCATGGTAATACTGGTGTGGTAAGTGTGATTCAAATGAAAGCACTTCAGTTTCTTTCAGGGTTATGAAAATATAATAGATAATGTCAATTGTTTGTTGCCAGTTGTTATTTTTAATGCTACCTGTGATGGACCTATTTGAAATTGTCTTCAGTTCCATTTTTACCTTCTTTTCTCTGCAAAGAAAGATTATTTTAGTTGCATATCACATACTTTTTGATTCTTAAATTTCTACATAGTATCAAGCCCTCAGTCCACTAGAATTTAGCTTTTCCCTGAGGTATCAATGGAGAAGGAAATTGCAACCCACTCCAGTATTCTTTACTGGAGAATTCCATGGACAGAAGAGCCTGGTGGGCTATTGTCCATGGGGTCACAAAGAGTCAGACATGACTAAGTGACTTAACACTTGAAGTATCAATGAGATTGTTACTTGACTGACTATTTTTTCTTAGAATATGAATTCATATATACAGAGCATCTTATGGGAAGATATTCTTAGAAGTTTTGTTTTCGATAGAATATTTAATAAACTTTCATCTGAAATCTTATAAAGTACAAGATATTTTCAGAAATTAAGTGCCAAGTCCCACTTAGAGGACTTCTTTCTTTATTCTCCAATCTTTTCCCCAGGGAGATTGCCCGTTACACACCAGATAAGAGAAAGCCTTCATGTTTCTAGCTGGAGGATTTGATAAATACTTGATTAAAAAAATGCAGTTTCTTTGTTGTTATGGGCAATAAATCTAACACATGAATACAATTAGTACATCCTTGATAAGTGACAATGATGATACTACAGTATAGTGGGGGGAAAGATGATCAAAATAAATGGCTTTAGTCTGTGAGATAGCCATAAGAAAAGTACTTTATTGACATTTACATCACACCATATGCAAAAATCAATTACAGATGAATTGCATGTCTATACAAGTGTGTAGAAGAAAATGGAAATTTTTGTGGCCTTGAAGTAGGTAAAGATTATTTGGACAGGGCATATAAATAGTGTAAAAAAACAAGTGTTCAGTTGGATCAAAATTCAGAACATCTGTTTATCAAAAGATAACATTATGAGAGTATAGAAGGAAACTTGCAGTGAGGAAGAGATATTTGTAATACACATCTGGGGCAAATGGTTCGTATCTAGAACAGGATAAGAACCTACTGGTTACCTGCCCCCACCCAATTGGTAAAAGAGTTTTGTTGGAGTAAAAACTATAATACAAACAGTTGAGTGGTTTTAAAAGACCATATGGCCCTTAGCCCTGAGGTATTTACTGTCTGACCCTTTAAGTAAAAGTTTGCTGATGCCTTGTTTAGAGAGTGTTATATTGGCTTGATTTCTATAGCTCTGTAGTAGTCTTGCTGTCAGATAGTTCTAGTCTTGGATCTTTGTTTTTATTTTCCTAAATTGGTTTTGTTTTTGAAAAAACTTTACAGTCAGCTTTTCAATTTGTACAGAAATATTTGGTCGGATTTTTATTGGAATTGCATTTAATTTGTAGGCCAACTTGAAAATTGATACCTTAATAATGTGTCATTCGTGGACAATGTATGTCTCCATTTACTTAGGTTTGTCTTAATGTTTCTTGGCAATATTTTGAAGTTTTTAGTGTTCATTTTAATACCATTATTTCATATTATGGAAGCCATTGTAATTAGCATATACTTTTTTAGAGTATGTTTTGTCTTTTACATAGAAGTAAAGTTCATTGACTTTATATTGTAACTTTTATAAATTCTCTTTTTCTAGTGCTTTTTGGTAGATAAGTAAGTATATTTATGTACAGGATAATGACTGAATAAAGATATTTAAAATTCTTTTTCTTGTCTTAATGTGCTAAGTAGGACATCAGATGCAATGTTGAATTTCAATGATGAGAGTAAAATTCTTTATTTTATTCCTGGTCCTAGGAAGAAAGATTGAGTAGTTTACCATTAAATATGATATTAGAGTTTTCATATATTAGGTTGAGGAACTCACCTATAGTTTGCTGAGATTTTTATCTTTTTAATCATGAATTTTGTTGAATTTAAGTACTTTTTTGGGTATGTACTTTGATTATGTGGATTTTGTCTTGTATTCTGTTAATATGTTCAGTTTTATCATTTAATTTTTAAAAAATTGAAGCATGAGCATTATTTTAAGGATTTTTATTTCTATATTCATAGAGATATTAGTCTGTGGTTTTCTTGTAATTTTTTTTCTTCAAATAACAGTAATGCTGTCCTCTTGAATTGAGAGGTTTTATTTTCTGATGGAGTTTGTATAGGATGGATGTTATTTGCTCTTTAAGTGTTTGGTAAAATGTATTGCTGAAAATACCTGTACCTGGAGTTTTTTTGTGGGAAGGGTTTTAATTGAAGTTAGCTTTGTTAGTAGATACAGAGCCATTCTGATTTTGTTTCCTCTTTAGCTTGTATTGATCATTGTTGTCCTTCATATATTAATCCATCCCATCCAAGCTGTTGAATTATTGGCAAAAGTACTTCAAAATACTCTCTCATTGTCTGTTTAGTGTTTATAGAATTGTAGTAATGGTTCCTCTTTTGTATTTTGTTATATGTTTACTCTCCTCTATTTTCTGTCAGCCTTTATATCAGTTTATCAATTTTATTAATCTTTTAAGTTACCCATTTTGATTTCATTGATTTTTTTTACATTATTTATCCATTTTATATTTTATTCATTTTTCTCTTACTATTTTCTTTTATCTACTAATTATGGGTTTAGTTTATTCCTCTTTTTCTAGCTTCTTAGGTGAAAACATAGGTAATTGGTTTGTAGCACCTCTCCTCTGATAAATGCATTTAAACCAATAAATTGTTCTCAAAGTACCATTTAAACTTGATTCCATATACTTTGATAAGTTACACTATTTTGTTTCAGCTTAACATATTTTCTAACATCCTTTACTCTTTTCTTTGATCCATTCTTATTTATAAGGTTAGGTGTTTTAATTTCCCATTGTGTAGGGATTTTTTTGACGTGTGTGTGTATTCTTAAACTAATTTCTCACTAACGTCATTGTGCTTATTAGAGATAACCAGTCTTTAAAATTTATTCAGACTTGTTTATAGCCCAGTACATGGTCTCTGTAGGTAGTTTTTCCACTTATACTTTAAAATATGTACATGCTGTAGTTGGTTGACCTCAATTTGTGTTAGGTCAAGTTGTATTAGGTTAAATAGTTGAGGGGTGTTTTTTTTTGTTTTTTTGTAATTATTATCAGAGTTGATTTATAATGTTGTAAATTAGTTTCAAGTATACAGCAAAGTGACTCAGTTACACATATACAGATATCTGTTCTTTTTCAAATTTGTATTCCATTTAGATTAGTATAGAGTATTGAGTCAGAGAAGGCAATGGCACCCCACTCCAGTACTCTTGCCTGGAAAATCCCATGGATGGAGGAGCCTGGTAGGCTGCAGTCCATGGGGTCGCTAAGAGTTGGACACGACTGAGCGACTTCACTTTCACTTTTCACCTTCATGCATTGGAGAAGGAAATGGCAACCCACTCCGGTGTTCTTGCCTGGAGAATCCCAGGGACAGAGGAGCCTGGTGGGCTGCCGTCTATGGGGTCGCACAGAGTCAGACACGACTGAAGCAACTTAGCAGCAGCAGCAGCAGAATATTGAGTAGAGTTCCCTGTGCAATACAGTAGGTCCTTGGTGGTTATCTATTTTAAATATAGTAGTGTGTATTTGTCAATACCGGGCTCCCAAATTCTTCTCCCTTCCCCACCTTTCCCTTTTGGTAACTATAGTTTGTTTGCTAAACCTGTGAGTGTTTTCTGTTTTCTAAGTAAGTTCATTTGTGTCATTTTTTAAGATTTCACATGTAAGTGATATATTTGTTTTTCTCTGTCTTCACTTAGTATGATAATCTCCATCCATGTTGCTGCAAATGGCATTATTTCATTCTTCTTAGTGGAATATTCCATTGTATATATGTACCACATTTTCTTTATCCATTCATCTGTTCACAGACATTTAGGTCCTTCCATGTCTTGGCTGTTGTAAACAACGCTGCAGTGAACATCAGAGTGCATGTATCCTTTCTAACCATGGGTTTCTCTGGATATTTGCCCAGGAGTAAGATTGCTGGATCATATAGTGGCTCTATTTTTAGTTTTTAAGGTATCCCCATACTGTTCATAGTGGCTGTACCAGTTTACATTCCCACCCACAGTGCAGGAGAGCTCCCCTTTCTCCATACCTTCTCCAGCATTTATTATTTGTAGACATTTAATGAAGTCATTCTGACTGGTGTGAGGTGATACATCATTGTTGTTTTGATTTGCATTTCTCTAGTAATTAGTGATGTTGAGCTTCTTTTCATGTGCCTCTTGGCCATTTCTATGTCTTCTTTTCTCTCTCTCTGTCCTTTGAATGCACAACTTTCCAGATCTTAGTTCCCTGACCACAGATTGAACTTGGGCCCCTGGGAATGGAAGTGCTTGCTGAGTTCTAACCACTGTACTGCCAGGAAATTCCCTGTATGTCTTCTTTGGAGTAATGTCTGTTTAGATCTTCTGCCCATTTTTTGATTGAGTTGTTGGTTTTTTTGCTGTTGAACCGCCTGAGCTGTTTGTAAATTTTGGAGATTAATCCCTTGTTAGTTGCATTGTTTGCAAATATTTTCTCCCATCCTGTGAGCTGTCCTTTCATTTTGTATACAGTTTCCTTTGCTGTGCAAAAGTTTTTGAGTTTAATTAGGTTCCATTTGTTTATTTTTGTTTTCCATTTCTTATTTATTTTAAAATAATAAACTATCTATTATTTTACTTTCCATTACTCTAAGAGACGGATTGAAAAGGATATTGCTGCAATTTATGTCCGAGTGTTCTGCCTATGTTTTCCTCTGAGTTTTATAGTATCTGGTCTTATATTTTGGTCTTTAATCCATTTTGAATTTATTTTTGTATATGGTGTTAAAAAATGTTCTAGTTTCATTTTCTTACATTTAGGTGTCCAGTTTTCCCAGCACCACTTATAAGAGACTGTCTTTTCTCCACTGTATATTCTTGTCTCCTTTGAAGTGAAAGTCACTCAGGTGTGTCTGACTCTTTGTGGTCGCATGGACCCCAATTCTCTGTCCATAGGATTCTCCAGGTAAGAATAATGGAGTGGATTGCCATTTCCTTCTCCAGAGTATCTTCCTGACCCAGGGATTGAACTCGGTCTCCTCCATTGCAGGCAAATTCTTTATTGTCTGAGCTACCAGGAAAGTCCAAAAGTTTCCTGAGACCTCTTTCTTCCCCTGCTGTTTTTTGAGGCCTGAGAAGATCGTGCTGTTTTCTGTTTTATGTGTTAATGCATTATGTGCGCTATGCTTAGTCGCTCAGTCACGTCCTACTCTTTGCGACCCCATGGGCTGTAGCCCACCAGGCTTCTCTGTCCATGGGGGATTCTCCAGGCAAGAATACTGGAATGGGTTGCCATGACCTCCTCCGGGGGGATCTTCCTGACCCAGGGGTTGAACCCAGGTCTCCTGCATTCCAGGCAGATTCTTTACTGTCTGAGCCATCAGAGAAGCCCGTGAATACTGGAGAAGGTAGCCTATCCCTTCTCCAGGGAATTTTCTCAACCCAAGGATTGAACCCTCCTCTGCTGAATTGGCTGACAGATTGTTTACCACTGAGCAACCTGGAAAGATCTTGCCTCCGTTGTAGATTAATTGACCATAGGTGTGTGGGTTTATTTCTGGGCTTTCTCTCCTGTTCCATTGATCTATATTTCTGTTCTTGTACTGGTACAATACCATTTTGATGACTGTAGCTTTGCAGTATAGCCTGATTCTTCCAGCTCCATTTTTCTCAAGGTAGTTGTGACTACTCAGTGTCTTTTGTAACTTCATACAGATTTTAAGATTTTTTTTTGTTCTAGCTCTATGAAAAATGACATTGGTAATTGTGGTAGGATTGCATTGAATCTGTGCATTGCTGGGTAGTATGGTCATTTTGGCAATGTTGATTCTTTCAATTCAAGAAAATTGATATATCTTTCCATCTACTTGTATCATCTTTGATTTCTTTCATTAGCATCTTACAGGTTTTGGAGTATCAGATCAGATCAGTTGCTCAGTCGTGTCCGACTCTTTGTGACCCCATGAATCGCAGCATGCCAGGCCTCCCTGTCCATCACCAACTCCCGGAGTTCACTGAGACTCACATCCATCGAGTCAGTGATGCCATCCAGCCATCTCATCCTCTGTCGTCCCCTTCTCCTCCTGCCCCCAATCCCTCCCAGCATCAGAGTCTTTTCCAGTGAGTCAACTCTTCGCATGAGGTGGCCAAAGTACTGGAGTTTCAGCTTTAGCATCATTCCTTCCAAAGAAATCCCAGGGCTGATCTCCTTCAGAATGGACTGGTTGGATCTCCTTGCAGTCCAAGGGACTCTCAAGAGTCTTCTCCAACACCACAGTTCAAAAGCATCAATTCTTCAGCGCTCAGCCTTCTTCACAGTCCAACTCTCACATCCATACATGACCACAGGAAAAACCATAGCCTTGACTAGATGAACCTTTGTTGGCAAAGTAATGTCTCTGCTTTTGAATATGCTATCTAGGTTGGTCATAACTTTCCTTCCAAGGAGTAAGCATCTTTTAATTTCATGGCTGCAGTCACCATCTGTAGTGATTTTGGAGCCCAGAAAAATAAAGTCTGACACTGTTTCCACTGTTTCCCCACCTATAGGTCTTCTGTCTCCTGAGGTAGGTATTCCTAGCTTTTTATTCTTTATGATGCAGCGGTAAATGGGATTGTTACTTTAATTTCTCTTTCTGATCCTTCTTTGTTCAGTTCAGTTCAGTACAGTTGCTCAGTTGTGTCTGACTCTCTGCCACCCCATGAACCATAGCACGCCAGGCTTCCCTGTCCATCACCAGCTCCCGGAGTTCACTGAGACTCACATCCATCGAGTCAGTGATGCCATCCAACCATCTCATTCTCTGTTGTCCCCTTCTCCTCCTGCCCTCAATCTTTCCCAGCATCAGGGTCTTTTCCAGTGAGTCAGCTCTTCGTATCAGGTGGCCAAAGTATTGGAGTTTCAGCTTCAACATCAGTCCTTCCAATGAATACCCAGGATTGATCTCCTTTAGGATGGACTGGTTGGATCTCCTTGCAGTCCAAGGGACTCTCAAGAGTCTTCTCCAACACCGCAGTTCAAAAGCATCAATTCATTGGCACTCAGCCTTCTTCACAGTCCAACTCTCACATCCATACATGACCACAGGAAAAACCATAGCCTTGACTAGACAGACCTTTGTTGGCAAAGTAACATCTCTGCTTTTGAATATGCTATCTAGGTTGGTCATAACTTTCCTTCCAAGGAGTAAGCGTATTTCATTGCTACAGTCACCATCTGCAGTGGTTTTGGAGCCCAGAAAAATAAAGTCTGACACTGTTTCCATTGTTTCCCCATCTATTTGCCATGAAGTGATGGGACCAGATGCCATGATCTTCGTTTTCTGAATGTTGAGCTTTAAGCCAACTTTTTCACTCTCCTCTTTCACTTTCATCAAGAGGCTCTGTCAAGTCCAGCTTGACAAGCAGGGTTTCCAAAAGTGCAATACGGTAAGAGAATGAGAAACGAGACACAAGAATTCAGAGAAAAGCGAGGATCAGGGGACCAACACCGCTCCAAGGTGAAGGCGCTGAAACTGAATCCAAGCAGCTTTATTATACTTTCAGCCGTGAAGGAAAGAATAAACGGGGAGTTAAACTATAACTCATGTGGCCTTCAGGGCAAAAGAACAGAATGATCATTAACTGTTGAGTAATTAGGAAACTAATCAATAACAAATCAATAACTAAGACTAATATTCTTATCTATAGACTTTCCACCAGATACGTAAAAGATGTGACTCTGAGACGCCAGTTGAGAAACAGTCTGGGGTGGGTTTTCCGACCCCAGGATCATATCTTGTTTTCAAGATTGTGAACTGTTCCCTCTGGACTTGTTCCGAGAGTCTCATGCGTTATAGCATCCAGTTTATCAATAATTATAAATTTCTTTTGCAGCCCTTGCTGGGGCCTGCTTTCGTTTTATTCTTCCTGTCTCCTACAGGCTCTTTAGTTCTTCACTTTCTGCCGTAAGGGTGGTGTCATCTGCTTATCTGAGGTTATTGATATTTCTCCCGGCAATCTTGTGCTTCCTCCAGCACAGCGTTTCTCATGATGTACTCTGTATAGAAGTTAAATAAGCAGGGTGACAATATACAGCCTTGACGTACTCCTTTTCCTATTTGGAACCAGTCTGTTGTTCCATGTCCAGTTGTAATTGTTGCTTCCTGACCTGCATATAGGTTTCTCAAGAGGCAGATCAGGTGGTCTGGTATTCCCATCTCTTTCAGAATTTTCCAGTTTATTGTGATCCACACAGTCAAAGGCTTTGGCATAGTCAATAAAGCAGAAATAGATGTTTTTCTGGAACTCTCTTGCTTTTTCCATGATCCAGCGGATGTTCGCAATTTTGTCTCTGGTTCCTCTGCCTTTTCTAGAACCAGCTTGAACATCTGGAAGTTCACGGTTCATGTACTGTTGAAGCCTGGCTTGGAGAATTTTGAGCATTACTTTGCTAGCGTGTGAGATGAGTGCAATTGTGCAGTAGTTTGAGCATTCTTTGGCATTGCCTTTCTTTGGGGTTGGAATGAAGACTGACCTTTTCCAGTCCTGTGGCCACTGCTGAGTTCTCCAAATTTGCTGGCATATTGAGTGCAGCACTTTCACAGCATCATCTTTCAGGATTTGCAATAGCTCAACTGGAATCCCATCACCTCCACTAGCTTTGTTCGTAGTGATGCTTCCTAAGGCCCACTTGACTTCACATTCCAGGATGTCTGGCTCTAGGTGAGTGATCACACCATCGTGATTATCTGGGTTGTGAAGATCTTTTTTGTACAGTTCTTCTGTGTATTCTTGCCACCTTTTCTTAATATCTTTTTCTTCTGTTAGGTCCCTACCATTTCTGTCCTTTACTGAGCCCATCTTTGCATTGAGCCCTTCTTTGTTAGTGTATAGAAATGCAACGGATCTTTATTAATTTTGTATCGTGTAACTTTCATGGATGAGCTTTAGCACTTTTCTGGTAGCATCTTTAGGATCTTCTATGTATAGTATCATGTCATTTGCAAACAGTGACAGTTTTACTACTACTTCACCATTTTGGAATCCTTTTATTTCTTTTTCTTCTCTGATTGCCATGCCTAGGACTTCCAAAACTGTGTTGAATAAAAGGAGAGAGAGTGGACATCCTTGTCTTGTTCCTGATCTTAGAGGAAATTCTTTCAGCTTTTCACCATTGAGCATGATGTTAGCTGTAGGTTTGTCATTTATGGCCTTTATTATGTTGAGGCATGTTCCCTCCATGCCCACTTTTTGAAGGGTTTTTGTCATAAAGTGTTGAATTTTGTCAAAACTTTTTCTGCATCTATGGAGATGATTATATGGTTCTTATTCTTCAATTTGTTATTGTGGTGTATCACACTGATTGAGTTGTGGTTATTGAAAAATCCTTGCATTCCTGGGATAACTTGCACTGGATTGTGGTGTATTATCCTATTAATGTATTGTTTCTAATTGTGGCCTTTTCTTTTCCTTTTGGAGAAGGTCCTTCAGCAGTTTTTGCAAAACTAGTCTCCTGGTGCTTTAATTATAGTTGGAAAGATCTTCAAAAAGATAGTTACATTCTGAGGTACTGAGGGTTGGGACTTCAACATATGCATCTGGAAGGGGATACAGCTCAGCCCATAACAGTATCCCTCACTTAGATTTCAGTAATTATTAACAGTTTGCCACATTTTTTCTGTTTCTCCATTTCTTTTTCTTTAAACATTCAGGAGTAAGTTGACGATACCATGCCCTTTTACCCCAGTGCCTCACATATATACTAAAAAGACATTTTCTTACAGAACCGCAATACAATACAATTCAGGAAATTTGACATTGATATACATTAATACTTTTGCCTTATATAGAGTTCAGATTTTACCAATTGCTCAAGTAACATACTTTAGAGCAATTCTTTTTTTCCTGATTCAGGATCCAATCACGTGTGTCATATTGCATCGAGTTGTGGTGTCTCTGTAGTCTCTTTTAGTTTGGAACATCCAACCAGGCAGCCTTATGACACTGACTTTGTTTTCCACCTTTTATAGAGTATTTCCAATGCTTCCTCGAGGTCAGAGTCTGAGTTTGCATTTTTTCCAGGAACCTTATATAAATAATGTTTCCAGTGTATCACATTAGGAGGTACTTGGTTGATATTTACTGCTTTTCTTCTATTGTGGCATTAAATGTGATTACATAGTGTCCACCAGGTTTCCCTATTTTAAACTTACCTTCCCATTTGAATTTGTAAGTACTTTCTGTGAAGGTTAAAGTAGTCTTTGGAAAGGACTTAGATTTTGTCATTTCCCTGTTTTTTTCCTCTCTATACTGGCTTCCAATCTTGTCACATTTAGAATAATGTCTAGGATCCTCACTGTGGTCTACAGGCAGGCTTTATGACTCACTGTGTAAAATAATATTTTGAATTGAGAGATCAATATACACATATAACATGAATATATCTGAAGCAAGAATTTCACGAAACAGTACTACCATTATTGTGTGTGCTCAGTCACTCAGGCAATTCCAACTCTTTGTGACCCCATGGATGGTAGCCCATCAGGCTCCTCTGTCCATGGAATTTTCCAGGCAAGAATACTGGACTGGGTTGCCATTTCCTACTCCAGGAGGTCTTCAAACCCAGGGATGGCACCATGCAAATCTCTTGACCTCCCTTGCGTTGGCAGGCAAATTCTTTACCACTTTGCCACCTGGGAAGCCCAGTGTAGTACTGTAGTCACTCAGTCGTGTCTGACTCTTTGTGACCCCATGGACTGTAGCACGCCAAGTGCCTCTATCTATGGAATTTTATGAATAAAAGTACTGGAGTGGGTTGCTGTTTTCTAATCCAGGGCTCTTCCTGACCCAGGGATTGAACCCTCATCTCCTGCATTGGCAGGTGGATTCTTTACCACTAGCACCACCTGGGATACCCCATTTGTCTTGTACAAGATATTTCTTAGTACTCTATTCCATACTATTTTTAGTGAAGTAAAATAGAAAATTGTTTTCTTGGTCTAACTAAATTGACTTTGCTACCAGTATTGAGACCATAGTTAAAAGTCATTGCTCTCCATTACTGACTGTCTCTCATTTTTTACCATTTTTTCCCCTAGCTTACTTTTATTAAGCCATACTGGCCTTAAAGTCAAGATTTTATAAGACTTTTGGTAGTTTTCAGACATCGATTTTAGACATAACACACATGTACAACTTTCCAACACAACTGACCAAGCAGAATATATATGTTATTAGCTTCTTAACCTAAATCTCATAACCACTTGAGTTTGAGGTTTCTTCCTCCATAAGGTGGGAATTCTCAGGTAGTGAAGATTAAATAGGATTAAATAATGTAGCTATGAAAAAGTATTTATTGATCTCTGCCCAGTGAGAGATCAGTAAATCTTAAAATCTTTGTACAGAGATCCTAAAACCTTTGTAATTTCCTAAGTAATAAGAGCACTAGGTTTTTGGTCTTTGATCCTGGTTTCTAACATTGCTCTTAATTCCCTTGGAATTTCCTAGGTGATAGGAGTGGCTTTTACTCTAATGAGGCAGTACTTGGTGGGTTCCGAGATAGCTTCATGATGGGAGCTGGTCACCAGAAAGACCACAGCAAGATCTGAAGGTTGGAACTTTCAGCAATAGCCTTCTTCCCCTAACCTCCAGGAAGGAGAGAGATTGG
The DNA here is from genome assembly GCF_027580195.1 of Bos mutus. Taxonomy (NCBI): domain Eukaryota; kingdom Metazoa; phylum Chordata; class Mammalia; order Artiodactyla; family Bovidae; genus Bos; species Bos mutus. The sequence continues at coordinate 26,885,506 of NC_091630.1, read as the reverse complement.
AGACTGAGTTAATGACTGATCATGCCTATGTGATGAAATGTTTGTAAAAATCTCAAGAGGACAGAGCTTGTGAAACTTCTGAGTTGAGCACATAGAGATACTAGGAGGGTGGAGTGCCTGACAAGGGATGGAAGCTCTGTTCCTTTCCTCGGTAGCTTTTGCTGTGCATCTCTTCTGTCTGAATGTTCTTAGTTATCCTTTATCATATCCTTTTATGGTAAACTAATAAATATAAGTGTTCCCCTGAATTCTGTGAGCCATTTTAGCAAATTATTGAACCCAAGGAGAGGGTCTTTGGAATTCTTGATTTATTGTCAATCAGTTAGAAGTATAGGTGGCAACTTGGGATTTGTGATTGGCATCTGAAGTGGCTTGGTAGGGGAAGCAGGGGAGTCTTGTGAGACTGAGCACTTAACCTGTGGAATCTGATGCTACCTCCACATAGATTGTGTCAGAACTGAATTAATTGACACCCACCTGGTGTCAGAGAATTGCTGGATAAGTGAAAAAAACTATATATCTGTGTCAGAAATGTTTTGAGTGTGGTAGTAGTGTGAGAAAAAAACGGGGGGAGTGTTTTTCCTTATTCAGTATTAGATATAAATCAACTCAATACTTCATGGGTAGTAAGAATAAGAACAGAGGTGGTGTTTTAGTCTCTAAGTCTTGTCAAACTCTTTTGCTACCCCATGGACTGTAGCCCACCAGCCTCCTCTGTCCATGAGATTTCCCAGGCAAGAATACTGGAATGGGTTGCCATTTCCTTCTCTAGGGGATCTTACTGACTCAGGAATCAAACCTGAGTCTCCTGTTTTGGCAGATGGATTCTTTACCCCTGAGCCACTTGGGAAGCCTAAGAACAGGGTAAATTTTAGTAATTTATTCTATGTACAGAATATGAAATTGGAATTAAGTTTTCATGTCATTAACTTTTTGGTCTGACCTCCCAAGAGATACATTATTTATGAATAGATAAAACCTTTTCCTTAATACTGCTTTCCAGTTTAATTTGGTAATAGTGATTAAAGCTTGTTTAATATGATTTTCAGAAGTCTTTAATTGCTAAGTGAAGAGAATTGCAAAGAGAAGAAAAAGACAATCAGTTGACTAGTTGAAATTCACGTTCCAAGTTTTTCTATAGAGAATGAGTAAGTGAAGTCATTCAGTCATTTCTGACTCTTTTGCAACCCCATGGATTGTAGCCAGCCAGGCTCCTCTGTCCATAGAATTCTCCAGGCAAGGATACTGGAGTGGGTTGCCATCCCTTCTCCGAACCCAGGTCTCCTGCATTTCAGGCGGATTCTCTACCATCATTTTACTCTAATTGTAATCTTCATTGGTATTTCAAAGATAAATGCTACCTTTTCTATAATAAACATGAGAATAGAAGAAATTAGGAAGTCTGTTTTATTGGTCAAAGTGTTTTATGAATTTGAGCATTTTTTTTAAGGCAATAAGATTATTTGGCATTAACAAAGAATGAGTTTTTCAAATAAATTGTCTAGTATAAATTAATTCTTCTCATTTAAGTGCTAAAACTATCTTTAGGGCTTGTTTTTAAAATGGAATCTTAGAAAAATTATTATTTACCCAAAATCTTATATAGAGCATTCTGAAGAGAAAGTAACATTTTATTGATTGTTGAATGTCATTCGAATGAACATTAATTACCATGCTGTGTATGTCTATATAGTAAAACCCCTAGGAGCATTGGATGTTAAGTTGGGTTCTTTACTCCTACACGAAGTAGTATCAGTCTACTCCGTTAAAAAGTTCTGGTTCTGCATGATTTGTTTTTTCCCACTGCTAATAAGCTGTTGGATACTATTCTTACCTTTGACAGTGTCCTCCCCAGATATCCTTTTCCTTCCTTCTTATTTGCTGTCCCATTTTACTTTCAGCTACCAAAGTAAACAGAGTTGTGAATTCAGTGAGATTTGTGGCATCTGCTCTTTTTTATTTTTTTTTGAAATGTTGATTTTTCTGCTATATAGCAAAGTGACTCAGTTATACACATATGTTTTTTATATTCTTTTCCATTGTCGTTTATCCCAGGATATTGAACATAGTTCCCTGTGCTGTGTAGTAGGACCTTGTGTATTCATTCTCTGTGTAACAGTTTGCATCTGCCAACCTCAAACTCCCAGTCTGTCCCTCGCCCGTTCACCTTCCCCCTTGGCAACCGCAAGTCCATTGTCTATGCCTGTGAGTCTGTTTCTTTTTTGTAGATAGGATCGTTTGTGCAGTTTTTGTTGTCACATATAAGTGATATCATATGGTATTTGTCTTTTTCTGACTTAGTGTGATAATCTCTAATTGCATTCACATTCCTTCAAACGGCATTATTTCATTCATTTTTATGACTGAGTTCCACAACTTTATCCTTCCACCTGTTGATGGACACATAGGTTGTCTCCATGTCTTGGCTGTTGGGAATAGTGCTTCTGTGAAGGTAGGAGTGCACATATCTCTTTGAATTATAATTTTGTCTGGATATATGCCCAGGAGTAGGACTGCTAGAGCCTATGGTAGTTCTCTTTTTAGTTTTCTGAGGAACCACTATGCTGTTTCCCATAGTGGCTTCACCAACTTAGATCCCCACCAGCAGTGTAGCAGGGCTCCCTTTGCTCCACATCCTCTCTGGCATGTGTTTTGGTACACTTTTTAATGATGGTCATTCTGACTGGCATGGGATGGTACCTCATTATAGTCTTGATTTGCATTCTCTAATAGTGATGTTGAGCATCTTTTCATGTGTCTATTGGCTATCTGTATTTCTTCTTTGGAGAAATGTCTGTTTAGGTCTTCCCATTTTTCAATTGGGTTCTTTGTTTTTTGTTGTTGTTGAGTTGTATGAGATGCTTATATATTTTGGAAATTAAGTGCTTATTTGTCATATTGTTTGAAAGTATTTTCTCTCATTCTGTGGGTTGTCTTATTTATGGTTTCCTTTGCTGTGCAAGGCTTGTAAGGTTCCATTTGTTTATTTCCATTGTTATTTCTTCTGCCTAGGGAGACTGCCCTAAGAAAATATGGGTACAATTTATGTTAGAGAATGTTTTGCCTATGATCTCTTCTAGAAGTTTGATGGTATCTTGTCTTATATTTAAGTCTTTAAACCATTTTGAGTTTACTTTTGTACATAGTTAGGGTATGTTGTAGCTTCATTGATTTACAGCTGTCTAACTTTTCCAGCACCACTTGCTGAAGAGATTGTCTTTCTCCTGTTTTATATTCTTACCATTTTTGTTGAAGATTAATTGACCTTATGGATATGGGTTTATTTCTGGGTTCTTTATTCTGTTTCATTGATCTGTAGATCTCTGTTTCTGCCAGTATCACACTGTTTTGATCACTATAGTTTTCTTGTATTGTCTGAAGTCTGGAAGGGTTATGTCTCCTGCTTTGTTCTTTTTCCTCAGTATTGCTTTGGCAATTGCTGGGGCTTTTATAATTTCATATAAATTTTAGTTTATTTGTTGTAGTTCTGTGAAAAATGTCATGGGTGATTTGATGGGGATTGCACTAAATCTGTAGACTGCTTTGAGTAGTATGGCCACTTTAACAATATTAATTTTTCCAATCCAACAGCAAGATATATCTGTTTCTTTGAATCATCTTCAGTTGCCTTTATTAATGTTTTATAATTTTCAGGGTGTAAGTCTTTCACCTCCTTAGTGAGGCTTTTTCCTAAGTATTTTATTTTGGGGTTGTGATTTTAAAAGATATTTTAAAAATTTTTTCTCTTCCTGATATTTCATTGTTGGTATAAAGAAATGCAACCAATTTTTGTGTGTTAATCTTATGTCCTGCTACCTTGCTGAATTCATTTATCAGTTCTAGTAATTTTTTGTGTGGAATCTTTAGAGCTTTCTGTATATAGTACCATGTGATCTGCATATAGTAACAGTTTTACCTCTTCCAATTTAGATACCTTCTATTTCTCTTTCTTGTCTGACTGCTGTGGCTAAGCATTCCAAGAGTAAATAGAATAGAAATGGTGAGAGGGGTGTCTTTGTCTTGTTACATATTTAAGCTGAAAGCTTTCAGCTTTTCACTGTTAAGTATTATATTGCCGATGGGTTTGTCATAAATAGCTTTTATTATGTTAAGATATATTCCCTCTATACCCACTTTGACAAGAGTTTTTATCATAAATGGATGTTGAATTTTGTCAGATGCTTTCCTTTTCCTGCATCTAATGAGATGACCATGTGGTTTTTGTGTCGTTTTTTGATGATGTGGTTGATATCACGTTGACTGATTTGCGAATGTTGAGCCATCCTTGTGAACTTGGGATGAATCCCACTTAGTTGTGGTGTGTGATCTTTTTTGTGTTGTTGGTTTTTGTTTGCTAGTATTTTGTTGAGAACTTTTGCATCTATATCAGAGATATTGGTCTGTAATTTTTTATTTTAGTGGTATCTTTGTCTGGTTTTGGTGTCAGCATGAGGATGACTTCATAGAATGTCTTTGAGAGTGTTCCCTCCTCTTCAGTTTCTTGGAAGAGTTTGAGAAGGATTAGTAGAAGTTCTTTATATGTTTGGTAGAATTTGCCTGTGAAGCCGTCTGGTCCTAGACTTTCGTTTGCAGAAAGTTTCTTTAGTACAGATTGTATTTCACTTTTGTGATTGGTCTGTTCAAATTGAGTTTTGATGGGCTGTACATTTCTAGAAGATTGTCCATTTCTTCTAGGTTGTCGAATTTGTTGACGTGTAATTGTTCATAGTATTCTTATATGTTTGTTGTCTTTCTGCAGTATCAGTTATATTTCTCCTCTTTCATTTCTTATTTTATGTGGGTTCTCTCTCATTTCTTCTTGGTGAACCTAGCCAGAAGTGTGCCAGTTTTGTTTACTCTTTCAAAGAACCAACTCTTGGTTTTATTAATTTTATTTCTTCTCTGATCTTTATTATTTCCTTCCTTCTGCTGACTTTTGTTTTGTTTGTTCTTGTTCTAATTGTTTTAGGTGGTAAGTTAGGTGGTTTATTTGAGATTTTTCTTGTATTTCTAGGAAGGCCTGTATCTAAGAACCATTCTAATAACTGCTTTTGCTGTATCCCATGGATTTTGTATGGTTGTGTTCTGACTGTCATTTGTCTCAAGGTATTTATTTTCTTTTTAATTTCCGCACTGACCCAGGGCTTTTTTAGCAGTATGTTGTTCAGTCTCCATGTAATTTTTTTTTCCTCATTTGTTTTCCCGTGGTTGATTTCTACTTTCATGCCATTGTGGTCAGCAAAGATGCTTGAGATAATTTTTATACTTGTAAATTTGTTGGGTTTTGTACCCTAGTATATGGGCAGTTCTGGAGAATGTTCCATGTCTACTTGAAAAGAATGTGTATTCTGTATTTTTTAGATGTAATATCTTACATCCAAAATATTTTTAGTATCTTTAAAATTGCCAAATTCAGACTTAAATTGAGAAAAGTAGGGAAAACCACTAGACCATCAGGTATGACCTAAATCAAATCCCTTACAATTATACACTGGAAGTGACAAATAGATTCAAGAGATTAGATCTGATAGAGTGCCTGAAGGACTGTGGATGGAGGTTCATGACACTGTACAGGAGGCAGTGATCAAGACCATCCCCAAGAAAAAGAAATGTGAAAAGCAAAATGGTTGTCTGAGGAGGCCTTACCGATAGCTGAGAAGAGAAGAGAAGTGAAAGGCAAAGGAGAAAAGGAAAGATATAAGCATCTGAATGCAGAATAACAAGGAGAGATAACAAAGCCTTCCTCAGTGATCAGTGCAAAGAAACAGAGGAAAACAATAGAATGTGAAAGACTAAAGAACTCTTCAAGAAAATTACAGATACGAAGGGAACATTTCATGCAAAGATAGGAACAATAAAGGACAGAAATGATATGAATCTAACAGAAGCAAAAGATATTAAGAAGAGGTGGCAAGAATACACAGAAGAACTATACAAAAAAGATCATCAAAAAGAACGATACAGAAAAGATAACCACAATGATGTGGTCACTTATCTAGAGCCAGACATCCTGGAATGTGAAGTCAAGTGGGCCTTAAGAAGCATCACTATGAACAAAGAAAGCTAATGGAGGTGATAGAATTGCAGCTGAGCTATTTCACATCCTAAAAGATGATTCTGTGAAAGGGCTGCAGTCAGTATGTCAGAAAATCTGGAAAACTCAGCAGTGGCCACAGGACTGGAAAATATCAGTTTTCATTCCAATCCCAAAGAAAGGCAATGCCAAAGAATATTTAAACTACCACACAGTTGTACTCATGTCACACACCAGCAAAGTAATGCTCAAAATTCTCCAAGTCAGGCTTCAACAGTACATGAACCATGAACTTCCAGATGTTCAAGCTGGATTTAGACAAACTAGAGGAACCAGAGATCAGATTGCCAACATCTGTTTGATCATCGAAAAAGCAAGAGAGTTCCAGGAAAACATCTACTTCTGCTTTATTGACTATGCCAAAGCTTTTGACTGTGTGGATCCCAACAAACTGTGGAAAATTCTGAAAGAGATGGGAATACCAGACCACCTGACCTGCCTCCTGAGAAATCTGTATGCAGGTCAAGAAGCAGCAGTTAGAACTGGACATGGAACAACAGACTGGTTCCAAGTCAGCAAGGGAGTGTAGGTCAAGGCTATATGTTGTCACCCTGCTTATTTAACGTCTGTGCAGAGTACATCATGAGAAATTCCAGGCTTGATGAAGCACAAGCTGGAATCAAGATTGCCAGGAGAAATATCAATAACCTTAGATACACAGATGACACCACCCTTGTGGCAGAAAGCGAAGAAGAACTAAAGAGCCTCTTGATAAAAGTGAAAGAGGAGAGTGAAAAAGTTGGCTTAAAGCTCAACATTCAGAAAACTAAAATCTTCGCATCTGGTCCCATCACTGCATGGCAGATAGGGAAACAGTGGGAACAGAGAGAGACTTTACTCTTTTGGGCTCCAATATCACTGCAGATGGTGACTGCGGCCATGAAATTAAAAGAGATTTGCTCCTTGGAAGAAAAGTTACAACCAACCTAGACAGCATTTTAAAAAGCAGAGACATTACTTTGCCGGCAGAGGTCCATCTAGTCAAAGCTATGGGTTTTCCGGTAGTCATGTATGAATGTGAGAGTTGGACTGTGAAGAAAACTGAGAGCCAAAGAACTGATGCTTTTGAACTGTGGTGCTGGAGAAGACTCTTGAGAGTCCCTTGGACTGCAAGGAGATCAAGCCAGTTGATCCTAAAGGAAATCAGTCCTGAATATTCATTGGAAGGACTGATGCTGAAGCTGAAACTCCAATACTTTGGCCACCTGATGCGAAGAACTGACTCATTGGCAAAGACTCCGATGCTGGGAAAGATTGAAGGCGGGAAGAGAAGGGGACGACAGAGGACTCGACGGACATGAGTTTGAGCAAGCTCCAGGAGTTGGTGTTGGACAGGGAAGCCCGGTGTGCTGCAGTCCATTGGGTAGCAAAGAGTCAGACATGACTGAGCAACTGAACTGATCTTGATAATATCAATTAACTCTAACTGTTGTTCTGTTGTGTCATTTAGGATATCCGTTGCTTTACTGATTTTCTGTCTAGAAGATCTATACATTGACGTGAGAGGGGTGGTAAAGTTTCCTCAGATCAGATCAGATCAGTTGCTCAGTTGTGTCCGACTCTTTGCGACCCCATGAATCGCAGCACGCCAGGCCTCCCTGTCCATCACCAACTCCCGGAGTTCACCCAGACTCACGTCCATCGAGTCAGTGATGCCACCCAGCCATCTCATCCTCTGTCGTCCCCTTCTCCTCCTGCCCCCAATCCCTCCCAGCATCAGGGTTTTTTCCAATGAATCAACTCTTCGCATGAGGTGGCCAAAGTACTGGAGTTTCAGCTTTAGCATCATTCCTTCCAAAGAACACCCAGGGCTGATCTCCTTCAGAATGGACTGGTTGGATCTCCTTGCAGACCAAGGGACTCTCAGGAGTCTTCTCCAACACCACAGTTCAAAAGCATCAGTTCTTCGGCACTCAGCCTTCTTCACAGTCCAACTCTCACATCCATACATGACCACAGGAAAAACCATAGCCTTGACTAGACGAACCTTTGTTGGCAAAGTAATGTCTCTGCTTTTGAATATGCTATCTAGGTTGGTCATAACTTTCCTTCCAAGGAGTAAGCGTCTTTTAATTTCATGGCTGCAGTCACCATCTGTAGTGATTTTGGAGCCCAGAAAAATAAAGTCTGACACTGTTTCCCCATCTATTTCCCATGAAGTGGTGGGACCAGATGCCATGATCTTCATTTTCTGAATGTTGAGCTTTAAGCCAACTTTTTCACTCTCCACTTTCACTATTAGGAAACTATAAAAGTTTCCTACTATTGATATTAATGTATTCCCATCAGTTTTCTCTTATGTCTGTTAGTATTTGTTTCCTGTATTTGGGTGTCCCTATATTGGGTGCATATATGCTGACAAGTGTAAAGTTCTCTTCTTGAATTGATCCTGACCCTTTTATCAGTATATAGTATCCTTCTTTATATAGTGTGCTTCTTTATGGCTTTTGTTTTAAAATTTGTTTTGCTTGATATAAGTATTGTAACCCTGCTTTCCTATCATTTTTATTTGTATGAAATATCTTTTTCTATCCTCTCACTTTCATTCTTTTTCTTTTGCCCTAAAGTGGGTCTTTTGTATGCAGCATAATGTAGGCTCTTGTTTTCTAACCCAGTCTACCATTCTGTGTCTTTTGATTGGAGCATTCAGTCCACTGAGTGCTGTGTATTTATTGCCATTTTAAACTTTGTTTTCCAGTTGATTCTATGTTTCTTTTTTCTTTCCTTTTTCCTTTTAGTGATTTGATGTTTTCATTTTATGGTTGTAGTTCTGTTTTTGGTTTTTGTGAATCTATTGTATGTTTATGATATATGGTTACCCTGTTTTTCAAGTATGTAAACTGCTTCCTATAATTTCCCACTGCTTTAGACAGTGGGTTCAAACACATTCTTAAAAAAAAAAGTCTGTCCATACATTTCCTGCTGTCCTCGCTCACATTGCCTTTGCCTACCCACGTTTTACCATTTTGATATCTTTTACATCTTTGTTTATGCTTCTGCTCGTCGTCGTGTTTATAATCACTTTCACAAATACATGCTTTTTCCTTTTTGATCTTTATACTGGCTTAAGTGGTTTACTTTCCAGTTGTGATTTCCTGTTTCTTATATCTTCTTGCTTCTTTTCTATTTAGAGAAGACCTTTCGGTATTTCTTTTAGGATAGCTTTAGTATTGCTGTACTCTTAGTTTCTGCTTCTCTGAGAAAGTCACTCTGTCTCCTATTTTAAATGATAATCTTGCTGAGTATTCTAGGTTGCAGATTTTTCCCTTTGAATTGGACATCTTGTCCTTGATTCTTACAGGTTATTGCCCATGCCAAATAATGTCTTATTTCCCTGCTGCTTCAAATTAATGATATGTCTCTTGTTCTTCAAACATTTTCTACTTATGCTTTTTTGTTTCTGTAGCATCATACAATAGTACATGTAATTTTAATTGTACCTTTACACTTTTGCACTTCATTTTCATTCACTTAATTAACTTACTAGCAAAATTAGTTTGCTCCAGTTTGTAATCTGATTTTGATTTCCTTTTATTTTTGACAAAATCCTTTAGTCTGGACTTTTAGAGGTTACAAGGAGCAGAGAAGACCTCTCATTATCTCAAGTCATAGATATTTATTGGGAACATCAGTGGAGACTACATGGCCTAGTGGAAACAATCTCTTCAGATCTCAGAGAAATAGGCGATCATTCTGTAAATAAATGCCTTTGCAAGTTAGACCTAAAAAAGAGAAGTGAAATTTTGTTTAGGAAAATAGAACACAGTTCTCATGACAAGGTATTCATTTGTCTTGAGAACCAAGTGTCCCTTGCTGTATTGTACTGTGCTGTTATTACCACATCATCATCTTATTTGCTTCTCCGGCTCATACCTGTTACTCACTTTATATTATGATTTCTGCTTACTGTAGTCTCTCTGGGTATGTTTTTTGCTTCTCTTCTTTGCTGGCTGTATGAATGTGTTGTTTATTTTTGGCATTTAGACTTAACAAAAGAATATATTGTTTTTGGCCAGCCGTTATTCAGTATGGGAGGCACCTATCCAAAACAAAACACATCTAACCATTTCTTAAGTCATTGGATAAAAGATGGTTTCCTTTTAGTTAATTATCTACCCTTGATTATGTTCGGAGAAGCCTAGATGTGAGATCCTATGCTTTGCCTCCTTGGGTATAGGGAACCTTTTGTGGATGTTGAACTATCACTAGTCTGCTCATTGAAAGTGGTTTGCTTTTTTAGGCAAGTTTAAAACAGTAACCAGGAGACTTCCAATTCAGTCTGGGGTGTAGGAATCTAGAAAGAATGTCATTCCGAATGTAACAATAAGAAAAGCGTGGATAATCTGTAAAATCATTACTTAAAAAAAATTTATCAGAGACCTGAGGTTACATGGCAACCAATGAGTTTGAAATAAAGGAAAAACAGGTACCACCAAGAAGAGATTATATAGGAGAGCTGATTCATCTGAACATGGGAAGAAGAAAGGTTTACCGTGTAAGTAGGTAAGAAGAATTCGACAAACCTCTAAAGGCCTAGGGGGGGCTAGCAAGAAGTATAGAACCCATCGGATTCACAGATCCTCTTTATGGACCTTGACCAGAGCCTGATGAGCAGGACTGGGGACAGGGGAAGACAGCAGGAACGCAAGTAGCAAAAACCTTAAGCAGATGAGGGAGGAACATCAAATCTTAGCATCTTAAGGGCTCAGAAGAATACCCACTGCAGCTGGGGGAAAATAAAAATAATTTTTAAAACACCATCCCTAGGTCTGGGTAGGGGCAGGAAATCAAGAGTAGACTATTAGGATTCTTCTACCACTGAAGATGAGGCAGCACCACTGAAAAGGTCGAATATATATGAGCAGGAAAAAACTAGTGAACTTAAGGATAGAAAAAATTAGAACTGAAACGAAAGAGGGTGGAGGTGGGGTGGGATTAAAAAAACAAACAAAATAGCAGCATCCAAGAACTGTGGGGCAATAATCTAATAGTGTAACATACATCTAGTTGAAATCCCACTTACCAAAATGGACCATATTCTAGGCAATAAAATGTCAAGAAATTTAAAAAAGTAAGAATCAGAGTGTTCTCTGACCATTACAGAATTAAATGAGAATAATAATTCTTTTCCTAGTTGAAGCTTCCATCTTGAACTAGGAGACGAGCAAACTAAATCTAAAGTAAGTAGGAGAAAGAAAACTTACAAAGAGTAGAAATCAGTGAAACTGAAAACCAAAAATAATAAAACAAGTGAAATCATAACCTGATCCTTTGATGAGATCAAAATAGATAAAATAGTAGGCATAGGAGCCAAGGAAAAAGACAACACAGATTATACTATATCAGGAATAAAAATGGACACATCAGTACAAGTCCAAAGACACTAATGTGTAATGATGGGATGTTATGAATAACTATTTTCATATATTTGACAATTTAAGTGAAGCTAATTTCTTGAAAAACAAGCATTACCTCAGTTCACTTAAAAAGAAATAGAAAGCCTTATTAGTTATATGTTAAAGAGATTGAATTTACTGCTAGGAACCTTCTGACAAATCTCTAGACCTAGATTACTTCACTGGTATGTTATACCAAGTGAAAAAATACCAATTCTGTACAAACTTCCAGAAAATAAAAGAGGAAGAAACCCTTCTCAACTTGTTTTATGAGGCCAATATTACCCCTTTATAGCAAAGATATGGCAAGAAAAGAAAACTGGAAAAAATCAACCAGTATCCCTCATGAATATAGATGCAGAAGTCCTCAGCAAAACATTAGTAAATGAAATCCAACCATAAGTAAAAAGGGTAATACATCATGACCAAGTATTACTTAGGCAAGTCAAGGCTGATTCATCAGCATTCAGATATCAATCAACATAAATAAGCATATCATCAGACTAAAGAAGAAAACTATTTGACCATTCTAGTAGATGCAGAAAAAGAATTGACAAAATTTAGCATCCATTAAATTTTTAGCAAACTAGGAGTTGAAGGTAATTGCCTCCTAGAAAAACCTAGATTTAACATCATACTTCCTGGTAAAAAAAAAAAAAAAAACAGACTGCTATCCCGTAAGATCAGTAACAGGCCACGGTGTCTGCCGTCGTTACGCCTCATCAGTGTCACACTCGAACTCCGAGCTATTGCAGTGAGGCGAGAAAAAGGAGTAAAAGGTATAAATAATTATCAGGAGATTCCAATAACTACCATGAGAAAAATGAAAACACTTTTTAGATGTTACCTTAAAAGCAGTGTTTATATGCAGTTCTTTCTCTACTCTTATAATTCCATTCAAAAGTTGCAATATAAGTTTCTTTTCCTAACGTGGCTGCTGACAATCTAATAAGTATCATACATCTTAAATGGTGTTAACTTTTTTTTTTTTTAGCTGTATGGATTACTGGACTTTAAAATGAATAGGAAGGCTAGACTTTAATATTGAGACTATCACAGTCTCTTACTATATAAAGATAGAAGTCTAAATCATCTGATTTAAAAGGAATGTTTTGTCTCACAGTAAATTATCAGACTAGTTTATTATAATTTGTTTTAAAAACTCCTGAATACTTGGTTTTGAGTATATTTAAAGGATCCAGATCTTATATAAGGGATAATTTGGTCACTTTTGGCGGGACAGATCCTCAAACTATTTGCTGAAACATATGTATCATAGAAAGCTATAAAACTGAAGGCAATAGAAATACACTTGAAACTACAGAAAAAATGGAATTTGATAGTAAAATATGATGAAATGTAACATAAAGGCCAGTTAGTTGGCAGTGACTTTGAAAGTAGACCTTACTTAGCTATTGATTCTCAGGAGCAAAGGGACGCAAAGAGAAGAAATGGTCTGTGAATCCTGTGTGCCCGTCCCCCTTCTGTAGAAAACAAGCACTGCTCCTGCTGCTGCTAAGTCGCTTTCAGTCGTGTCCGATTCTGTGCAACCCCAGAGACGGCAGCCCACCAGGCTCCCCCGTCCCTGGGATTCTCCAGGCAAGAACATTGGAGTGGGTTGCCATTTCCTTCTCCAATGCATGAAAGTGAAAAGGGAAAGTGAAATCGCTCAGTTGTGTCTGATTCTTAGCGACCCCACAGACTGCAGCCTACCTGGCTCCTCCATCCATGGGATTTTCCAGGCAAGAGTACTGAAATGGGATGCCATTGCCTTCTCCGATTTTATTCTCTAGTCTGCTCTAAAACCCATGGCAACAATTCAGTTTTAATAAGTACTTTGTGTGTTTTGTGTTCTCTACATTTGGTGTGATTTCTGTTATTTAGGCATTTTTAACTCTAGTAAACAGTATTTGTAATGAAAAATAGCACTGTAACTTCTTTCCATTAAGAAAAGTGTTCCTGTAGATGGAATTCAACTATGAGTCTCAACCTGATGAGTTTGTATTAAAATGAATTCCTTTAACCATCAATATTGCCATAAAAGTTTTAACATAATAAACATTTACATTTTATTATAGATAGACAGTATGAAGTTAATAACTGTAAACAGATCTGAAGTTTGAACCCCAGCATTGTGGTTTTTCTGTGTAGCTTAGAACAGGTAACTCATACTCTCTCAAATATCTATAAAGAGAGTAACAGCCTTGTGGGTTATTGAGGTTAATATTTATAATATGCCTGGACATACAGAATGTGCTCATAAATCATAGTAGCTATCATTCTTGGTAGTTATTATTGTAAGTTAGCATTTGTAAACTTCATATTTGTATTGTGGCTTAAAATATATTCTGCTTATAAAATTGGTGCTTTATATTATGTTTTAAATGAGTTACTAACAGTTGAGAAAATAGTATATATAGTGCAGTGGTTAAGAACATGGACTCTGGATTCAATGTCAGCTGCATAGCTTATTACCAGACTGACCATGGGCAAGTTAACTGTCCTCAGCTTTAAGATAGACCTAACATTAGCACATTTCTCCCAGGGGCATTAGAAGAGGTAATGAGATTAAGTATGAAAAAAGTTTAGAACAGTTGCTGATGTGTAGTTCTGTGTGTCAGTTGTCATCATTATTATTAATTACAATAATTTGTTGTTGAATAAATAATTTTTTTATTTGTCACTTTTAATTGTAGGTGAATCTTGGAAGCAACCAGTACCTTTTCTCTGTCATAGTGGATCCTAAAGAAATGCCCTGCTTCTGTTTGCGCCATGATGTTGATGCCTTGCTCTGGCAGCCACGCTCCAGCAAACAGGATGATATGTGGGAGCATATTGCAACCTTCAATGCTTTAGGTATAAGCAAGCTCTTTGACAACCTTTGACGTTATATCAAAAATTAGTCTTTTTTTTTTTTCTAAGTTTCTTTTTTTTGGTTTATTTAAATTTGAGCTGTCCTAATTACATTTGGATTGACTGTGCTATAATTTGGTTGCTTGTACATAGTTGATGAATGTTAGTACTTTTGGAACAGTAGGACTAATTTGTTTTTATGTTTGTGTAGAAGATCAACACAGAATACAAATCAGAGTGTTTATCTAACCACTTGAATCATTCCGATCAATTACTTCCTTATTCCAGCTAAGCTATACAGTATTAGAATATGAACAAGGGGCTTGGCAATACCCTACATGGAACTTGTATTCAGGTTTCTTCAGAGTAGTCTTCAGTAATCATAGAATTGCTCTAAGGTTAAAAAGCACATTAGGAGACATCTTTCATGGCACTTAAGTGTGAAACAGAGCCATTATAATGCAAACACTTAGGGAAAATGGTGATGCAGAAATGAAATTTATTCTGTAGGATAAAAGGGAAATACTGGTAAGGCTTGAAACATTTTGAACTACGTAATTGTAGATTTATGCAATAATTGATTTAATGTCAAAATACATTAGTATTGTGTGGGAAAAATTTTTTTATATGAATTAACCACAGCTATTGCTTTATTGAAAGGTTATTTTAAACTGCCAGCAGGAAGTAAAACTATGTATTTTAATTGCTATATATGCACAACCCTAATTATAGAAGATATTTTTTCAATTGTCCTTTATAGTTAGTAATATAGGCTGTTAAAGTGGTTAATTCAGACTCCAAATGGATTTTTATGACCTGAAATAGTTTGATTGAATAATGTACCCACATAATTTCTAGCCTTTCTACTAAAATTCCTGATTTTTTAAGTAAGAGGAAAGCTTTATCTTAATTTTCAGATCCTTCTTTTGTATCCATAAATCCTAGTTTAGTGGAATTCTATTATGCTTGAGTTAAATCAACATTATATTAGATATGTAGTCTTGAGATGTTATATACATTAATTTGGCAAGATTAGCCTGGAGAGTTAATTCTAGGCTCTCAAATAGGTGTCTGTATCTTTCTACTTTTTCATCCTCAAGCCCTGCTTAATTTTTAAAAAACCAGCATTGATCTGCCTGTGCTCATGGTTCCTCTGGTCATTCATTGTTTGGTGAGGTCTCAATTTATATTAATGTTATACTTCCTCTCTCAGGTTTAAACATTCATTCAGTAATCATATACCAACCTGAAAATTGCTGATTTATACTTTAGAATATAAAAGCCCTTTTAAGCTCTAAAGATAAATTTTTAAAAGATTGTTTTTTCAAAGATTAGTTTTCAAAGGTTATCCTAATGGAATTTTAAAATTAGATATTTGAATTTTCTTTTTGATTTTGTTTTGATCTGAAGGCTCTACTTCTGAGAGGTGAAGTACAACAAATCCTGTTAAAGTGTTGGTGTTGATTATAACTGGGACGACCCAGAGGGATGGTATGAGGAGGGAGGAGGGAGGAGGGTTCAGGATGGGGAACACGTATACCTGTGGCGGATTCATTTTGATATTTGGCAAAACTAATACAATTATGTAAAGTTTAAAAATAAAATAAAATTAAAAAAAAAAAAAAAAACATGAAAGAAAATCTGAGCTCAAAAAACAAAAAAAAAATACCACTGATAATCTACAAAGTGAGAATGCATTATGCACACACTCCTGAAATAACTTTGTAATAACATCCTCTAAACATTTTCCCATTTATTTGGTAAGAAAAAAAAAGATACCATAATGCCATCTCTGTGATTGATGTACCGAGTTGTTAAGTTGTCATTTAAAGATATTTTCGCATGTGTTTAATGTGTTAGAATTTTTTACTTATTTCTGGAAATTATATGGGAACCATGTTGTGCTTTTCTTGAAAAGATGAACGAAACACTTGTTCTTAGGAATTAGTGCTTTATTTTTGCACCATTTGGGAAAGATTGATTGTGCCTAGTCATTAATGGTTCAGAATGTAACTACTGTTGAATATCTGTGGTGTAAATTTTTAGTCATTTCAATTTGTAATAAAATTAATGAAATAGTAAATGTTAAATCACCATTTTTTCCCTTCTGTTTAATATATAGTTTTTCTTTTTTTGTCTCATATTTCTTGGCAGGCTATGTCCAAGCATCGAAGAGAGACAAAAAATTTTTTGCCTGTGCTCCAAATTACTCCTATGCAGCCCTTTGCGAGTGCCTTCGACGAGTTTTCATCTACCGTCAGCCCACGCCCATGTCTACCGTACTTTACAATAGGAAGGAAGGCAGGCAAGTAGGGCAGGTTGCTAAGCAGCAAGTAGCAAGCCTAGAAACCAATGATCCTATTTTAGGCTTTCAAGCAACAAATGAGAGATTATTTGTCCTCACTACCAAAAACCTCTTTTTAATAAAGGTAAATACAGAAAATTAATTACTCCAACATGTTGGCTTCTCTGTACTGCCAAAGTATTCAATGGTAGCTGGAAGGCTGAGCAGTTTTGCTATAATCTGTTAAGTTTTACTGTGTTAAATAAAATTACCTTGTATGATTTTTTTTAAAGGATATTGGAAATGTATTTGCAATTTATGGGTCTATAAAAGCTATAAAATGAAGCTGCAAATTTAGAGAAAACAGCTTCTGTAAAAAAATGTAAAGATAATGTTAGCAAGTATAATTTTTAAAAAACAGGCTAGAGTCTCATCTTTTATATGAAAGATGTACAGTTCATTGTTTAAACAAAAATATTTATCATGTACTATGCTGATATAGTTTCTGCTTCTATACCAACAGAATAATAGTTAACATGTTCATTCTTGTAATTTTAAATGGACCGAATAGCTGGAGTAGAGGGGGATATATAACAGGTACAGCAGGTCTAATATTGTTAAAGTTTGCTGAAGAGACCTGAGGTGTTTTTTCAAAATAAGTATAGCTTTAACTTTTATAAATCCACTTGGTCTTCCACAGAATAGACAGAGATCACAGGTTCTACAAAGTGTAGCTCTTACCCATTGCCATATAATAAACCACTCCAAAACTCAGTGGTTTAAAAGAGGATATTTTATAATTTTTCATGGTTCAGTGATTTGACTGTCTCTGTTCTGCATGGCCTCTCCTCCTCCAATAAGCTAGACTGTGTTTTTTCCCATAACAGAGAAAACATTACAAGCGAGCAATTCCCTAATGTACAAGAGTTTATCAAGCCTGTACTTGCATTGTATTTGCTCATCTTCAGTTGAACAAAGCAAGTAGCCAAGTTTAGAGTGAGTGTGAGAGGTGAGCATACAAGGGTACAGATAGCAGGTGGAATGATTCACTGGAAGCCATTACTATAACAGTTTACCATGCAAATTAGAATTTATCCTTGTAGTTCTCCCTGTAGTTCTACAGTTTCAAAAGTAATTCTATTTATACATTAAATATGTCTTGCCATGAATTTTAGTTTCTTACATTATTTTCTTGGATTTTTTTTTTTGGTGTGCATTTACCTGGGAAATTGTTTACTTTTATACCACTTTTGTATGCTTCTTACATAAGTGTCAAATTAACTTTTATAATAGGAGAATTGAGATTTTAGTATGAGACAGTAAAGAAAAGAGATACAAGATCGGAAACATTTGTCCCTTGCCTACCTAGACAAGTTTTGGCTGGATTAAATTTTAGTGAAAGAAGGAAAAATAAGTTTGAGAGACAGAAAGGGAGGAAAAAAATGGGGATTACATTCATGTTTCAACACTTCGTCAGAATGCATTTTCCTGGAGAGAAGTATAGGGATATTTGATACAAAGGTTGGAAAAGGCCTAAGAACTGGTAGTGACAGTGGAGTCCTGATAGTACTTTGAATACTAGGAAAGAGACAGATTGCTGTCAAGCACCATGAGATCATGAACAGCGGGGGAAAAGAAAATGTATGGCTGGACCAAAAAACAAACTGGTGATATTTCCAGAACTTTTTAGTATCATTGTAAAATTCAGTGAAACAGAAACAAAAGATTATTTAGATGGTGAACTACTAAAAGCTTTTGTTATGTGACAGATTTAAGTTTTCTTTAAAATTTACCTCAAAGATCATAAATCCTCTTAAATTTAAGAAAAAGGCAGATTAATGTGGTGCTTAATTAACCATGACTATATATATAAATATATGCAAATTTGCATATGGTAATCAATTTTCTTCCCTTTGTATATGTTATTTTTAACATGATTAATGTTGCATTGAAACCTATCAGGATTATTCATCCTAAATATTTTTGCGTATTGGTCTATGTTGAGAGTAATAGGTCTAGGGCAGTGATTCCAAGCCATGTTTTCTCAAAATGTTTCAAGAATTCCACATTTAAACTCAAACAAATTTAAACTGTTTTAGTATTTAAATGAAGTATATACAAGTGCTATGAATGTAGTACCTTGTGTTTTATTGATTTTACTATAAATTATAAATGGGAATTTTATAAACTATGATAGTAATAAAATTTTTGTTTTTCATATGGAGTCATTTAACAGTATTCATTATATCAACATGTTTAGTAGGCATCAGCTGTGTATGAAAACATATTCTCAGTGCTAAGAATAATACAGTGTTAAGTTAAAAACAAAGTCTAGTGATTTCTAGGTGAAGTTTCTCTTTGAGTAAAAAAGTAGGTGGGAGATTTGTGGAGCTGTTGTATTTGAAAGACGTTTAACCAGGGATGGAACTCATACAAGAACGGACAAAATTTGAGTTGCCAGTGGAAAGGGTTAGAAAGAGGATAATAAAGTCAAGAAATTAACCAAAGAAAAGGATCATAAGAGACTACTATGAACAATTTATAACACCAGCAACTTTGTAACATAGAAAATGTATAAATTCCTAGAAACATATAACCTACCAAAACTGAATCATGAGGAAATAGAAAATCTGAACAGACTATTTACTAGTAGAGAGTTATCCAAAACCTCCCAACAAAAGACCAGGACCAGATGACTTCACTGATGAATTCTGGTGAACATTTAAAGAGTTAATTCTACCCAGATTCTTCCAAAAAGTAGAAGAGGAGGGAACCCATCTAAACTCATTTGAGATGGCCAGCACTACCCTGATACGAGAACTATACCAGGATACCACAAATAAAGAAACTTAGAGGCCAGTATCCATGGTGAACATAGATACAAAAATCTTAATAAAATACTAGCAAACCAAATTCAGCAATACATCAAGTGGGATTTATTCCAGAGATGTCAGGATGATTCAGTATCTGCTCATCAGTGTGATCCACCACTTTAATTTAATGAAGGATAAAAATTATACAGTTAATAGATACAGAAAAAGCATTTGACAAATTTCAACATCCATTTATGATAAAAATTCTCAACAAAGTGGGTTTAGAGGGAACATACCTCAACATGATAAAGGCCATATTTGACAAGCCTACAGCTAACATCATACTTGATGGTAAAAAAAATTTTTTCTGCTAAGGTCAGGAATAAGACAAGGATGCCTACTCTTAACACTTTTATTCAACATAATATTGGAAATCCCACCCATAGCAATTAGGTGAAAGAAAAGGCATCCGAGTTGGAAAGGAAGAAGTAAAACTGTTACTGTCTACAGATGCCTTGATAAAGACTCCACCAAAAAAACACTTAGATCCAATGACTTAGGTACAGTTGCAAATAGAAAAATCAATATACAAAAATCTGTTGAGTTTCTGTACACTAATAACAAACTATCAGAGAAATAAGATAATCCCACTTGCAATTACATTTAAAAAAAATAAAGTATTACAAATAAATTTAGCTAAGGAGATGAAAGACCTGTACACTGGAAACTGTAAGACATTAATGAACAAAATTGATAAAGACAAATAAATACAAAGGTATCACATGCTTGTGGATTGTAAGCAGTTGCTACTCAAAGCGATCTATAGCTTTAATTCAATCCCTATTAAAGTTCTAATGGGATTTTTCACAAAAATAGAGCCAACCTGAAATTTATATGGAACCGCAAAAAGCCAAAGCACTCAACACATCATTGACTGGAGATGTATTAATGTGGTTTTAGAGAGTGATGGGATTAACATTATTGTGCAAAGTTGTTAGAGCTTAAAATTGATCAAGGGTTCATTATACGGTCACATTTTGCTCCGTTAGGTTTTTGTTCCAGTCTAGCATACAGTATAAACATAAAATTTTCAGAATTGACACAATGCAAAATTTTGTGTGCAGAATTTTAAGTGAATTTTATGCAGATACTTCATCCGAGCAGCATACATACTAGTGTTTCAGAAGATGATAGCTCTTCACAATATAGTTCTGATTCAGACAATGTGAACATTAGACCAACAAAATGACAAAAAACTTTAGTGATTGATTCTGATACGGAAAGTAAAAACACTCTCACAGTGTTGGAGAGTGCTCCTCTGCTTTTGTAGAAGAGTAGATTAAAGACATTTTACAAAAATTAGAAAACTTTACAGGTGTCAGGTGTAACTGTTGAATGTAATAACCCCAAAAGTGTTAGTGAAATAAAAAAAATTACTTTTTGGTCAGCTAAAATAAAAATCACCAGCCACAGGTGTTAGTTTTTGCAAAAATTCCCTGGTCAGTAATGAATTATGACAAACAGAGGTGGAGACATCATGCTCCCTGATTTCAAACTGTGTTAAAAAGCTGTGGTAATCATAATAGTATCATATTGACATAAAAACAGAAACAAAGATCAATGAAACAGACTAGAGAGCCCAGAAATAAGCCCACCCATATATGGTCAACTAATTTACAACAAAAGAGCCAAAAATATACAAAGGGGAAAGGATAGTTTCTTCAGTAAATGGTTTTGGCAAAACTGGATATTCACATTCACTGTCTTACACTATACACAGTAGCTCAAGACAGACTAAAGTCTTGAATATAAGATCTGAAACTATAAAAACCCTGGAAGAAAACATAGGTACTCAGCTCCTTGACTTCAAGTCTCAGCGATGGGGTTTTTTTTTTTTTTTTTGGATCTGACACCAAAATCAAAGGCCACAAAAGCAAAAATAAACCAGTGGAATTGCATAAAACTAAAAAGCTTCTGCAGAATAAAAGATACCATCAATACAATGAAAAAGCAACCTACTGAATGGGAGAAAATATTTGCAAATCATGTATCTGATAAGGAGTTAATATCCAAAATAACGTACACAACTCAAAAGTAAAAAATTCAATTAAAAAATGAGCAGACGATCTGAATATATTTCAAAAGAAGACATACAAATGGTCAATAGATACATGAAAAGGAGTTCAGTGTCACTAATCATCAGGGAAATGCAAATCAAGACCATTATGAGCTATCACCTCACACCTATTGGAATGGCTATTATCAAAAAGACAGGAAATAAGTATCCATAAGGAAGCAGAGAAAAGGGAACTCTAGTGCACTGTTGGTGGAAATGTGTTAGTGCAGCCACCATGAAAAGCAACATGGAGGCTCCTCAATCAAAAGTAGAACTTCCATATAATCCAGCAAATCTACTTGTGGGTATTTATCTGAAGGAAACAAAAACTAACTCAAAAAGATACATACCCACATGTTCGATCAAAAACGACAGAATAATCTGTGTTCATTTCCAAGGCAAACCATTCAACATCACAGTAATCCAAATCTATGCCCCAACCACTGATGCCAAAGAAGCTGAAGTTGATCAGTTCAATGAAGACCCACAAAACCTCCTAGAACTAATGCCCAAAAAAGATGTCCTGTTCATCATAAGGGATTGGAATGGAAAAGTAGAAAGTCAAGAGATACCTGGAGTAACAGGCAAGTTTGGCCTTGGAATACAAAATGAAGCAGGACAAAGGCTAACAATTCTGCCAGGAGAATGCATTGGTCCTAGCAAACACCGTTTTTCAACAACACAAGAGGCGACTTTACACATGGACATCACTAAATGGTCAATACCAAATCAGATTATTACATTCTGTGTAGCCAAAGATGGGAGAAGCTGTATACAGTCAGCAAAAACAAGACCTGGAGCTGACCATGGCTCAGATCATGAGCCCCTTATTGAAAAATTCAGGCTTCAACTAAAGAAAGCAGGGAAAAACACTAGGCCAGTCAGGTACAACTAAGATCCCCTATGAATATACGGTGGAGGTGATGAATAGATTCAAAGGGATTTGATCTAGTATACAGTGCCTGAAGAACTGTAGGCAGAGATTTGTAATTTGGTCAGGAGGCAGTGAACAAAACCATCCCAAAGAAAAATAAATGCAAGAAGGCAAAGTGGGCTGAGGAGGCTTTACAAATAGCAGAGGAAAGAAAAAAAGCAAGGGAGGAAGGGAAAGGTACACCCAACTAAATGCAGAGTTCCAGAGAATAGCAGAGAGACAAGAAGGCATTCTTCAATGAACAGTGCAAAGACAGAGGGAAAGAACAGAAGGGGAAAGACTAGAGATGACTTCAAGTAAATCAGAAATATCAGAGGAACATTTCACCCAAAGATGGGCACAATAAAGGACAGAAATTAGGTGAAGACCGAATAGAAGCAGAGGAGATCAAGAAGAGATGGAAAGAATACACAAAAGAACTGTACAAAAAAGATCTTAATGACCCTCGTAACCATGATGGTATGGTCACTCATCCAGAGCCAAACATTCTGGAGTGTGAAGTCAAGTGGGCCTTAGGGAGCACTGCTTCCAATAAAGCTAGTGGAGGTGATATAATTCCAGTAGAGCTATTTAAAATCCTTAAAGATGAAAAATGCTGCGCTCAATGATGTCAACAAATTTGGAAAACCTAGCTGTGGCCGTAGAACTAAAAAAGGTCAATATTCATCCCAGTTCCCAAGAAGGGCAGTAGTAAAGAATGTTGAAACTGCTGGACAATTGCACTCATCTCCCATGCTAGTAAGGTTTTGCTCAAAATCCTGCATGCTAGGCTTCAGCCTTATGTGAACCAAGAACTTCCAGATGTTTCACTTGGGTTTACAAAAGGCAGAGGAACCAGAGATCAAATTACCAACATTTACTGGATCATAGAGAAAGCAAGGGAATTCCAGAAAAACATCTACCTCTGTTTCATTGACTATGTTAAAGCCTTTGACTGTGTGGATCATAACAAACTGTGGAAAATTCTTAAAGAGATGGGAATACAGCCACTTTACCTGTCTCCTGAACAGGTCAAGAAGCAACAGTTAGAACCTTATATGGAACAGCTGACTGGTTCAAAATTGAGAAAGGAGTACAACAAGGCTATTTATTGTCACCCTGTTTGTTTAACTACATGCAGAGCATATCATGTGAAATGCCAACTGAATAAGGTACAAGCTGGAGTAAAGATTGCCAGGAGTAATATCAGCAACTTCAGATATGTGGATAATACCACTCTAACGGCAGAAAGAGAAAAGGAACTAAGAATTTCTCAATGAGGGTGAAAGAGGAGAGTGAAAAAGCTGGCTTAAAACTCAATATTAAAAAACCAAGATCATGGCATCCAACCCCATCACTTCATCACTTTATGGCAAATAAAAGGGGAAAAGGTAGAAGCAGTGACGGATTTCCTCTTCTTGGGCTCTAGAAATCACTGGATGGTGACTGTAGCCATGAATTAGAAGACAGTTGCTTCTTGGCAGGAAAACTATGACAAACCTAGACAGGGTATTTAAGAGTAAAGACATCACTTTGCCAACAAAGGTCTGTATAGTCAAGGCTATGGTTTTTCCAGAAGTCATGTATGGATGTGAGAGCGGGACTGTAAAGAATGTGGAGCACTGAAGAATTAATGCTTTCGAACTGTGGTGCTGGAGAACACTCTTGAGAGTCCCTTGGACAGCAAGGAGATCAAACCAGTCAATCTTAAAGGATATCAACCCTGAATACTGATTGAAAGGACTGATGCTGAGGCTCTGATACTTTGGCCACCTGATGTGAAAAGACCACTCACTGGAAAAGACCCTGACGCTGGGGAAAATTGAAGATAGAAGGAGAAGAGGGAAAAAGAGGATGAGATGGTTGGATGGCATCAGCAATTCAATGCATGTGAACTTAAGGAAGCTCCAGGAGATGGTGAGGGATAGGGAAGCCTGGTGTGCAATCCATAGGGTTGCAAAGAGATGGACTTGATCTGACAACTGAACAACAGCTACCCCCGTGTTCACAGTAACCAAGATATAAAAACAGCTACATGCTCACTGATGGATGAATAACTTTTAAAATGGCATATTTATGTTTACTATATGGCATAACTACACACACACACACACACATTTATATATAGGCTTCCCCGGTGACTCAGTGGTAAAGACCCGCCTGCAGTGCAGCAGGCTTGCAGGAGATATGGATTTGATGCTGGGGTCAGGAAGATCCCCTGGAGAAGGAAAGGGCTACCCACTCCAGTATTCAATTCAGTTCATATCGGTTCATTCACTCAGTCGACCCCATGAATTGCAGCATGCCAGGCCTCCCTATCCATCATCAACTCCTGGAGTTCACTCAGACTCACATCCATCAAGTCAGTGATGCCATCCAGCCATCTCATCCTCTGTCGTCCCCTTCTCCTCCTGCCCCCAATCCCTCCCAGCATCAGAGTCTTTTCCAATGAGTCAACTCTTCACATCAGGTGGCCAAAGTACTGGAGTTTCAGCTTTAGCATCATTCCTTCCAAAAAACACCCAGGACTGATCTCCTTCAGAATGGACTGGTTGGATCTCCTTGCAGTCCAAGGGACTCTCAAGAGTCTTTTCCAACACCACAGTTCAAAAGCATCAATTCTTTGGTGCTCAGCTTTCTTCACAGTCCAACTCTCACATCCATACATGACCACAGGAAAAACCATAGCCTTGACTAGACGGACCTTTGTTGGCAAAGTAATGTCTCTGCTTTTGAATATGCTATCTAGGTTGGTCATAACTTTCCTTCCAAGGAGTAAACGTCTTTAATTTTCATGGCTGCAGTCACCATCTGCAGTGATTTTGGAGCCCCGCAAAAAATAAAGTCTGACCTTGTTTCCACTGCTTCCCCATCTATTTCTCATGAAGTGATGGGACCAGATCTTAGTTTTCTGAATGTTGAGCTTTAAGCCAACTTTTTCACTCTCCTCTTTCACTTTCATCAAGAGGTTTTTAGTTCCTCTTCGCTTTCTGTCATAAGGGTGGTATCATCTGCATATCTGAGGTTATTGATATTTCTCCCAGCATTGATTCCAGTATTACTGCCTGGGAAATCCCATGGACAGAGGCACCTGGTGGGCCAGTCCATGGGGTCTCAAAAGAGTTGGAAACTACTGAGCGACTAAAATATATATATATATGTATATAAAATATATATCTGCAGTAAAAAAGGAAATTTTGCCACCTGAGAAAAGATGCATGGATCTTGAGGGCATTATGCTAAGTGAAATAAATTGGACAAAGACAAATTATCTCACTTTTACGTGGAATTTAAAAACACAGACATAGAAACCAAAACTGAATTCAGATACGTAGAACAGAATGGTGAGTATCAGTGGAGAGGGTGGGGTGGGGTGGGGCATTTGAATGGGTGAAGGGGATCAAAAGGCACAAACTCCCATTTATAAAATATTAAGTCCAGGCGATGTAACATACAGCATGGCAACTATAGTTAATAACACGCTGCTTGCTTGAAACTTGCTAAGAAAGTAGATCTTAAAAGTTCTTATTAAAAGGAAAGAATTGTAACTATATGTTGTAACAGATGTTAATGATCCTTACTGTGATTGTTCTGCAATATAAACAAATAATCAAATTATGTTATATATCTGAAACTAATATATGTTAATTTTTAAAATAAGCGTGAAAACAATCATGAAAACAATCTGCAGAATATTTAACTGAGTTACAATTCAGCTGCCACATAAAGGAAAACAGGCCTAAGGGATGACCTAGGGTAGGCAGGGTTAATGGCTGCTGGGGCAGGGCTCTCCAAGGGGTCTCTTCCACTTGGATCCAGAGATTCCCAGCCCACTGGGAAGACAGGTCAGCAAAGACTGTAGCACACGTAAGAAGTGCACTGGGGTCCTTGGTGTGAAGTAAAGGAAGATGAGGTGTGTGGAAGCTACCTGTGGACTGGCAGGGTCTAGTTCCTGCTAGCCCACCCCATGGTTCTATTCTCTCCTTCCTCACACAGTCTCTGCCTCCTCACAGACTGCCTTCTAGCTCTGCCTTGTTCTTCCTGGTAACCAGTAAAAATGTAGGGTGTTGATTAAGGAAACTCACCATTTTATATCCACAGCCTGATACAGGTCTTAATGTATCAGATCAGATCAGTCGCTCAGTCGTGTCCGACTCTGCGACCCCATGAATCGCAGCACGCCAGGCCTCCCTGTCCATCACCAACTCCTGGAGTTCACTCAGACTCACGTCCATTGAGTCAGCGATGCCATCCAGCCATCTCATCCTCTGTTGTCCCCTTCTCCTTTGGCCCCCAGTCCCTCTCAGCATCAGAGTCTTTTCCAATGAGTCAACTCTTCTCATGAGGTGGCCAAAGTACTCAAGTTTCAGCTTTAGCATCATTCCTTCCAAAGAACACCCAGGACTGATCTCCTTCAGAATGGACTGGTTGGATCTCCTTGCAGTCCGAGGGACTCTCAAGAGTCTTCTCCAACACCACAGTTCAAAAGCATCAATTCTTCGGCGCTCAGCCTTCTTCACAGTCCAACTCTCACATCCATACATGACCACAGGAAAAACCATAGCCTTGACTAGACGAACCTTTGTTGGCAAAGTAATGTCTCTGCTTTTCAATATGCTATCTAGGTTGGTCATAACTTTCCTTCCAAGGAATAAGCGTCTTTTAATTTCATGGCTGCAGTCACCATCTGTAGTGATTTTGGAGCCCAGAAAAACAAAGTCTGACACTGTTTCCACTGTTTCCCCATCTATTTCCCATGAAGTGGTGGGACCAGATGCCATGATCTTCGTTTTCTGAATGTTGAGCTTTAAGCCAACTTTTTCACTCTCCACTTTCACTTTCATCAAGAGGCTTTTGAGTTCCTCTTCACTTTCTGCCATAAGGGTGGTGTGATCTGCATATCTGAGGTGATTGATATTTCTCCCGGCAATCTTGATTCCAGTTTGTGTTTCTTCCAGTCCAGCGTTTCTCATGATGTACTCTGCATATAAGTTAAATAAACAGGGTGACAATATACAGCCTTGACGAACTCCTTTTCCTATTTGGAGCCAGTCTGTTGTTCCATGTCCAGTTCTAACTGTTGCTTCTTGACCTGCATACAAATTTCTCAAGAGGCAGATCAGGTGGTCTGGTATTCCCATCTCTTTCAGAATTTTCCACAGTTTCTTGTGATCCACACAGTCAGAGGCTTTGGCATAGTCAATAAAGCAGAAATAGATGTTTTTCTGGAACTCTCTTGCTTTTTCCATGATCCAGCGGATGTTGGCAATTTGATCTCTGGTTCCTCTGCCTTTTCTAAAACCAGCTTGAAAATCAGGAAGTTCACGGTTCACATATTGCTGAAGCCTGACTTGGAGAATTTTGAGCATTACTTTACTAGCATGTGAGATGAGTGCAATTGTGTAGTAGTTTGAGCATTCTTTGGCATTGCCTTACTTTGGGATTGGAATGAAAACTGACCTTTTCCAGTCCTGTGGCCACTGCTGAGTTTTCCAAATTTGCTGGCATCTTGAGTGCAGCACTTTCACAGCATCATCTTTCAGGATTTGGAATAGTTCAACTGGAATTCCATCACCTCCACTAGCTTTGTTCGTAGTGATGCTTCCTAAGGCCCACTTGACTTCACATTCCAGGATGTCTGGCTCTAGGTGAGTGATCACACCATCGTGATTATCTGGGTCGTGAAGATCTTTTTTGTACAGTTCTTCTGTGTGTTCTTGCCATCTCTTCTTAATATCTTCTGCTTCTGTTAGGTCCATACCATTTCTGTCCTTTACCGAGCTCGTCTTTGCATCAAATGTTCCTTTGGTATCTCTGATTTTCTTGAAGCGATCTCTAGTCTTTCCCATTCTGTTGTTTTCCTCTATTTCTTTGCATTGATCGCTGAAGAAGGCTTTCTTGTCTCTTCTTGCTATTCTTTGGAACTCTGCATTCAGATGTTTACATCTTTCCTTTTCTCCTTTGCTTTTCGCTTCTCTTCTTTTCACAGCTATTTGTAAGGCCTCCTCAGACAGCCATTTTGCTTTTTTGCATTTCTTTTTTATGGGAATGGTCTTGATCCCTGTCTCCTGTACAGTGTCACGAACCTCATTCCATAGTTCATCAGGCACTCTATCTATCAGATCTAGGCCCTTAAATCTATTTCTCACTTCCACTGTATAATCATAAGGGATTTGATTTAGGTCATACCTGAATGGTCTAGTGGTTTTCCCTACTTTCTTCAATTTCAGTCTGAATTTGGCAATAAGGAGTTCATGGTCTGAGCCACAGTCAGCTCCTGGTCTTGTTTTTGCTGACTGTATAGAGCTTCTCCATCTTTGGCTGCAAAGAATACAATCAATCTGATTTCGGTGTTGACCATCTGGTGATGTCCATGTATAGAGTCTTCTCTTGTATTGTTGGAAGAGGGTGTTTGTTGTGACCAGTGCATTTTCTTGGCAAAACTCTATTAGTCTTTGCCCTGCTTCATTCCGTATTCCAAGGCCTGTTACTCCAGGTGTTTCTTGACTTCCTACTTTTGCATTCCAATCCCCTATAATGAAAAGGACATCTTTTTTGGGTGTTAGTTCTAAAAGGTCTTGTAGGTCTTCATAGAACCGTTCAACTTCAGCTTCTTCAGCATTACTGGTTGGGGCATAGACTTGGATTACTGTGATATTGAATGGTTTGCCTTGGGAACGAACAGAAATTATTTTGTTGTTTTTGAGATTGCATCCAAGTACTGCATTTCGGACTCTTTTGTTGACCATGATGGCCAGTCCATTTCTTCTGAGGGATTCCTGCCCGCAGTAGTAGATATAATGGTCATCTGAGTTAAATTCACCCATTCCAGTCTATTTCAGTTCGCTGATTCCTAGAATGTCGACATTCACTCTTGCCATCTCTTGTTTGACCAGTTCCAATTTGCCTTGATTCATGGACCAGTATTTAATACATGTGTTAGATAGTGAAGTGAAGGAAGTCGCTCAGTCGTGTCCGACTCTTTGCGACCCCATGGACTATAGCCTACCAGCCTCCTCCGTCCATGGGATTTTCCAGGCAAGGGTGCTGGAGTGGGTTGCCATTTTCTTCTCCAGGGGGTCTTCCCAACCCAGGGATCGAACCCAGATCTCCCGCATTGTAGGCAGACGCTTAACCATCTGAGCCACCAGGGGGTGTATGTGTTAGATGACTGGTTTTTAAAAAAGATACTAAGAATGGTTAACAGTATTAATGCTTTGAAGTATGTTGCTGCTGCTACTGCTAAGTTGCTTCAGCAGTGTCTAACTCTCTGCGACCCCATAGACGGCAGCCCACCAGGCTCCCCCGTCCCTGGGATTCTCCAGGCAAGAACACGGGAGTGGGTTGCCATTTCCTTCTCCAATGCATGAAAGTGAAAAGTAAAAGTGAAGTCGTTCAGTCATGTCGAACTCTTAGGGACCCCATGGACTGCAGCCTACCAGGCTCCTCCGTCCATGGGATTTTTCATAGAATGAAAATTACAGGTTAAATCATCATTGCACAGGTATTTCTAACATTTTGTGATTATGGAGATGAGAACAAATGTAAGTATTATGTGTGGCAAATAATAAATAAAATTGGTGTTGCTGATACCTGGAAGAGTTTTCTTAGTACTAAGTGTGTCTTACTGAACAAGTGATAGCAGCTGAGCTGGTAAAATTAGGCCTAATGATGGGATGTTGGAGTAGTGAGTGAGAAGTAAGCCCTTATAAAATTAGTATGAAAGAAAAATAGGCAAAAACAACCAAGCCAACTAGATATCGAGATACATGTATAAAGTAGTAATTAAATGAGGTGGTATGATCACATCAGTAAACAAATACACATTTAATTTTTATTTACTTATTAGAAGGAAATGTTTATAACCTCAAGGTTGAAAAGGCTCTTAAGACCCAGAAAACAAAAATCAAATTAGGGAAAAGATGAATGAATTCAGTAATTATAAAATGTAAAATTTCTTTATGGACTGTTCTGAGAGTGGTAAAAGATCAGCAACCAAGAGAAGATCTTTGCCAGTGCATAATATATGACGTTAAAATCTAGAATATAAAGTGAATAACTATTAATAATAAAAAGGAAACAATAGAAAAACATGCAAAAGAAAGAACAGTCAATAGGAAAAGAAAGATGGCCAATTTTTAAAATATGCCTAGTCTTCTAAGTAATCAGAGAAATAGGTAAAAATGTTTAAGCTTTATAGAAAATATCAGCCAGGGTATAGGAAAATGGGGTCTTTCCTATACAGTTGCAGGGTGGGGGGATGGAATAAATAGGTACATGTGAAGGACATTTGAAAGTATGTATGAAAATTTTTTTAAAAAATGCATTCTCTGTAATCCCAGCAGAACTATCAAAACATTCAGCATGTAGATAGGGAGATCAGTATCAGGGCATACATGCAGCAATATTTACGTTAAAAATTTGGAGGAATCTAAATGATCCTCCTTAGGGGAATGACTAAATTGTAATGTTTTTACAGTTGAATCCTATGTACTAGTGTTTATAAGAAGACTTTGGTTAAATCCCTCCTTATGGGTCTGAAAACTTCTGACACTCATATATAAAGGATGTTTTTTTTTTCCTTTTCTCATGAAAGATGGAAGTCAATTATAATGTATTGACTTGATTTATTGTAATATATCAATTTACAAGATTTGTGTGCTGTTTTCCAAGAAAATAAGTACTCCTGTGAGAAGTCTTGGTTCATAAAAACATGTTTTTCTTATCTTTAATGCATCTATTAGAAAATAAGAGGAAAACACCCCTTAGTGTCTGAAAGGGAACAAGAAAACTGAGATGAATATCACCTGGGTTCCAGAGTTTCTGTCACGGCAAGGAAAAGGAGCCACCCTTTCACTTTGCTTTCAGCAAATATTTTGGGTTTAAAAGCAGGCAAGTCACGTTTCAAGAGAACTAACTTGTGTTGGATCCACCGCCAGCCACATCCATCCTGTGTCCCACCCACCTTTCCCTCCAGCAGACTAGCCCAAGCACGTGTTATGGCTGTGTGTCAGAATGCAAGAGGGCAAGGTCAATTGCACAAGCGTTTTTCAAGCTTCTGCTCGTGTCACATTTTCTAATATCACATTGGCCAAAGCAAATCATAGTTCATTCCAAAGTCAGAGTGGAGTACTCTGCAAAGGTATGTGGCAAAGACATGAATATGGAAGAGGTGAAAAACTGGAAATATCTCTGACATCTTCCACATGTATCCATACCATTTCCCAGCAATATCATAGACTTCTAAGCATTTTTCCATCCTGCTTCTTGGCACACACAAAATCATATAGCACAGTGGGGCAGAAAAATCAGGTTGCTCTTGGTCAGAAGTAACATTGGCTATCCAAGGGCCTAAATATCTAGGCAACTGGTAACCTATTGGCAGCACAATGATGTAAAGTCTATAAATAGCTGTGTGCTTACATTGAAAGACTACCAATTATGGTTAAGTGCTGTACTCAAAAAAAAAAATCAGAATTATTGATAAAAAGTTTAATGTAGAAAAATATACTGGGCCATTTAGACCAGAAACCTATAATTATTACTATTTCAAATGGACATATATATTTAGCACTATGTCAGCTTTTAAAATAAATTTTGTTGAAGTATAATTTGTACACGATAAACTATGCCCATTTAATTTGTACAGTTGGATCATTTTTAATATAACTATGTATTTTGATTTAAAAGTATTCATCTGTAATGATAATATATATTGTATGTATATTCATGAAGCCACTGCTATAAAATTAGTTGGAGTGGCCATATTAATATCACATGAAATCAGTTTGAGATCAAATAATACCAGGGATAAAGAAAGTCATTTCATGATAATGCAGAGATTACTCATTTAAGAGGACATAATTCTAAATGTTTATACCCCTAAAATAACAAAGCTTCAAATGCAAAAAGTAAAGACTGGTAAAACTATAGGAATAAACAGGCAAATCAACATTTATAGTTGGAGATCTAAATACCCTTCTTTCAATTATTGATAAGTAGAGAGTCAGCAAGGATATATAAAATTCAAATAACACTATCAACCAAGTTGACCTGATTGACATTTACAGAAAGCATTACCATATAACAACAGAATAACATTCTTAGTATTCTTAAGAATAAACATTCTTAAGTACAAACTTACATTCATCAAGGTCATATTCTGGGTCATAAAACAATTCTCAATAAATCAAAAATGTCATACAAAGTATATCCTCTGAGCAAAACAGAATTAAATTGGAAGGTAGTTACAGAAAGAACTTTGGGAAATCTCCAGATATTTAGAAACTACATAACACACTAATAGTTCAAAGAAGAAATCAAACAGTAATTAGAAAGTATTCAAAATGAATGAAAATGACATATCAAAATGTGTGATGCTGCTAAAACAGTATTTAAGGGGAAACTTGTAGCACTAAATGCTTTTAGTAGAAGAGAGATTTCAAATCAATAACCTTAGCTTTCACTTTAAGAAACTAGAAAAGGAAGAGTAAACCTAGAGTAAGTGGTTAAAAACATAGTAATATAGAGTAGAAGTCAGTGAAACAGGAAACATTTGAGGAAATCAGTGAAACCAAAAGTTGGTTCATTGAAAAGACTGAAGAAACAAATATTTAGCCAGACCAGGAATAAAAGAGAGAAGATAAAAATGACCAATGGCAGCAATAAGAGAGGTGAGTGAAATCAGTACAAATTCTACAAATATTTAAATATGAGCAACTTTATAGCAAATAATTTAGACAATTAGAAAATATGTACAAATTCTTTTAAAAGACAGAAGACCAAAGCTCAGTCAAGAAGAAATAGGTAACTTGAAGTGCTTTATATCTATTTTAAAAATGGAATTAGTAGTTAAGAAACTTCCCACAAAGACTCACAGACCTGATGGCATGAAAGATAAATTCTGCCAAACATTTGAAGAAGAAATACCAAAATTTTACACAAATTTCTTCCAGAAAATTGAAGAAGGAATATGCACAATTTAAGAGAGTTCTGCCAAGAGAACGCACTGGTCATAGCAAACACTCTCTTCCAACAACACAAGAGAAGACTCTACACATGGACATTACCAGATGGTCGACACCAAAATCAGATTGATTATATTCTTTGCAGCCAAAGATTGAGAAGCTCTATACAGTCAGCAAAAACAAGACCGGGAGCTGACTGTGGCTCGGATTGTGAACTCCTTATTGCCAAATTCAGCCTGAAATTGAAGACAGTGGAGAAAACCACTACACCATTCAGGTATTACCTAAATCAAATCCCTTATGACTATACAGTGGAAGTGAGAAATAGATTTAACGGAATAGATCTGATAAACAGAGTGCCTGATGAACTATGAATGGAGGTTCATGACACTGTACAGGAGACAGGAATCAAGAACATATCCCTAAGAAAAAGAAATGCAAAAAAGCAAAATGGCTGTCTAAGGAGGCCTTACAAATAGCTGTGAAAAGAAGGAAAGTGAAAAGCAAAGGAGAAAAGGAAGATATGCCCATTTGAATGCAGAGTTCCAAGGAATAGCAAGGAGAGATAAGAAAGCCTTTCTCAGTGATCAGTGGAAAGAGAGGAAAACAACAGAATGGGAAAGACTAGAGATCTCTTCAAGAAAATCAGAGATACCAAGGTAACATTTCATGCAAGGATGGGCACAATGAAGGACAGAAATGGTAGGGACCTAACAGAAGCAGAAGATATTAAGAAGAGGTGGCAAGAATACACAGAAGAACTGTACAAAAAAGATCTTCACGACCCAGATAACCACGACGGTGTGATCACTCACCTAGAGCCAGACATCCTGGAATGTGAAGTCAAGTGGGCCTTAGGAAGCATCACTACGAACAAAGCTAGTGGAGGTGATGGAATTCCAGTTGAGATATTTCAAATCCTGAAAGATGATGCTGTGAAAGTGCTACACTCAATATGCTAGCAAATTTGGAAAACTCAGCAGTGGCCACAGGACTGGAAAAGGTCAGTCTTCATTCCAATCCCAAAAAAAGGCAATACCAAAAAATGCTTAGACTACTGCACAATTGCACTCATCTCACACGCTAGTAAAGTAATGCTCAAAATTCTCCAAGCCAGGCTTAAGCAATATGTGTGTTGTGAACTTCCAGATGTTCAAGCTAGTTTTAGAAAAGGCAGAGGAACCATAGATCTAATTGCCAACATCTGCTGGATCATGGAAAAAGCAAGAGAGTTCCAGAAAAACATCTATTTCTGCTTTATTGACTATGCCAAAGCCTTTGACTGTGTGGATCACAAGAAACTGTGGAAAATTCTGAAAGAGATGGGCATACCAGACCACCTGACCTGCCTTTTGAGAAACCTGTATGCAGGTCAGGAAGCAACAGTTAGAACTGGACATGGAACAACAGACTGGTTCCAAATAGGAAAAGGAGGACGTCAAGGATATATTGTCACCTGCTTATTTAACTTATATATAGAGTACATCATGAGAAACACTGGACTGGAAGAAACACAAGCTGGAATCGAGATTGCCGGGAGAAATATCAATCACCTCAGATATGCAGATGACACCACCCTTATGGCAGAAAGTGAAGAAGAACTAAAGAGCCTCTTGATGAAAGTGAAAGTGGAGAGTGAAAAAGTTGGCTTAAAGCTCAACATTCAGAAAATGAAGATCATGGCATCTGGTCCCATCACTTCATGGCAAATAGGTAAGGGAAACAGTGGAAACAGTGTCAGACTTTATTTTTCTGGGCTCCAAAATGACTGCAGATGGTGACTGCAGCCATGAAATTAAAAGATGTTTACTCCTTGGAAGGAAAGTTATGACCAACCTAGATAGCATATTGAAAAGCAGAGACATTACTGTGCCAACAAAGGTCTGTCTGGTCAGGCTATGGTTTTTCCAGTGGTCATGTATGTATGTGAGAGTTGGACTGTGAAGAAAGCTGAGCGTCGAAGAATTGATGCTTTTGAACTGTGGTGTTGGAGAAGACTCTTGAGAGTCCCTTGGACTGCAGGGAGATCCAACCAGTCCATCCTAAAGGAGATCAGTCCTGAGTGTTCATTGGAAGAACTGATGTTGAAGCTGAAATTCCAATACTTTGGCCACCTCATGCAAAGACTCACTGGAAAAGACCCTGATGCTGGGAAAGATTGAGGGCAGGAGGAGAAGGGGACGACAGAGGATGAGATGGTTGGATGGCATCACCGACTTGATGGACATGAGTTTGGGTGAACTCCAGAAGTTGGTGATAGACAGGGAGGCCTGGCGTGCCTCGGTTCATGAGGTCTCAGAGAGTCAGACATGACTGAGCAACTGAACTGAAGTGAACTGATTCTATGAGGCCAACATTACTCTGATACCAAAACCAGGCAAAGATGTACAATAAAAGCAATAGACTGATATATCCTGCATGAACATGAATGCAATAATTCAGAACACAATTTTAGCAAAATTAAAAAATAATATAAAGGCAATAAGAGGGACAGTACACCATGACCAGGTGGAGATTATCTGAGCAGTGCAAGTTTGGTTTAATATTTGAAATACATCGCAATGAAATTTACCATTTCAATAGACGAGAAGAAAAAATAAATGTAAGATCTTTCAGTAAATATAAAGAACACATTAAAGTCCAACATCCTTACTTACAAATCACAGCAAACTATAAATGAAAGAGAACTTGCTTGACCTGATAAAAGGCATCTAGAGAAAGCTGGAGAAGGCAATGGCACCCCACTCCAGTACTTCTGCCTGGAAAGTCCCATGGACCGAGGAGCCTGGTGGGCTGCAGTCCATGGGGTAGCTGAGGGTCGGACACGACTGAGCGACTTCACTTTCACTTTTCATTTTCATGCATTGGAGAAAGAAATGGCAACCCACTCCAGTGTTCTTGCCTGGAGAATCCCAGGGACGGCGGAGCCTGGTGGGCTGCCGTCTATGGGGTCACACACAGTCAGACACAATTGAAGTGACTTAGCAGCAGCAGCAGAGAAAGTTAGCAGCATCATACTTAATGAGGAAAAATTAAATGTCATCCTCTCCTGCCTCTACTGTAAGGTTGAGAACAGGCCCAGAATGTCTGCTCTCACTGCTTCTATTCAACATGGTACTAAAGGTTCTAACCAGAGCTGTCAGGCAAGAAAAATGAATCCAGATTGGAAAGGAAGTAAAGCTCTCTTTATCCACAGGTCCTGATCATTTATGAAGGAAATCATCTGAAATTTATTTAAAATGAAAACTATTGGAATGATAAGTGAGTTTACCAAAGTTGAAGGAAATAAGATCCATATATAAAATTCAATTGCATTTCTATATACAGCAACAACCAGAAACTGACAGTATAAAAAATAGCATTTAAAATAGCACAGTGTTCATAAATCAGTAGAGTTGGTAAGATGTATCCCCAAGTTCCTAAGTTTTTCTATAGATTCAGTGTGATTAATCCTAGTAGGCTTTCCCCCCCACCCCCTTCTTGGTAGAGTATGGTATTGCAAAGGACCTAGAATACCAAAAATAACAAAGAGTTCGTAGACTACCAGATTTTAGGCTTATTATAAAGCAAGTAATGAAGTCAATGAACAATGTTATATTAGGATCAAGATAGACCAATTGATCCACAGAACAGAGTCTAAATATAGATGCATAAATGAACATCTATGGCCAATTAATATTACACAAAAATTAAGGATAAACTTTTCAACAAATGGATATCTATTTTCGCCATTGCAGTAGGCTGAATAATAGTTACCCAAAGGTATTAGGTTCTAATGGAGAAGGAAAGGGCACCCCACTCCAGTATTCTTGCCTGGAGAATCCCATGGGCAGAGGAGCCTGGTGGGCTACAGTCCACGGGGTCGCAGAGAGTTGGACACGACTGAGTGACTTTACTTCATTAGGTTCTAACCCTTATAACCTGTGAATATTACCTTATACAGAAAAAGGGTCTTTGTGAAAATGATTATGTTAAGGATCTTCAGCTACCCTGAGAGATTATTTTGGATTATCTAGACAGACCCTAAATTCAAATTGCATTGTCCTTATAAGAGATTATAAACTCAGAGAAGAGACTATGTGAAGATGGAAGCAGAGAATGGAATGATGTGTCCACAACCCAACATGCTGACAGCCACCAGAAGTTAGAAGCCAGGAATGGAACCTCTCCCAGAACGTGCAGAGAGCACGGCCCCACTGACACCCTGACTTTAGACTTCTGTCCTCAGAACTGTGATAGAATATATTTCTGTTGTTTCAAGTCAGATTTTGAAGTAATTTGTTAGAGTAGCCATATGAAACCTAAAGCCTTATAATGAAGTTAACTCAAAATGGGTCATAAGTCTTAATGTAAAGCTTGAAACACTGACACTTCTAAATGATAATATAAAAGGACATCTTTGCAACTCTGGACTAGGCAAAGGTTTCTTGTGTGTAACACAAAAAGTGAGATCCATTAAAGAGGAAATTTATCATTGAACTTTGTCAAAATTAAGAAATTGTGTTCTTGGAAGGATAGTCTTAAGAAAATGAAAAACAAGCCACAGACTGGGAGAAACTTTTGCACACATATATCTAATAAAAGCCACCAGGGAAGTCAATAAAGGACTAGTATCCAGAATATATAAAGAACAACTGAAATTCATAATAAAATAATAAAAGTTTTAAAACGTGGACCAAATTACTGAACCTGACATCACATCAAAGAAGATTTTTGAATTGTAAGTAACCTCATGAAAATATACGCATCATTATTAGTCATTAGGAAACTGCAAAATGAAAGCACAGTGAGATAACACTATTGAAATGCCTCAGATTTAAGGCTGATCATACCAAGTTTTGACAGGATGTGAAGCATCTGAAATCTCCTACACTGCTAGTGGGGGTGTAAAATGGTAGAATCATGTTAGAAAATAGCAAATAGCATTTTCTAAAATGTTCAATATATATCTATCATATGACTCAGTCTTTACTTACCCATTCTCTTATCCAAGAAAGATGAAGTCTATGTCCATGTACAGACTTGTACATAGCACCATTACTTGTAACAGCCAAAGTTGAGAGCAAGCCAAATGTCTGGTGAAAGGATACATACATTGTGATATAGCTATACAATAAATATTGCTTGCTAAGTCACTTCTGTCGTATCCAACTCTTTATGATCCCATGGACTGTAGCCTGCCAGGTTCCTCTCTCCATGGAATTCTTCAGGCAAAGATAACCAGAGTGGGTTGCCATTTCCTCCTCCAGGGGATCCTCACGACCTGGGATCGAACCCACATCTCTTATGTCTCCTGCACTGGCAGGCGGGTTCTTTACCACTGGGGAGAGGTGGTAAAGCACCGCCTGGGAAGCCCATGCAATAAACCATTACTTGACAATAAAGAGCGAACTATTAATACTGTCAACAAGGATGAATCACAAAATAATTGTGTGGAGTGAAAAAAGGCCTAAAATGTACTATATCATTAGATTCATATAAAATTCTAGAAAGTAACAATAAATTTATATTAGAACCTAATAAATTTATATAGGAAACAAATCAGTGGTTGCTGAGTAGGAGGGGTCAAAGAAAAATTATAAAGAGGTATAAGGAAACATTATGGGTAATAGATAATGTTCCTTAGCTTAATTATGGGATAGTTTCATGAGTGAATTCGTAAGTCAAACTTTATTAAACAGTGTAGTTTAAACATGCAGTTTATGTCAATGATTCCTTAATAATGCATCTAAAATTTTTTTTTCAGTTTCCCTTTTTTTAAAATTTTATTTTATTTTTAAACTTTACAATATTTTATTAGTTTTGCCAAATATTGAAATGAATCCGCCACAGGTATAACTGTGTTCCCCATCCTGAACCCTCCTCCCTCCTCCCTCCCCATACCCTCCCTCTGGGTCGTCCCAGTGGACCAGCCCCAAGCATCCAGTATCACGCATCGAACCTGGACTGGCGACTCGTTTCATACATGATATTATACATGTTTCAATGCCATTCTCCCAAATCTCCCCTCCGTCTCTCTCTCCCACAGAGTCCAAAATACTGATCTATACATCAGTGTCTCTTTTGCTGGGATTAGGTATTGAGTTTTATAAAAATTTTCTATTGGTTTAATTATATATTTTCATCATATTTCTGCTTTTATTAATAACTTATATTGAAATAGCATTGTAATATACACTTCCTTTATTTGCAGTATCAGCATTCATTCCCCTTTAATTTGGTATCAATACCATAATTTCCTTCTAAGACCATATATCTGCGTTACTAGCTCTACCTCTGGCACCATCACTTAAGGTTAAGTCAGTCAGTACTTTGTATCCCCCTGGTCATAGTGCTTGGCTCATAGATGGGCACTTGACCTACTTAGAAACAATGATTCACAGTGAGCATTTGCTGTGATTTTTAGGACAAGGGACTCCCTGGTATCTCAGATTGTAAAGAGTCTGCCTGCAAAGCAGGAGACCTGGGTTCCATCCCTGGATCTGGAAGATTCCCCTGGAGAAGGAAATGGCAACCCACTCCAGTACTCTTGCCTGGAAAATCCCATGGATGGAGGAGCCTGGCAGGCTACAGTCCATGAGGTTGCAAAAGTCAGACATGACTGAGTGACTTCACTTTCTAGGACAAGGATTTATCATTGGATGTGAGAATGAAGGGACAGAAACAAAACCAAACTAGAGTAACTTACTGTAGTAAGGTGAGAACCTCTCAAAATATGGACCCATCAGCAGGATGGAGCTTAGAGGCTGTTAGAAAACGGGCCTTGATTGTATCATCTAGTCAGTGCTAGAAGATACCTACAGTGCTTAAAGCTAGATCTATTCTTGGACTTTTGTGTAATATGAATCATTAAGTTCTCTGTTTGCCTAAGCCAGCTGGTCAAACGGAGAAGGCACTGGTGACCCACTCCAGTACTCTTGCCTGGAAAATCCCATGGACGGAGGAGCCTGGTAGGCTGCAGTCCATGGGGTCGATAAGAGTAGGACACAACTGAGCAACTTCACTTTCACTTTTCACTTTCATGCATTGGAGAAGGAAATGGAAACCCACTCCAGTGTTCTTGCCTGAGGAATCCCAGGGACGGGGGAGCCTGGTGGGCTGCCATCTGGGGTCACACAGAGTTGGACATGACTGACGTGACTTAGCAGCAGCAGCAGCTGGTCAAAAGAGGCCTGATTCCATGGTGAAAAATTATTTTAACATACAGCTATACTTTTTACATTGAGATTTGGACTTTATTTTAGGTTGTTACCTCTAAGTTTATGGATGATATTTGTTACATTTTTATCAATAGCAACAGTAAACAGGGATTTAATAAATTACAAATGCTTTTTAAAACGAGAAAATTTTCCACTCCAAAGTTTTGCTATTCTCCTCAAAAATGTATATTTATAAAAATAGACTTAGAAAGTAATGTCTTTGGTGCCAGGGAGAGGGGATTAAAGATTTATGGGATCTTTCAATCTTGAAACTGTATTTTCTGACTTTGACATTTTCCCTACGCCCATGCTACAAAGGAGAAAAAAATCTGTAACATATTATATTTTTAAGCCATTTAGATTTTTTTCTACTCCTACAACAGATTTTTTAAAAGCGTTTGAGATTTACTTTCAGTGTTTGCCAAAATAGATTTCTTACTCCTGGAATAATGGTACCAGGTGAATATTAAGAAGACTGAGTATATTCTTAAAACATTAAAACAAACATTGCCTTTTTTTTTTTTTTTTAGAAAAATGTAGTTCAGCATGCAACATTAATTCAGTCACTGAAATCACAAAACAAAGAACTTTCAAGGAAACTATTCTCAGATCTTTTACTAAAGAACAAATAGGTATTCAGTATTTTTTCTGTCTACAAATATACCAATTTACCAGAGGAACAAAAGAGAAGGGTGAGGGTATCTTACTATAGGTACAAGGTAATAAAAGCATGAAGCATATTCTTTTATAATGTTGATGTAATACATTCTGCTGGGAGGTTCATTACTGGTGCTTCAGAAACCCAGTAGAATCAAATGTGAGAAAGAAAAATAAGAGAAATCAAGAACTGAACAATATGTAAGCTGCTTTGGAAAATAGTCTAACAGCTCCTCAAAAGGTTAAACATAGAGTTATCATATGACCCAGCAATCCCATGCCTAGATATATACCCAAGAGAAATAAAAACTTGTATACTAATGTTCACAGCAGCATCATTCATAATAGCCAAAAAGTATAAACAACCCAAATGGATGGATGGATAAATAATATGCGATATATCTGCACAAAAAAATACTATTCAACCATAAAAAGAATGAAGTACTGATACATACCAATAATATGTATAAACCTTACAATAAGTGAAGAAAACCAGTTGCAATAGGCTATACATGTGTAATTTCATTTCTGTGAATAGGCAGATCTACAGAGATAAAGGAGATTAGTGGTGGTCAAGGGCTGGGGAGAAACGGAGTAATTGGGATGGGGGAGCCTGGTGGGCTGCCGTTTATGGGGTTGCACAGAGTCGGGCACGACTGAAGCAACTTAGCAGCAGCAGCATACATGTTGGGCAGAGGCAGGGGATGATGAAAATGCTTTAAAGTTGATTGGTGGGAGGGACTTCTCTGGCAGTCCAGTGGTTAAGACTCCACAATTTCCATGCAGGGGTGTGGTTCAATCTCTAGTCTGGTCTGGGAACTAAGATCCTACATGCTGTGTGGCAGGGCAAATAAATAAAAAGAAAAATTAATTGGGGTGACTGCACAACTCTGTGACTACAGTAAAATCATTGACTTGCATATTTTAAATAAATAGTGTCATATCTCAATGCAAACTGTCACAGAAACAATAACACAAGAAAAAGTCTGGAGCCATCTTCTGTGCTAAATATCTACGAGTTTTTAAAACTGTATTGATATTTTCACCTTCAACTTGTTGAAGTATTTTAGTTTTCAAAAAATTTGAAACTTTTGGTTAGGGAAATTGATAAAATCAAGTTGTTCCTGTAATTTTATTGAGGGGGAAATGGTTAGATAAAGTGGTGAGCTCTTGCCAAAACTCTCATCTGGAATGCTGTTCCTGAATATTATGAGGATTATTTGGGTGAGAGCACCCTCTTTATTTTAGTGTCTTTGTTACATTCTACTGATATTAATGTTCTATCTTAAACTAGTGAAGCCATAAGAAATGACTTAAACCTATGAGCATTTTTGTTCTTGATAACATGCAGAGTCTGTGAAAACCACACAAAAAAACACTATATTTCTGGTTTAGGATTGGAGTCTGCAAAATCCAAGTACTAAACCC
The DNA here is from genome assembly GCF_027580195.1 of Bos mutus. NCBI lineage: Eukaryota > Metazoa > Chordata > Mammalia > Artiodactyla > Bovidae > Bos > Bos mutus. Next base: position 26,842,786 of record NC_091630.1, on the reverse strand, counting down.
TTCATCCTAAAAAGAAAACCTATCTCTTGACTTTAAGACTGCCAAGATACATGGCCCATCTAAATGATTTTGTTGTTAGAGGAAACTTTGATATGTAAATTTTTTTTCTGAACATGTTATAGTTTAAAAATAACATCTTTATTTAAGTTTATTTTTTATACATTTTTGGTAATAGTGAAAACTACCATTGCTTACATGTCCAGAGTCTAATTGAAAATCATTGCAGAGGGCCCAGAAGAAATATCACAAATATATGTAAGGTATGTTTCTCGTGATCTGCTGCTGCTGTTGCTGCTAAGTCGCTTCAGTCATGTCCGACTCTGTGTGACCCCATAGACAGCAGCCTACCAGGCTCCCCCGTCCCTGGGATTCTTCAGGCAAGAACTCTGGAGTGGGTTGCCATTTCCTTCTCCAATGCGTGAAAGTGAAAGTGAAGTCGCTCAGTCGTGTCTGACTCTTAGCGACCCCATGGACTGCACCCTACCAGGCTCCTCCGTCCATGGGATTTCCAGGCAAGAGTACTGGAGTGGGGTGCCATTGCCTTCTCTGTCTCATGATCTAGAACTTCCAATTTTTTCTTCCTCACTCTACCTACTTTCCTCTTTCCTTCTCCTCTTCCTCCTCATTTCCGTGTCTGTCTGTCTGTCTCTCTCCAACCCTTACCTCCCAGTGTCAGCCACAGTCTCAGCAAAGTTTCCTCCCTTCACTCAGGTACTCATCTGCTGAACACCTGCCAGGAGACACCCAATATCTAATAGAAAACTCTATCCGCACCAATAGAAAAACTAAGAGAATGCATTTGACTGTTGGTGTATTAAGCTGATCTCCTTAATACATAAAGACTTAACTGGTTTATACTTCTGTTAATAAAGGCAATTTTTTTTTTAATCAAAACAGGAGGGTTCAGGATGGGGAACACATGTATACCTATGGTGGATTCATTTTGATATTTGGCAAAACTAATACAATTATTTAAAGTTTAAAAATAAAATAAAATTAAAAACAAACAAACAAACAAACATCCCATGTCAAAACCACTGTGAAAAACGAACACTCCTATAACAGAAGGTGAAGGTCTCAGATAATGAGAGGTGCTTGACATCTGAGCAGAGTACAGGAAAACTGTTTGAAAGACAAGGTTGGTGACAAAAGGGCCTGATGTCATAATTACCGAGTCAGCTTTATTTTACACTACATGTGGGAGGAAACTTTAAGATAATTTTGTTTTGTATAATTACGAAAATATCTATGTCTGTATCCATCAGTGATAATGGCTCAAAGGGCTGAGTTCAGCACCATAGGTATTATTGTAGGAAGAAAAAGATTTTCCAAAGAGAGTTATTTCCCAGGTTTCAGCAAGCTTCAGGTACATTAGTTCATTTACCAAATAGTTCTTGTGCTGCAACTATAGGTTTTCAGGTAATTTTGGTAGGTGCTAAGAATGATTTAAAAAAAAGATCTGTACAAAAAAGATCTTCACGACCAAGATAATCACGATGGTGTGATCACTCACCTAGAGCCAGATATCCTGGAATGTGAAGTCAAGTGGGCCTTAGGAAGCATCACTACGAACAAAGCTAGTGGAGGTGATGGAATTCCAGTTGAGATATTTCAAATCCTGAAAGGATGCTGTGAAAGTGTTGCACTCAATAGGCCAGCAAAGTTTGGAAAACTCAGCCGTGGCCACAGGACTGGAAAAGGTCCGTTTTCATTCCAATCCCAAAGAAAGGCAATGCCGAAGAATGCTCAAACTACCACACAATTGCACTCATCTCACATGCTAGTAAAGTAATGCTCAAAATTCTCCAAGCCAGGCTTCAGCAATACATGAACTGTGAACTTTCAGATGTTCAAGCTGGTTTTAGAAAAGGCAGAGGAACCAGAGACCAAACTGCCAACATCTGCTGGATCATCAAAAAAGCAAGAGAGTTCCAGAAAAACATCTATTTCTGCTTTATTGACTATGCCAAAGCCTCTGACTGTGTGGATCACAAGAAACTGTGGAAAATTCTGAAAGAGATCGGAATACCAGACCACCTGACCTGCCTCTTGAGAAATCTGTATGCAGGTCAGGAAGCACCAGTTAGAACTGGACATGGAACAACAGACTGGTTCCAGATGGGGAAAGGAGTATGTCAAGGCTGTATATTGTCACCCTTTTTATTTAACTTATATGCAGAGTACATCATGAGAAACGCTGGGCTGGAAGAAGCACAAGCTGGAATCAAGATTGCCGGGAGAAATATCAATCACCTCAGATATGCAGATGACACCACCCTTATGGCAGAAAGTGAAGAGGAACTCAAAAGCCTCTTGATGAAGGTGAAAGATGAGAGTGAAAAAACTGGCTTAAAACTCAATATTCAGAAAACGAAGATCATGGCATGTGGACCCATCACTTCATGGGAAATAGATGGGGAAACAGTGGAAACAGTGGAAACAGTGTCAGACTTTATTTTTTGGGGCTCCAAAAATCATTGCAGATGGTGACTGCAGCCATGAAATTAAAAGACGCTTACTCCTTGGAAGGAAATTATGACCAACTTAGATAGCATATTGAAAAGCAGAGACATTGCCAACAGAGGTCTGTCTAGTCAAGGCTATGGTTTTTCCAGTGGTCATATATGGATGTGAGAGTTGGACTGTGAAGAAAGCTGAGCACCAAAGAATTGATGCTTTTGAACTGTGGTGTTGGAGAAGACTCTTGAGAGTCCCTTGGACTGCAAGGAGATCCAACCAGTCCATTCTGAAGGAAGTCAGCCCTAGGATTTCTTTGGAAAGAATGGTGCTAAAGCTGAAACTCCAGTACTTTGGCCACCTCATGCAAAGAGTTGACTCATTGGAAAAGACTCTGATGCTGAGAGGGATTGGGGGCAGGAGGAGAAGAGGACGACAGGATGAGATGGCTGGATGGCATCACTGACTCGATGGACGTGGGTCTGAGTGAACTCTGGGAGATGGTGATGGACAGGAAGACCTGGCATGCTGCGATTCATGGGGTCGCAAAGAGTCGGACACGACTGAGCGACTGAACTGAATTGAACTGAAGAATGATTAAAATGTAAACATAGATCTTCATGAAGTTTTGAACTTGATTCAGTGAGTCAGGTTTTTATTTTATTTTTTTAGGTATTCCCCAATACATACTCTGCACAATGGGGAGAATAATGTGGTGAGGGCTATATGTTGAGTGTCTGGTTTTCAATGCATGCTAGTTTCCTCAAAAGGTCTTATAATATCTTAAAGAATATACAGTAAGTCACTTTCATACAAATAAGTGCCATGCCAAGAGCACATTCCTTTGTTTGTATGTTCAATTTGTTTATAAGTCCAACAAAGTTAGCCTAAGTGCTAAACTAACACAATCAGCTATACAGTCAGTCAGTTCAGTCGCTTAGTCATGTCTGACTCTTTGCAACCCCATGAATCACAGCACGCCAGGCCTCCCTGTCCATCACCATCTCCCAGAGTTCACTCAAACTCACGTCCATCGAGTCGGTGATGCCATCCAGCCATCCTATCCCTCTGTCGTCCCCTTCTCCTCCTGCCCCCAATTCCTCCCAGCATCAAGAGTCTTTTCCAATGAGTCAACTCTTTGCATGAGGTGGCCAAAGTACTGGAGTCTCGGCTTTAGCATCATTCATTCCAAAGAACACCCAGGGCTGATCTCCTTCAGAATGGACTGGTTGGATCTCCTTGCAGTCCAAGGGACTCTCAAGAGTCTTCTCCAACACCACAGTTCAAAAGCATCAATTCTTCGGTGCTCAGCTTTCTTCACAGTCCAACTCTCACATCCATACATGACCACAGGAAAAACCATAGCCTTGACTAGATGGACCTTTGTTGGCAAAGTAATGTCTCTGCTTTTTAATATGCTGTCTAGGTTGGTCATAACTTTTCTTCCAAGGAGTAAGTGTCTTTTAATTTCATGGCTGCAGTCACCATCTGCAGTGATTTTGGAGCCCAAAGAAATAAAGTCTGACACTGTTTCCCCATCTATTTCCCATGAAGTGATGGGACCATATGCCATGATCTTTGTTTTCTGAATGTTGAGCTTTAAGTCAGCTTTTTCACTGTCCTCTTTCACTTTCATCAAGAGGCTTTTTAGTTCCTCTTCACTTTCTGCTATATAGTACTGTACTGTAATAGGTTGGTTTATAATACTTTTCACATAAGTAATACATTAAAAAACAAACACACAAAAAAGCATTTTGAATCTTCAGTACGGTACCTTGAGAAACAGGTAGTACAGTACAACAGTTGGCATACAGGGCCTGGGATCGAGTGAACAGGCAAGAAGAGATACTGACTGAAGAAGGGAAGGGATGTGGGAGGAGGTAGAGCTGAAGGATCGTCAGCAATTGAAGATGGAGGGCAAGCTGCAATTCCACTCACAGCTGACACTGATGGAACACATTTGCATGTTTGAAAATTCACAACTTGAAGGTCTGTATGTAGGGGACTTAACTGCACAATAGATAAGAGATGATTTTGATAATTTGATATTGGGTGTTTAATGAGATTTTTTTCCCCCTGTAATTAACTACTGGAGCTCACAGAAAGGAAACAAATGTTGCTAAGCAGAACCTCTGTTCCCACCATGCAGTCCTACTGCCTGCAGGGAATTGTAAAGGGAACTACAGGAAGTCTGGGCTGGGAAGTAGTGAGTAGCATCACCAACTGAGTGGATGTGAATTTGAGCAAACTCCGAGAGATAGTGAAAGATAGAGGAGCTGGGCATGCTGCAGTCCAAGGGGTCACAGATGACTCAGCAATTGAACTTCAACAGTAGTGAGATTAAAGTAGTGCTGAAAAGTATATCTGTATACTTCATCTGTAAAAGTATATAGACAACAGAGAAATTAGAGGCCTGAGAATGGCAAGAAAGCCATTATAATTGCAAAAGTTCATGAGAAATTGAGTTAGAGTAATGAGAAATGAATGGGGAAACAATGGAAACAGTGACAGACCATATTTTCTTGAGCTCCAAAATTCCTGTGGACAGTGACTGCAGCCATGAAATTAAGACACTTGCTCTTTGGAAGAAAAACTATGATAAACTTAGAGTATTAAAAAGCAGAGACATTACTTTGCCGACAAAGGTCCCTATAGTCAAAGCTATGGTTTTTCCAGTAGTCATGTATGGATGTGAGAGTTGGACCATAAAGAAGGTTGAGCACCGAAGAATTAATGCTTTTGAACTGTGGTGTTGGTGAAGACTTGAGAGTCCACTGGACAGCAAGGAGACCAATCAATCCTAAAGGAAATTAAGCCTGAATATTCATTAGAAGAACTGATGCTGAAGCTGAAACTCAAATACTTTGGTCACCTGATGTAAAGAGACATCTCATTGGAAAAGATACTGATGCTAGGAAAGACTGAGGGCAGGAGGAGAAGGGAACAACAAGGGGATGAGATGGTTAAATGGCATCATTGACTCAATGGACATGAGTTCGAGCAAACTCCGGGAGATAGTGAAGGGCAGGGAATCCTGGCATGCTGCACGTCACAGGGTCGCAAAGAATCAGACATGACTGGGTGACTGAACAACAATGACAGTGGCAGTCAAGAAGAGAGGACAGACAGACCATATTAGGGGACAGGAGAAAAGAAGGAAGAATAGAAATTTCTCTTTTACCATGCATTCAGGATTAGGAACTAGTTGTAGAGGGAATACACTGTCTTTAAATTTGGGACATGTTAAAAGTGCAACATTCTGGAACCCTCCTACACTGTTAGTGGAAATGTATTAATAAATTGGTATAGTCAATAAATTGATATAGCCACTATGGAAAACAGCATGGAGTTTCTGCAAAAAAACAAACAAACAAAAAAAAACTAGAGCTTCCATATGACCTGCAATTCTACTCATGGGCATATATCTGCAAAAAACTATAATTCAAAAAGATACATGTATCCCAATGTTCAATGGAGTATTATTTACAACAGCCAAGACATTTTGCTGCTGCTAAGTCGCTTCAGTTGTGTCCGACTCTGTGCAACCCCAGAGATGGCAGCCCACCAGGCTTCCCCATCCCTGGGATTCTCCAGGCAAGAACACTGGAGTAGGTTGCCATTTCCTTCTCCAATGCATGAAGGTGAAAAGTGAAAGGGAAGTCGCTCAGTCGTGTCCGACTCCAAGCGACCCCATGGACTGCAGCCTACCAGGCTCCTCTGTCCATGGGATTTTCCAGGCAAGAGTACTGGAGTGGGGTGCCATTGCCCCCTCTGCAAGACATGGAAGCAACCTAAAAACCCATCAACAGATGAATGGATAAAGATGTGGTGCATATACACAATGGAATATTACTCAGACATTAAAAAGAATCAAATAATGCATTTACAGCAATATAGATGGACCTAGACATTATCATACTAAGTGAAATGTCATAAAAGAAAAAAATACCATACGATGTCACTTATATGTGAACTCTAAAATATGACACAAAATAACAGATCTACAAAATAGAAACAACTCACAGACAGAGTCTTGTGGTTGCCAAGGAGGTGGGGAGTCGGGGGGGGCAGGGGGATGGATTTGGATTATGGGATTAGTAGATGCAAACTATATATTACATAGAGAATGGATAAGCAACAAGGTCCTACTGTATAGTATAGGCAATTGTATTCAATATCCTGTGATAAACCCTAATGAAAATAGTATGTCTCTATATCTAACACTCACTTTGCTGTATAGTAGAGATTAACACAACATTGTGGATACACATTGTTGATTCAATCAATTTTTAGAAGTTAAAAATTCAACCTTTTAAATTTCTTTGAATCTTTTTGTGATTTAAGGCAGAATTTGACCTTCAAAAACAACCAAACCTGTGGGTTCTTGAAATAGAAGATAGACTATTAATACTATCTTAAACTTATGCATTCACCTAAATGGCAGGTTGATACCTTGGCCTTAATGGCCACAGGAGCCACAGGCATTTCAAAATCCTATTTCTTAAAGGTAATGACAATTATAACTAATACATACTACCTACGATACACCAGCCACTATTCTATCACTTTACATATTAACTCTTTTCTCATAACAACCCTATTCTTATTTCACAGAAGAGGAAATTGGAACACAGACGTTAAGTAGCCTGCCTTAGTTAAACATTAGTTCTACAGTCAGTAAATGGCAGGGAGGTATAAACTCTAGTGAGTTTTTAGCAGCTACTTGTTAAATCTGCTTTGCATACACCGGTGGAAACTTGTTACTTCTTGCTGACTGTGATGGTGATGATGTTTTACGTCACCTATGTCTTACGTCTGTCAGATTTTAAGCAGATAGAGTTTGGGCACAACTGTATTTCTCAATCATTGCTGTTTTTTGCTTTTTTTCTTCACTGTTGTCAGTATTCCGTATCTTCAGAGACAGAAGCTTTGGAAAAGTGAGTAATTAAAACTATTCAAATCAATGGTAACATTTGGTTTATGATTTTTGAAGCTCATGATTTCACCCCATGCTTGGTAGGATTTGTCTAGATAATTTCCACTGTGGTTTCCATAGCACTGCTTTTGAATTCCTTCCAAATGCATGCTTTTTAATGGTTTCCCCAGTGATCTGATGAGTGACTGACCCCAGCTGTATGATAATTCCTAACTAATTAGGCCTAAACGGGTTATTATAGTTTGGTACAATGAAAAGAAAAACTGCTATCAGACTGTTTCTGAACAACCTTCCTTCTAGCAATGCTTTTTTTCATGTGTGTGTGTGTATATATATATATATATATATTTTTTTACTTTGTTTTCTCAAGTTTTGCCTTTTTAAATTATTTATTTTTAAATGCCCCTTGATGTGTTTTAGTTCTCAAGGTACCACTTCAACTTGTGCTGAATCCTGGCCTAAAAGTACTTGTTTACTTACCCAAAGACTTTGTTTTACAAATATAGCAGCCAGCTAAGCTCCCTGATTTACCTGATGTCCATGAGTCATTCTAACAAAGCAGGAACACCTGTTGACCTATTTGCCAAGTGCCCAACATGGAGACAGTTGCAGTGTCAGATTTTTGAGATGTGAGAACTTCCCTGGTGGGGATTTAACTAGTGGTTTTTACTGCATTCCTGGTAGAACTCTGGAATGATGATTCATAAGAATTGAATCATTGTAGGGAATTAAGGAAAGGAATGGTGTAGGCCATCTGTTCCTTAGCAAATGTTCTCACTTTGGTGTTAACAAATATTGACCCCAGATCTGACAGCAGTATGAAAGGAAGTATGCCAACTTTTCAAACTGATGTGAAATTAGAAATTAAAGTCAGTTCATGATCATCAAACATCAAATATAATGGGCTGAGTAGGGAATGTGTTTTTAAATAAATAAGAGAATTCAACATTGCCATAAACACTTTATGTTGTTCAAAGAGAAGCTTTTGGCAGTTGTACTTCCTACATTTCTCGAAGAATTGTATTGAAAAATCACATAAAAATAAAACTATTATGTATTGATCTTCTTCTTCTTCTTCTTCTTCTTCAACATTCAGAAAACTAAGATCATGGCATCTGGTCCCATCACTTCTTGGCAAATAGATGGGGAAACAGTGTCAGACTTTATATTTGGGGGCTCCAAAATCACTGCAGATGATTTTGCAGTCTGCAGCCATGAAATTACAAGACACTTACTCCTTGGGTGAAAAGTTATGACCAACCTAGACAGCATATTAAAAAGCAAAGACATTACTTTGCCAACAAGGGTCCGTCTAGTCAAGGCTATGGTTTTTCCAGTAGTCATGTATGGATGTGAGAGTTGGACTATAAAGAAAGCTGAGCACCAAAGAATTGATGCTTTTGAACTGTGGTGTTGGAGAAGACTCTTGAGAGTCCCTTGGACTGCAAGGAGATCCAACCAGTCCATCCTAAAGTTAATCAGTCCTGAATATTTATTGGAAGGACTGATGCTGAAGCTGAAACAACTGAGCGACTGAACTGAACTGAACTTCACCTAGAAGGAAGGGATAGGCTAATGATCACATCCTTTGAATCATACTGCTAAGCTGGTTTACCCATTCTGAACTATAGAATCTTAATTGCAATAGGCATCCTAAAGAGAGTCTTTAACTTGGTATATTCATTGCTGTATTAGGATATTAATTACTAATTAATGATCACAAACTTTGTGGTTTTAAACAAAAAACTTAACAGATCTGGAGGTCAGAAGTCCCAAATGGGTCTCATTGGTCTAAAATCAGGTTGTAGGGGAAGATGTGTTTCTTGACTTTTCCAGCCTCTGGAGTCGCCTGCTTCCCTTGACTCAGTCTTTTCCATCTTCAGAGCCAGCAATTGTTACAGGGAAGAACTGACTCCATATTGGATCTGTTCCTTTTACTTTAACCTTTTGCTTCCTGGTGCTTTTGCTCACTAAAAGGATACTGTCCATACATAATGGCCTGCCTTGGGGAACCTTGCCCCTCTGCTAGAATGTCAAACCAAAATGCCTTTGTTTGGGACCCTGTCCACCTGTGGATGGCTATAGGAAGGATGATATTAACATATCCTCTCCTGGAGCTGGCCATTCTGGGAGATATTTGCAAGATTAATGGCCTTTTTACTTTATGTCCTCACCTTTATGTCTCTCTTCTATACAAGAATCTGGCATCCAAACCCCACAAGATGGTTATTTTGAGACATTAGTCCGCCATTTCCCCATCAGTCAGCTTTCTGAATACAGTCATATTCCTTGCCTCAACACCTCATCTCATGGATTTATTATCCTGTGTGTGGTGAGCAGAGTGAGCTTGGACTAGAAAATACAATGGTGTTGCAGTTTTTCTCCTTATGCATTACTCTGACACTGACTCTTCCTCTGCCTGTCTCTTCTACTTTTGGGGGCCTTTTGATTACATTGGAGCCACCCAGATAATCCATGATAATCTTGAGCTTCCCTGGTGGCTCAGATGGTAAATAATATGCCTGCAATGCAGGAGACCCAGGTTCAATCCCTCGGTTGGGAAGATCCCCTGGAGAAGGGGATGACTATCCATCCCAGAATTCTTGCCTGAAGAATTCTATGAACAGAGGAGCCTTGCAACAGTCCATGGGATCCCAGAGAGCTGGATGCGACTGAGCAACTAACACTTTCACTTTTTACTTTGATTAAATAACCTTATTTTTATCTGCAATCATAATGTCTTTGCCTTGAGGTGTAACATATTCACAAGTTCTAGAGATGAACATGTGGACATCTTTGTAGTTTGGGGGTCAGGGGTTGCTAATCTACTGACTACAGCTGTTCACAGTGTGCTGCCTAGAGTATATAGGTTTTTACATCCATATTTTAGGTTTAAGTTTTTAAAATTATTTTTATTTCATTATTTTTGTTATTCATACACACACACACACACACACATGCACACACACCTGTAAAGCAATCTCTATCTTAAATCCTGTTTGAATGAAGCACTGTATAAACAAAAATGTAAATATTTACCAAACATATTTCCTATGATTATGATACAAATTCATACATAAAATGCTTATACACATGAATAATAAAAACCTAAAGCTCACCCTCATATAAATAGGAAGATAGATTAAAAATATTTCAAAACAATTTCAATTTCAAAACAGAAACTGGAAGAGGGTTGATAATGAAACAGGTAGAGAAATCATAACTCCAATACACTATGAGCTTGCTGCTGAAGATATAGGAACCAGTTTACCAAAAGAGAACCCCACTGAGGCTGTGGGATCAGATTGGGAGGGTAAGACAGTGAATTGGACTGAAATCAGAGGGATTAATTACACGTCCCTGTACAAATTCAACCATATTTATAGGCTTCCCTATTCACTATCTTGCTCATAGAGCAGAAGCAGACAGCTTTTTGCAAGGCATAAACGTTTATTGTCTTAAGAAGGAAAAAAGAAAACTAGAAATAATTGTCTAGAGACAACTAAGTTTTCTGGTGAAGATTTTTGAGCTTCCAAGAAAATATTTCTCATTTGAGAATTTAAGCCAATTTGTAGCTGTGTAATGGTTTTCTGATGGCTCACAATGAAGTGTATTATACCAACTGACATATCTTGAATTTCCTCACTAGAGTTCCAGTCAAAACTTTTATGTAGGAGAGAAGACCTGGTTAGAAAAGGGACCAAGATACCCAATATTATAGAATACCCACAGTGGCAATCTACCTATCTGTTTTAAAAAAAAAAAAAAAAAGGAAAGCTTGTGGTGACAAACATTGCTGTGGGAATCCATGGAAAAATCAAAGGAAAGAATTTTCCAAAACTGAAAAGTGTCTTCAGACCAAAAGGATACATCTAGTGCCCAGGAAAATAAGTGTTGAAAGACCCACGCTTAGTGAGTGTCATGAACTTTCAGAATACCAAGATTAAATGATGATCCTAAAAACTTCAAAGACAAAAACCCAAATCACTCACAAGGAACTGAAAGTTACACTGATGTCAGATTTTTTTCCCCCGACTATATGAGAGAGTAAAAAATAATGGCAAAACAAATTTAAGATTCTGTCATAAGGTTATTTTTGATCTAGAAACTTGTATTCAACAAATTATCAGGTGAGGGCAGAATATACATATGTTTTCTTGCATTTAAGTTCTCAGAAACTTGAATATTTGCTTAATAAGAATGTAGCCCCACAAGAAGAGAGAATAAACCAGAAGCGGGAAGCATATGAAATAGTGAAAACAGTGGGCTCAATAAATAAAGTAGTAAGAACTGTCTTGTGAGGTCAGTGTTGAGTAGAGTAAGAGCAACCAATCCATTTAGGCAAAGAAAGGACAGAAGGCTCTGAGAAGGAGAGCTTCTAAAATAAAATTGTCTCAAGCTTAGAAAAAGTCCAGAGTCAGAGTATGCTAAATAAATATAAATAGAAATAAATATGCAAAGAAATAGAGGAAAACAATAGAATGGGAAAGACTAGAGATCTCTACAAGAAAATTAGAGATAACAAGGAACATTTCATGCAAAGATGGGCACAATAAAGGACAGAAATGGTATGGTCCTAACAGAAGTAGAAGATATTAAGAAGAGGTGGCAAGAATACACAGAAGAACTATACAAAAGAGATTCTTCATGATAACTTATCTTCATGATAATTCTCCCAGGTAACCACAATGGTGTGATCACTCACCTAGAACCAGACATCCTGGAATGCAAGGTCAAGTGGGCCTTATGAAGCATCACTATGAACAAAGCTAGTGGAGGTGATGGAATTCCAGTTGAGCTATTTCAAATCCTAAAAGATGACACTGTGAAAGAGCTGCACTCAATATGCCAGCAAATTTGGAAAACTCAGCAGTGGCCACAGGACTGGAAAAGGTCAGTTTTCATGCCAATCCCAAAAAAAGGCAATGCCAAAGAATGTTCAAACTACTGCACAATTGTACTCATCTCACACACTAGCAAAGTAATGCTCAAAATCCTCCAAGCCAGTCTTCAACAGTATGTGAACTGTGAACCTCCAGATGTTCAAGCTGGATTTAGAAAAGCTAGAGGAACCAGAGAGCAAATTGCCAACATCCACTGGATCATCGAAAAAGCAAGAGAAAGATGTTCCAGAAAAACATCTTATGCTTTATTGACTATGCCAAAGCCTTTGACTGTGTGGATCACAACAAACTGGAAAATTCTGAAAGAGATGGGAATACCAGACCACCTGACTTGCCTCCTGAGACATCTGTATACAGGTCAGGAAACAACAGTTAGAACTGGACATGGAACAACAGACTGGATCCAAACAGGAAAAGGAGCATGTCAAGGATGCATATTGTCAGCCTGCTTATTTAACTTATATGCAGATTACATTATGAGAAATGCTGGACCAGATGAAGCACAAGCTGGAATCAAGATTGCTGGGAGAAATATCAATAACCTCCGATATGCAGATGACACCACACTTAAGGCAGAAAGTGAAGAAGAACTAAAGAGCCTCTTGAGGAGAGTGAAAGAGGAGAGTGAAAAAGTTAGCTTAAAGCTCAACATTCAGAAAACTAAGATCATGGCATCCAGTCCCATCAGTTCACAGCAAATAGATGCAGAAACAATGGAAACACTGAGAGAATTTATTTTGGGGGGCTCCAAAATCACTTCAGATGGTGACTGAAGCCATGAACTTAAAAGATGCTTGCTCCTTGGAAGAAAAGTTATGACCAACCTGGACAGCATATTAAAAAGCAAAGACATTCCTTTGCTGACAAAGGTCCATCTAGTCAAAGCTATGGTTTTTCCAGTAGTCATGTATGGATGTGAGAGTTGGACTATGAACAAAGTTGAACGCCGAAGAATTGATGCTTTTGAACTGTGGTGTTGGAGAAGACTCTTGAGAGCCCCTTGGACAGCAAGGAGATCCAACCAGTCCATCCTAAAGGAATCAGCCCTGAATATTGATTGGAAGGACTGATGCTGAAGCTGAAACTCCAAATCTTTGACTACCTGATGTGAACTGACTCATTGGAAAAGACCCTGATGATGGGATAGATTGAAGGGAGGAGAAGGGGATGATAGAGGATGAGATGGTTGGATGGTATCACCGACTCAATGGACATAAGTTTGAGCAAATTCCAGGAGTTGGTGATGGGCAGGGAGGCCTGGTGTCCTGCAGTCTGCTGCTGCTGCTAAGTTGCTTCAGTCGTGTCCGACTCTGTGCAACCCCAGAGACAGCAGCCCACCAGGCTCCCCAGTCCCTGGGATTCTCCAGGCAAGAACACTGGAGTGGGTTGCCATTTCCTTCTCCAATGCATGAAAGTGAAAGTGAAAAGTGAAAGTGAAGTCGCTCAGTCATCTCTGACTCCCAGTGACCCCATGGACTGCAGCCTACCAGGCTCCTCCATCCATGGGATTTGCCAGGCAAGAGTACTGGAGTGGGTTGCCATTTCCTTCCCCAAGTCCTGCAGTCTATGGAGTTGCAAAGAGTCGGTTACGACTGAGCAGCTGAACTAAACTGAAATACAAATAATGCAAGAGAGAAAATTGCAAGTAGAATTCCTAAGGAAAAGCCTGGAGAAGATAGTCAGGGCTCATATGTGATGATAAGTGATACATGGCATGAAACGCTCAGTAGTGCCTGACTCTTTGCTACCCCATGGACTGTAGCCTGCGAAGCTCCTCTGTCCATGAAATTCTTTAGCCAAGAATACTGGAATGGGTTGCCATTTCCTTCTCCAGGGGATCTGCCCAACCCAGGGATGAAACCTGGGTTTCCCGCGTTGCAGGCAGATTCTTCAGCATCTGAGCCACCAGGGAGGCCTGTGAAGTTAAGTATATTAATCTTAATTTTCTCGTCAAGTGGCTTAAGTCAAGCTATTGTACTCAGCAGGAGGAAACACAACCCAAACACATTGCTTGAATGTTTAATGACAATGTCTATGTTATTGTAAGTATAGAAATTATTTTTTTATTAGGTCTCAATTTTTAGAGACAAAACAAAAAACCCTGACTATGGTTGCCAGATACAAAGTAAATATTAACAAGCTTGCTAAGGTGTAGCCAAAAGAGGATGGGATAAGAAGAGGGAAAAGCTGAGAAATGGCTGAGTGGAGTGTGGCACTAATGTCCTTATTTCACAAAGCAGGGAGTCAGTAAGAGATAATGTTGAAAGTATCTGGAGCGTCTATTTTAAATTATTAAGATCACCAACAGAACAATTAAAAAATAATTGAGCCATGAATATCACACTCTAAGAGGAAGACTGTAACGGATGCTGTGGATCCCTACCCAAATTCTTGTAGTCTACCCTGGAGGCCATCAGAGCCTGGTCCAGCACACACTGACCCAATGGTCTCCTGTGACTCTCTCTGTTGGGATGGGATTGGCCTGTGAGCTGAACAGGCTAGAAGTGTTGGGAAGATGGCCCAGGAATAACCCCTCAACCAGTGAGGATGAGATTCTGCTTTTAATGAGAAACCATCAAGCTGTCTCTTTTTAGAGCATCCCCTGAGATATTGGTCCAGTTGCTCACAGGGGTAATTCACACATTAATCTACCTTTCACTGGTTTTCCCTCCCTTCTGGGTTCCACTTCTCATTCCATCCCTGTGTTTCCCAGAATTGCCCTCTCAAATAAACTGCTGCTGCTGCTGCTGCTAAGTCGCTTCAGTCGTGTCCGACTCTGTGCAACCCCATAGACAGCAGCCCACCAGGCTCCTCTGTCCTGGGATTCTCCAGGCAAGAACACTGGAGTGGGTTGCCATTTCCTTCTCCATCCTCAAATAAACTGCTTGTACATAAATTCTTGTCTCAGGGTCTGTTTGTAGCGGGAGCTAAACTATAAAATGTGATTCGAATCCTTTTTTTCCTGCATACTCAGGAGCTGATATATATCATCTACGCGAAATGGCACTTTGAGCATATTACACAGTTAGGATGAAAGCCACTAGAACAAATTCAAACAGTAACATTAAGAGAGTTTTTCCTCTGATGGAGTGAGAGGAGGGATGGGAGATTTTGCTTTTTATTACATAAGTGCCAAAGGGTATGAACAGACCATTTACAAGAGAAAAAGCTAAAACGTGTATAAAAACTTCTGAGCTTCCCTAGTAATCAAAGAAATATAACGGTGAATTATTTTCCACTTATCAGTTAGGAAATCCTTAAACACTTGGCTACACAGGTAACAGGGGTGAAGTGAAAGGAATGCTTTTTTTTATACAAGGTGAAGTGAAATAAGCACTTTTTCATACACTGCCAGAGAGATTTTAAACCTACATGACCTTCCTGAAAAAGCAATTGAGTGATTTGGTTAACAGCATTCATATTTTTTATACCCTCCAACTCTGTTATTTTGTTTCTTGGGGACAATTCCAGATGATGAATCAAAACTACAAACATTCATCCATAAGGCTGAACTGCTATTTACAATTGTGAAAACTAAAATTATCTAAATACTCAAAATTTAGGGGAATTACAAGTAAATAGCATATATTCATACAATAAAATACTAGAAAGACATTAAATATCATGGTTTTGAAGCGTTTTCATTCACATAGGAAAATACACCTGGTCTAAAGCTGAAGAAGACAGAATATAAAATTAGATATAATTTACTATCTCAAATATCTAAAACGTATCTATTTTTTACAAAGACAAGAAAAAAATGCGAAGTAACATTGTTACATTTTAGCTGGAATCAGACTTTGAAAGAGGACTTCACTGGAAAATTATCTTAATAAGATAATTATTAACCCCAAACTAAACATTTGGGGTTTAGTTCCAATATCGAGATGTACAGGTAACAGATGATGATTTGTAAATTTCTGTGTGTGAGAAAAATGGACTAAAAAAATTTTTTTTTTTTTTGTATTGGTACTGAGAAGAGGCAGAGGATGAGGCCATGAGGTGTTATGTCATGGCTGTGCCTCAGGACACACCCCCTACCAAACCTTTTGTATAATCCCCTCAACTCACAAAATATGATTTTTGTGATTTTTTTGGTCATCATAGTGTATGGTTTGTACACGGTGTTGCACAGGTTTATGCAAGGATGCTGGGTCCCAAGCACTGGAATGGTGGGGATAAGATAAACTTCCAGGAACTAGCTAACGTCTTTGGAGGGGGCTTCTCTTGTGGCTCAGCTGCTAAAGAATCCGCCTGCAATGTGGGAGACCTGGGTTCGATCCCTGGGTTGGGAAGATCCCCTGGAGAAGGGAAAGGCTACCCACTCCAGTACTCTGGCCTGGAGAATTCCATACAGTCCATGGGGTCGCAAAGAGTCAGACACGACTGAGCAACTTTCACTTTCACACTTGGAGGGGTGGCAGGCAGCTTCGAAGGCAGCCATGTTTACCACTATACCACCAGTTCTGTTAGCAGGCATCTTTGGTTTTCACAGGTGATGGGTTCAGAAGTGGGGTTTAGGAAATTTCAACGATCCTGGAATCACCAGTTATACCTACATTGGACTTCCCTTGTGGCTCAGCTGGTAAAGAATCTGCCTGCAATGCGGGAGACCTGGATTCGATCCCTGGGTTGGGAAGATCCCCTGGAGAAGGGAAAATCTACCCACTCCAGTATTCTGGCCTGGAGAATTCCATGGACCACAGTCCATGGCGTCGCAAAGAGTCAAACACAACTGAGCGACTTTCACTTTCTCTTTCATACCTACATTACAAACCATATCAATCAAGGACTTAGGTTGTAAGTGATGGAGGCACTTGTTGGAAGGGTCTGAGTTACATGAACCAGAGGCCGTCTGGGATCAGGGATTTTGAACTAGAACTTAAACACCACTGACACATACACCCTCTTGGTTCTCTCCTTCTCGCTTGCTCCTCATTGGATTTCTCCATTTTCTATGATGTGATTAGCATCAGTATTACATCCTAACAGCCTTGTGATTAACTTACTTTGGAAAAATTCCAGCGATGCCCTCAGATGCGCTCATCTTGGTTCATTGTGGTTGAAAGAGCAAATTTCTCAATGACTCAGCTGTGAAGTGGGAATTAGACTTGATACTAGATTTCAGGAGGTCAAACGAAGCCCATGGGAGAATTCTGCAGCTAACTTTGTCCCCACAACACAAACAAGCAAGCAATAAAAAGTCCAAAGTTAACACAAAGAGTACAAAGAAATTGTGATTCAGAAATTTAAAGACCTTTCAGTTGGCTCCAGGAGAAATAGCTGAAACCATGGACTGAGGCCTGTTAACCCATGGGGCTATGGAGATCAGAGTATGGGGATGCCTATTCTACAAGCATTGAAGCAGAGTTGTCCACATTCTTAACCTGATAAAGGCATACAAGATATGTTTCTAATACAGACTGACAACCAGAGGATCATGCAAGACACATTAATCAGCACATAGGAAATCTTCAAAACAAAGCCAATCCACTTCCCCAGCAATGCTGTGATTCTTAAAGTGGGCTTGATCGCCTTGTAAGACAACCCCCTCATCTTTCCTCTTCTCCCTCTTACCTTTTGTCATCCTTAAAAAAAAAAAAAAATCCACTTCTTCTATGCCCTTCCACTTGTCTCCAGGTTCTGCTCTTTGCTGGCAGTGGCTTATCACATAAACTCATCTGTGCTAATGTGTGACATCACCCAGGTAACAGAACCTCTTGTTGACTATTAAGGATAAATCTCCCTGTATCCAAACTCTGTTCCCCTGGGCTGAATTACTTTCCTTTAAAAGCCATCTATTTTTTCATTAAAATGCTTGCAAATCCTTCGGGTTATTAGGTTTATGGCAGCCCCATTAAGCAGGACAATAATGATTTATGTAAGAATTTAGGCCAGGATCTTTGTTTTGTTCAATAAAAATGCTCACATCTACCCTGCTCCTGTAGCCTTGCTTCACTGGAGTGTTTCTCTGTGACTTTAGCAATTGCCCTATTTTGTTTCTCAGGAGGATATCAGTCCTCCTTGGAATTGTTCAAGATTTACAGCCTGGAAAGCCATGCAATGATGCTCTACCCTCTGCTGAGAAAGCAGTGGGGGCTTTGGATCAGGACGGACTTTGGTAAAACTTCCAGATCTGCCCATGGTGGGCCTTATGACCTTGGGCAAGTCACTTATGAGTTAAAGTTTCCTCGACTGTAAAAGTGAGAATCATACCTCACTGAGAGTGTTGTCCTGATTAAAAAAATACTGAGTGAACTCTCTGCCAGGCTGCCGGGTCCATTCCTTGCCTTTCCCCTGCTCTACGTCACAAGTAGGTTGACCCCTGAAAACTGCATTTCACAGGTTCCAAGCTTCTAACTGGAGTCAGCCAAGGGATTAGAGGTTATTCAAAGGGTCTGGGAACCAAGAAATAATAACCAGATGAGCAGAAAGAGCATATATACTATTAATTTAAATATATATTGATGGCATTAAGTATCATCTCCCTGAATGGAATGTTTAAGCCTATTTCATTTAGCCACATGGTGGTCAATATTCTATGGGCTTACAAACAGTTCATACTACTCAACAGCAACAACAACAACAAAAAAACCCAAATGGGCAGAAGACATTTCTCCAAAGAAGAAATTCAGATGGCCAATAAGCACATGAAAAGATGCTCAACATCGCAAATTATTAGATAAATGCAAATCAAAACTACAATAAGGTACCATCTCACCCTGGGTAGTGTGAGATCATCCACCATTAAAAATTCTACAGAAAACAAATTCTGGAGAGGGTGTGGCGAAAAGGGAGCCCTCCTACACTGTTGGTGGGAATGTAAATTGGTGCAGCCACTGTGGAAAACAGTATGGAGATTCCCTCAGAAAACTAAAAACAGAATCAGCGTATGATCCAGCAATCCCACTCTGTACGGTGAGTATAGAGAAAAAGACAGTGACCTGGGCAGTAGGGCAAGAAAAAGAAAATGTATTAGATGGAAACACGAGGGTGACTGGCCCTTAAGGAGAACCAGTGTCCTCCCTTTCTGATGGGGTCTTTCTTATTTCTCAGCAATGAAAAATTCTCTGAAGTGATGGTTAGTTTTTAGCCTGTAGTTGAGTCCTGTGGTCACGTAGCCAGAGGTCTGGAATCTGGTGGTCTCACAGCTTTGAGAAGGTAGGCGCCAGTGAGAAAACAGAAAGTCATTTGGGCAATTTGGTCAGCCTCAAGGATCACTGTGATTTTGTTCTTTGTTTGCAAGGTCAACATAATGAGCTCTCTTAACAATGAGACCCCATGTGGGCTCTATCACAGTCCTGGACATATATCTGGACAAACCATGCATCCCTAATGTTCACAAATACATGCATCCCTATGTTCACAGCAGCACTATTCACAATAGCCAAGACAGGGAAACAACCTAAATGTTTGCCCATCAACACATGAATAGGCGAAGAAGATGTGGTGCCTATATACAATGAAATACTGCTCAGCATCAAAGAGAATGAAATAATGCCATTTACAGCAACACGGAGGCAGCTAGGGATGATCATACTGAGTGAAGCAAGTCAGAAAAAGACAAATATATGATATGGCTTCTCTGTGGAATCTGAAAGATAACATAAATGACCCTATCTATGAAACAGAATCAAGGACACAGAGAATAGACTGGTAGTTGCCAAGGGGGGTGGGGGTGGGAGAGGGCCGGAGTTTGGAATTAGCAGATGCAAACTGGTACATATAGAATGAATAAACAAGATCCTACTGTATAGCACAGGGGAACTATATTCAGTATCCTGTGATAAAGCATAATGAAAAAGAATATAAAAAAGAATGTATGTGTATATACATATGTATGTGTGTGTATATAAACTGAGTCATTTTGCTCTACAGCAGTAATTAACAACATTGTAGTCCAAATATACATCAATTAAAAATGAATTAAAAATATTCTGTGGGTTTCATTCACTACTATATGCTGATATAGAAGTTGAAGGACTAATAGAGTTTCTGTTTCTCTATATTACTGCAGCAAAAGGTGATATATAATCAAATAGCACCTGATTTCCCCTTTGCCTGATCATTTACCTTTCCTTTACTGGCAGGTGCATCATGGAAATTGGAAGGATGCTGCCTGTCTGTGAAGCAAAGAATGTTGACCCTGAAGCCATCAGCCACTGTAACCCTGAGGGGCATTGTGGATTTCAAAGAGCAGGATACAGGCCCTATGTAGTTAACGTGCATACCAAAGGAATAATTTCAATAAGCCCCAACTCTCACGTCTTTCCATACATAGTAAAGCACTAAAATCATTGACTTGAGATGTCTGGTTTTGTGATTAGCAGTAATATTTCTGTTTGACTACATGTTTGGGTTTCCCAGGTGGTGCTAGTGGTAAAGAACTCGCCTGCCAATGCAGGAGACATGAGATGCGGGTTCAGTCCCTGGGTCGGAAGATCCCCTGAAGGAGGGCATGCAGCCCACTCCAGTATTCCTGCTTGGAGAATCCCATGGACAAGGAGCCTGGTGTGCTATGGTCCATAGGGTCGCACAGAGTCAGACACGACTGAAGTGGCTTAACATGCACGTGTTTGCTTTTTCAAGCAAAAACTCCTATATATTCTAGCTTTTCTCTTACCTCTTTGGAACAGTCCCTCGGAGCTATCTGAGAGACTGTATTCTGGGCTATTGTCCTCAGTAAGTCTGCCAAATTAAACATAATTCTCAACTTCCAGGTTGTGGATTTTCCTTTCTGTCAGTAGAGAGGACCCTATTGGAATACTCTGTTATCATCTCCTCACAGCCCTGCTTTACTTGCTCTCAGTTCGTGGCAACAGTGGCCACCCAGCCTTCCGAGACAGCCACCTCAGAGTCACTGTGGGCCCTTTGCAGTCTCTCACCGCCACGCCTGACTCGTTTTGAAAGCATCTCCACCGAAGCCTTGCATTCCCCACTGCCATGATCTCAGACCAGGGCTTTCCCAGCCTCAGCGCTGCTGACAGTTTGGACTGGGCAGTTCATGCTGTGGCAGCTGTCCTGTGCCTTGTGGCATGTATAGCAGCACCCCTGACCTGGCGCCAGTAGCACTCACCTGGTGATGCAATCCAAACGTCCCCAGATATGGCCCAGTGTCTTCTCAGGGGACACAAATGTCCCCAGCTACCAATCACGGTCTTAGACTAGAATCTGGAGACTATTGAGAAAGCCTTTTACCTGAGACCTCCCTGTTGTTAATAGATTGAGTTTAATCTCTAATACAGTATATGAGGGTCTTGACAGCACATAAAGTCTTTTGAAAACTAGCTCTAACTTCTCTGCTCCTAAATTTCAAGTGTCCTATGACCTGATCTTAGTGAAAAAAAAAAAAAAACTCTGCCCACACTCCAGAACCTTCTAGGCCTTGACACTTTTGCAGAGGTGGTTCCACCACTCAGGATGCTTGGTGAACATTTCTTTTGGCAAACTCCTGCTCATCCCTAAATGCTCAGGTAAAATATACCACTGTTACCATTTCCTGATGACTCCAGGCATAATTACTAACTGTCACTATTAACCAAGCTCTGAATGACAAGTTCCATCTAGCCAAAGCTATGGTTTTTCTGGTAGTCATGTGTGGATGTGAGTTGGAATATAAAGAAAGCTGAGCACCAAAGAATTGATGCTTCTGAACTGTGGTGTTGGAGAAGACTCCTGAGAGTCCCTAGGACTGCAAGGAGATCCAACCAGTCCATTCTAAAGGAAATCAGTCCTGAATATTCATTGGAAGGATTGATGCTGAAGCTAAAACTCCAATACTTTGGCCACCTGATGCGAAGAACTGACTCGTTGGAAAAGATCCTGATGCTAGAAAAGATTGAGGGCAGGAAGAGAAGGCAACAACAGAGGATGAGATGGTTGGATGTCATCACTGTCCCAGTGATATGAGTTTGAGCAAGCTCTTGGAGTTGATGGTGGACAGGGAAGCCTGGCATGCTACAGTCCATGGGGTTCAGAGAGTCAGACACAACTGAACAACTTAACTGAACTGAAAATGACCCCATCTCCAGGTGACATCTGATGAGTTGCAAGCTGGGTTAAAACCTGAGATTCTTCCCTTATATAGTTTTTTACTTGGGAACAGAACACATCATATCTTTGTCTTTCTGGTGCCTGAAGCTAGCTGGATACTATAAAAACAACTTGGAAGCTTTTGTTAGGAAAAATAAGGAGAGGAAAAAAAAGACATTGATGAGCAAGGAGGAAGGAAAATATCGGGTCCGGATGAAATCCAAGACCCTAGTTCCGTATGCCTAAGACCCAATGTGTTGGTGAGATCCTAACATGCTTATAATACATCCTCCTTTTTGCTTTTGTTAGCTTGAGTTTGGCTACTGGCACTCCCTAGCAAGCATCCTACATAAGGGCTGCACCATGACAGAAGAAAAAGAGGCCATTTTTTACTGGTCTCAAAACAAACAAGATCAAATTTTAAGACAGTGACTAGGGACTTCCTTGGTGATCCAAGTACTTAAGAATCTGCCTTTCAATTCAGTGGATGTGGGTTCAGTCCCTGGTCAGGGAACTAAGATCCCCATGCTTTGGGACAACTAAACCCAAGTGCCACAACTACAGCGAAGTCTGCAAGCCACAGCTAAGACCTGAGATACGACTTATTAAATGAGATCCTTTCCTGTCTCACCAGACAAGTTCAGGCAGAGGAGAAAATCTGGAATTTTACTTCAAATGCTCACTCTTATTAAACCAGGACACTTTTTAAAAAGATTTGCAAATTTTCCATTACTTAACCTTTGAAGTCTCAAATCAATTTTAAGGGATCTTGTGAAAATTTAAACATTTATCATGACTGGTTTCTAGCTTCTACCTTTTATCCCCATTCTCCACCTTTTTCTATACATATAAATTTGACTTATTTCCCCATGTTGTAACAAAGATATTTGAACAAAGATCAAGAACATATATTTTCTAACCTCTTGCCACCTTGCTGATGGTTTGGCAGTTAAAAATATTTTAATTACTTGTGTTTTTGGTAAGAATAAAAGTGTGTTATATCAAGATGAATATATTTTCAGTTTAAAAACCAAACTAAAGAAATAGGACATGTTCCCCAAACAATGAAAACTGTTAAAGCTAAGTATAATACAGTGAACCTCTTGACATGGATCTGTGGGGTGCCAAATGAAGCACTGGATTAAAAAACAATTTTTCACGTGCTTAACCAATCTACAAGTGGCTCTTGACAGGTCTTTTCTTTATTGCCCAGATAGCAAGGACTTAGAATTTTTTCTTTTTTAAAGTTTTTATTTTGTATTGAGGTATAGACTATGCCAAAGCCTTTGACTGTGTGGATCACAATAAACTGTGGAAAATTCTGAAAGAGATGGGAATACCAGACCACCTGACCTGCCTCTTGAGAAATCTGTATGCAGGTCAGGAAGCAACAGTTAGAACTGGACATGGAACAACAGACTGGTTCCAAATAGGAAAAGGAGTAAGTCAAGGCTGTTTATTGTCACCCTGTTTATTTAACTTATATGTAGAGTACATCATGAGAAATGCTGGACTGGAAGAGACACAAGCTGGAATCAAGATTGCTCCTTGGAAGGAAAGTTATGACCAACCTAGATAGCATATTCAAAAGCAGAGACATTACTTTGCCAACAAAGGTTAGTCTAGTCAAGGCTATGGTTTTCCTGTGGTCATGTATGGATGTGAGAGTTGGACTGTGAAGAAGGCTGAGCGCCAAGAATTGATGCTTTTGAACTGTGGTGTTGGAGAAGACTCTTGAGAGTCCCTTGGACTGCAAGGATATCCAACCAGTCCATTCTGAAGGAGATGAGCCCTGGGATTTCTTTGGAAGAATGATGTGATCTGATCTGATCTGATCTGATCTGATCTGATCTGATCTGATCTGATCTGATCTGATCTGATCTGATCTGATCTGATCTGATCTGATCTGATCTGATCTGATCTGATCTGATCTGATCTGATCTGATCTGATCTGATCTGATCTGATCTGATCTGATCTGATCTGATCTGATCTGATCTGATCTGATCTGATCTGATCTGATCTGATCTGATCTGATCTGATCTGATCTGATCTGATCTGATCTGATCTGATCTGATCTGATCTGATCTGATCTGATCTGATCTGATCTGATCTGATCTGATCTGATCTGATCTGATCTGATCTGATCTGATCTGATCTGATCTGATCTGATCTGATCTGATCTGATCTGATCTGATCTGATCTGATCTGATCTGATCTGATCTGATCTGATCTGATCTGATCTGATCTGATCTGATCTGATCTGATCTGATCTGATCTGATCTGATCTGATCTGATCTGATCTGATCTGATCTGATCTGATCTGATCTGATCTGATCTGATCTGATCTGATCTGATCTGATCTGATCTGATCTGATCTGATCTGATCTGATCTGATCTGATCTGATCTGATCTGATCTGATCTGATCTGATCTGATCTGATCTGATCTGATCTGATCTGATCTGATCTGATCTGATCTGATCTGATCTGATCTGATCTGATCTGATCTGATCTGATCTGATCTGATCTGATCTGATCTGATCTGATCTGATCTGATCTGATCTGATCTGATCTGATCTGATCTGATCTGATCTGATCTGATCTGATCTGATCTGATCTGATCTGATCTGATCTGATCTGATCTGATCTGATCTGATCTGATCTGATCTGATCTGATCTGATCTGATCTGATCTGATCTGATCTGATCTGATCTGATCTGATCTGATCTGATCTGATCTGATCTGATCTGATCTGATCTGATCTGATCTGATCTGATCTGATCTGATCTGATCTGATCTGATCTGATCTGATCTGATCTGATCTGATCTGATCTGATCTGATCTGATCTGATCTGATCTGATCTGATCTGATCTGATCTGATCTGATCTGATCTGATCTGATCTGATCTGATCTGATCTGATCTGATCTGATCTGATCTGATCTGATCTGATCTGATCTGATCTGATCTGATCTGATCTGATCTGATCTGATCTGATCTGATCTGATCTGATCTGATCTGATCTGATCTGATCTGATCTGATCTGATCTGATCTGATCTGATCTGATCTGATCTGATCTGATCTGATCTGATCTGATCTGATCTGATCTGATCTGATCTGATCTGATCTGATCTGATCTGATCTGATCTGATCTGATCTGATCTGATCTGATCTGATCTGATCTGATCTGATCTGATCTGATCTGATCTGATCTGATCTGATCTGATCTGATCTGATCTGATCTGATCTGATCTGATCTGATCTGATCTGATCTGATCTGATCTGATCTGATCTGATCTGATCTGATCTGATCTGATCTGATCTGATCTGATCTGATCTGATCTGATCTGATCTGATCTGATCTGATCTGATCTGATCTGATCTGATCTGATCTGATCTGATCTGATCTGATCTGATCTGATCTGATCTGATCTGATCTGATCTGATCTGATCTGATCTGATCTGATCTGATCTGATCTGATCTGATCTGATCTGATCTGATCTGATCTGATCTGATCTGATCTGATCTGATCTGATCTGATCTGATCTGATCTGATCTGATCTGATCTGATCTGATCTGATCTGATCTGATCTGATCTGATCTGATCTGATCTGATCTGATCTGATCTGATCTGATCTGATCTGATCTGATCTGATCTGATCTGATCTGATCTGATCTGATCTGATCTGATCTGATCTGATCTGATCTGATCTGATCTGATCTGATCTGATCTGATCTGATCTGATCTGATCTGATCTGATCTGATCTGATCTGATCTGATCTGATCTGATCTGATCTGATCTGATCTGATCTGATCGCCTCTTGATGCAAGTGAAAGGAGAGAGTGAATATGTTGGCTTAAAACTCAACATTCAGAAAAGTAAGATCATGCCATCTGGTCCCGTCACTTCATGGCAAAAAGATGGGGAAACAGTGCAAACAGTGACAGAGTTTATTTTTAGGGGGGCTCCAAAATTACTGCAAATGGTGACTGCAGCCATGAAATTAAAAGGCACTTGCTCCTTGGAACAAAAGTATGACCAACCTGGACAGTATATTAAAAAGCAGAGATATTACTTTGCTAACAAAGGTCCATCTAGTCAAGGCTATGGTTTTTCCAGTAGTCACATATGGATGTGAGCGTTGGACTATAAAGAAAGCTGAGCCCTGAGGAACTGATCCTTTTGAACTTTGGTGTTGGAGAAGACTCTTGAGAGTCCCTTGGACTGCAAGGAGATCCAACCAGTCCATCCTAATGGAGATCAGTCCTGGGTGTTCATTGGAAGGACTGATGTTGAAGCTGAAACTCCAATACTTTGGTCACCTGATGCGAAGAAATAAGTCCTTGGAAAAGACCCTGATTCTGGGAAAGAGTGAAGACAGGAGGAAAAGGGGATGACAGAGGATGAGATGGTTGGATGTCATCACTGACTCAATGGACATGAGTTTGAGTAAACTCTGGGAGTTGGTGTTGGACAGGGAGGTCTGGCATGCTGCAGTCCATGGGGTCGAAAAGTGTCAGACATGACTGAGCGACTAAACTGAACTGATACTCAATAAAAAAGGTAGAGCACTGAAACATGATGCTTTTCAACTGTGGTGCTGGAGAAGATTCTTGAGGGTCCCTTGGACTGCAAGGAGATCAAACCAGTCAATCCTAAAGGAAATCAACTTTGAATATTCATTGGAAGAACTGATCCTGAAGCTGAAGCTCCAATACTTTGGCTACCTGATATGAAGAGTTGACTCACTGGAAAAGACCCTGATGCTCGAAAGATTGAGGGCAGGAGAAGGGGGTGACAGAGGATGAGATGGTTAGATGGCAGCACCAACTCAATGGACATGAGTCTGAGCCAGCCCTGAGAGACTGTGAAGGACAGGGAAGGCTGGAATGCTGGAGTTCATGGGGTCTCAAACTGTCAGACATGACTTAGTGACTGAACAATAACAAAACATACCCCATCAAACTGGACAACCTAGAAGACACTGAAAATTCCTTAAACCTACAACCTACCAACACTGAATCAGGAAGATATAGAAAAGCTGACCAGATATGTTCAGTTCAGTTGCTCAGTCATGTCCGACTCTTCGCGACCCCATGAATCGCAGCACACCAGGCCTCCCTGTCCATCACCAACTCCCGGAGTTCACTCAGACTCACTCCATCGAGTCAGTGATGCCATCCAACCATCTCATCCTCTGTCGTCTCCTTCTCCTCCAGACCTCAATCTTTCCCAGCTTCAGGGTCTTTTCAAATGAGTCAGCTCTTCACATCAGGTGGCCAAAGTATTAGACTTTCAGCTTCAACATCAGTCCTTCCAATGAACACCCAGGACTGATCTCCTTTAGGATGGACTGGTTGGATCTCCTTGCAGTCCAAGGGACTCTCAAGAGTCTTCTCCAAAGTTCAAAAGCATCAATTCTTCAGCGCTCAGCTTTCTTTATAGTCCAACTCTCACATCCATACATGACCACTGGAAAAATCATAGCCTTGGCTAGACAGACCTTTGTTGACAAAGTAATGTCTCTGCTTTTTAATGTGCTGTCTAGGTTGGTCATAACTTTCCTACCAAGGAGTAAGCGTCTTTTAATTTCATGGCTGCAATCACCATCTGCAGTGATTTTGGAGCCCAGACATGTTACTAGTAAGGAAATTTATCAGTAATCAAACATTTTCCAAAGAAAAAAAAATCCAGGACCAGACAGTCTTGCTGGTGAATTTTACCAAGTATTAAAAGAAGATCTAACACTAATCATTCACAAACTCTTCCAAAATATCAAACACTGCCAAACAAATTTTACAAGGCCAGCATTACCCTGATACCACACATAGAAAAGTACACTCCAATAATGACAACTAGAGCCAAAATACTTGATGAACGTAGATGCAAAAAACTCAATAAAATACTAGCAAAACAAATTCAGCAGCACATTAATAGGATCTTAAAACAATGATCAAATGAGATTTATCTCTGGGATACAAGGATGATTTAACATATGCAAATGAATACACATAATACATCATATTAACAGAATGAAAGAAAAATGAATGATCATCTCAATAGATGTAGAAAAGCATATGACAAAATTCAACATCTGTTGATGATAAAAAAACCAACAAATTAAGTATAGAAGAAATGTACCTCAATATAATGAAAGACATACATGATAAGTCCACAGCTGACATCATACTCTTTATCCAAGTTCCCACATATGCAGATTCAACCAACTTCCAATTGTGTAGTACTGTACTGTAGTATTTATTGATTAAAAAATCTGCATATAAGTGGGCCCACACAGTTCACACCTGTATTGTGAAAGGGTCAACTATATTTGTGCGTGCATGTGTGTGTGCTTGTGTACATACACAGCATAACCTAAATGAAAGATGACAAGGCAATTTGGGAGTGAAGTTTGCAGCGTCCTAGCCCCATAATATATGTCAGAGTCGAGCATAAAAGGAACCCAAAATAGAAAATGTAGAAAAAGCAAAACCCAAGAACAATGGGGATAAAGTGGAAGGAAGAAATGTTTTGGTTTATACATTTTTATTGCTGAAAAGAGCATTGGAAACGTGTTACTCTAATCTTAATCATTTTATAGTAAGAAAACCAAACCTCAGAGAAGCAAAATGAAGGAAGGAAGAAAATTTCTATGGCAGCAAATTTACAGATGAAAGAGTTGAAGAATATTTTATATCCATTTCAGACACTAATTTTTTGTACTTACATTAGAAAAACATATGAATATCTGAAAAGATTTAACATAAGCCTTTTAAGTGACATAAATTTATAGAAATATAAAGTTTCTGTCTTGGTATTTTTAGGACTATTTGAAGAAGTGAAAAGAATCTGTTTAAAATATAGGGTTAAAAGTTTTGGTTAGAGTTGCTAGTCTTAAGAATTGTTCATAAAAAATTACAAAAAAAATCTGAGTTTGACTTTTTGTTAAGATTACACATACAAGTGATACCACACAATTTTTGTCTTTCTCTGTCTGGAGTATTTCACTCAGGATAATGTTCTCAGGTATCATCCACATTGTTAGTGGAAAGTTAAGAATTAACTTACTTTACAAAACAGTATTTTCCCTGGATAAAGACACCAAAAAATGTATACAAGTTCAATATCTTAGCCAGCAAATGTTTTTCATGGCATACAGATTGGTAATTAAAAAGCCACTTTATGTATTTAGGCAGGCTCAGTAAGTAAGTAAATACATTGTAAAGAAAGCCAAATTTTTCACTATTGGAGAAAGAAGTTACAAATAAGGAAAGGAGGAAGGCTAGAATACTTTGAAATCTGAGGTACTGGTGTGAACCTATTGCTTTTTAATACATGTACTCAAATAGACATAGAAATAAATTTGCTACATGTATGTTCACGAACTAGTGTGTGTACGCATGTATGCAAATAAGTTCTGCTGAGAGGGTCTGAAACAAATGACAACCTAGTGACAATGATTATGCTTAGCATTCAAATCTTGCTTTCTGTGTACCATTCTCCAATATAATGAACCAGGGCTCCTGGAAAAAGTGCTCGATTCCAAGACTGGGATATGTAAAATGCAAGACTAACATGGAACATCTTATGGTTGCAGAAAATAAAGAAATACTTGATAAAAGATGCAGCGAGTGTCAAGTTGAAAACCACTGGAGCCAGTCTGAAAGAGCTCCCAATGACCAAAGCTGGAACAATTTGAGTAATCAAAAATAACACTAGTATTAGGCTGTATTTTAAAGAACAGAATAAAAATACATGAGTTCATGCTCATAGAAATACATTCTTGAATAAATAAATAAATGAAGGCAAAGGGACAGCTCTTCCTTCAGAAGAATTCCAAGTAATGTGTAGAAGAAATGAGAAAAATAGAAAATCATTATAAGAACACTGCAGTAATAATTGTTACAGGCAAGAACCATCACTCAGTGCTAAAATTTGTGCTCTGATGTTTGAAGAGATGTAAGATATTTGCTCAGCCTCAAATTAAACCCCTGCCAGGATATTAATTATAAAATAAAAAATGGAAGTATCCCAGTACCATGCTATTCTTGCCAAAAATGTACCACTTCAATTTAATCTTGAGAAAACACCAGAAAAATTTAAGGGATGTTGTACAAAATAACTGACCAGTGCTCTTCAAAGTGTCAAGGTCATAATAAACAAGGAGAGACTACTAACAGTCACCGATTTTACAGTTTTAAAGTTCTTTATCTACCTAGAATTTCTTCAGATTGTTGACAAGTCTACAATCATGGCAGATTTTAACATATCTCTTTCAGTAATTAACCAATTTTAAAAAACTTAGCTCTGCTTGATGAAGTATTTTTTAAATAGCTGCTTCAAAATCTTTTTCAGATACTTTCAACATCTCTGTTATCTTGGCATTGGCATCAATGTATTGTCTTTTCTCCAAGTGGGGTGGGAAAAAGTAGAACTCACTATTTGGCAGGTGGAATCAGCAAGTCTTGATGATTTTGTTTGCATTTCAAGTACATATGGAGCAAGGATGGAGAGGAAGAGGAGTGAGGAGGCAGACAGCCTCAACAAATTTCCAAGATCTTTGGCTTGGAAGACTGGGTACACTTCAGCAGTATTTACTGAAACTGGATGTAAAAGGGAAGAACAGAAGATGATGAGTTTGTTTCTCCCTATGTGGAGGTTGAGATGCTATGGGACAACCATCTGGAGATATCTGACAGGCAGTTGGGTATTTAAGCCTGAGCTCACAGAAAAGGGCAGACATAGAAATACAACTTGTGGACTGTTTTTGCCTGGCTAGTGCTTACAATGGTAAAATATGGTTTAGAATTGTTGATCAAAGAAACTGCAATGAGACCAGAAATATTTCAGAGTGGACAGAAAAGGGAGTTAATAGAGATTTAAAAGGAGGAAATCCAGAAGGTGTGACTGAAGTCCACAGAGTAGAAGAGTTTCAAGGAAGGGAGGACTGCCCATGAGCAGACACAACAGAATAGTCCAGTAAGATAATGACAGAAAGGGGCTTTGGTCAATGGTAGCATTCACTGGATTCCTTATCCTGGTGAAAGCAGAAAAAGATCAGTGGACTATGGAATGAAAACGACGCGAGCAAGTGGACTTAATAAGTGTATCCACTGTTTCTTCAATCTCGGTTTAAAAAGGCATGAAAGAATAAGTGAGGCATTTAGTGAAAAGCATATGGAAGAAAACCGTGTGATTCCTTGAGTCTGTCAAAAATACTTCTCTAAGCAATCATTGGTATTTGTTTTATCTCACAGGACTAGAGCTTCATCTTGGAAAGTGATAATGGGCTGCAAATATTTAGCAACTAAAGCCCAAGTAATATAAAACCACAGATAGATCTTTGAGAAGCCCAAATCTCCAGAGCTGCTGCTTGAAAACAAAAATTCTCCATTAATATTGACCTGCTGTTGCCATGCAAAAGGAGCCAGAGGTAGCTAAGGCTTTGTAAATTAAAAGTAACCCCTTGAATCTCCTCTTGTACACCCTGCAGGACATGGGTACAAACTGCTTCACTGTCTGAGCTCATTAATCAAAAGCGGATTGCTGCCCTCATCTCCCGCCACATCCCTGGTGGTCATCACATGTTTGGAATGCTAAATAGACCTACTACCAGGCTGAGGCTTCCTTTCTCCCACCGCCTGTTAAGAATAGCAACTGTACATGATGCTTGTCTTCCTGGTTTATTTCTCCTGCTGTTCTCAGTGTTGTTTGTAATGTGGGTTCAATTAGTTTCCTCAACCCTTCTAGGAGGAGGCTGGTTTTCTAAGGATGCTCTGATTATTAAAAATAGAATCTCAGCAGCACAACTCCAGATCCCCAAGAAACTATACTCCAACTCAAAATTCTTTCATGGCATAATTTTTTTCCTGGTTTTAGAGAAGCTACTGCATTATTGGATGACATTGCTTTGGAAAGTGATAGATTCAGCCTGTGAAAGTAAAAAAGAAAAGTTCTAGTTTCTGTCTCATTCTTTTGTTCTAGCAAAAATAGTTTATTTACCTAGACTTAGCATGGTAGTGTTGACAGAGTGTTCCAAATACTGATTATTGCCTCCAAACCAACAGATGTCTATAAAGGTGTTAGC
Source organism: Bos mutus (assembly GCF_027580195.1). Lineage (NCBI taxonomy): Eukaryota > Metazoa > Chordata > Mammalia > Artiodactyla > Bovidae > Bos > Bos mutus. Next base: position 26,810,368 of record NC_091630.1, on the reverse strand, counting down.
AAGGAAAGAACCAAACGTGAACACTCAGTCTTAGATGATAACACCATGAGAGACGCTGTCATTGGATAGGAAGGGGTAGACACGATGGTACTGTCCACCTCTCCACCCCTCAACAGCCTTAAAGGGAGCCAGGGTAGTAATCTACAAATTAAAAAAAAAAAAAAAAAGAATGGATGAGAAAATGAAAAAAATTTAGGTTATTTAACCTGTATAACAGAAACATAATGGGGAAAAAGTGACTTTGTGAATAACTACCCATGTAAAACTCATGTTAGATGTAAGCTGAATGGTGATGACTCCAAAGAAAATCTGGGTAATCACTGAACTATTGTGCATTTAACATGTGGGGCAAATTTGGTATGTACTAGAAAACTATGCTGTACAGAGAAACAAATGTGCTGACGAACCAGACCATTTCTTAAAGGGTGCTATTTACTTCAAGATTTCATGATGTAGATTGTATACAAACTTTGAGCGCATAGATGTAGCACCTAAAAAGTTCAGCATATTTCCTAAACAGCATAAAGCATTTGAATAAATAGAATTGGGGGGGAAATAAATACTTGGGGTAAATAATCTTGGATAATTTAGAGGAGGTCTGTTTTTTATTTTTACCTTAAAATTTAAAGCTTAACAATTTATTTCTTTTAATGTACTAATCGACAAGGGGACTTGAAGTAAAGAATTACTCATTCTCTTTAGATGTTCTTTTCATGCCCAAGTAACTACTTATGGACAGAATTATTCAGGATGGAAGTGATTATTTCTATTTTTATTTCTTAAGAGATAAAAGCTGTGTGAGAAAGGGGGATTTGGCATGTTGACTGCTTCTGAATTGAAGCAAATGTTTTGGAAATGACCAATTAAGGGATCTTACTCCTCACTTACAATATTTGCAGAGATGGTCGAAGGAAACCACTGTCTCCTGATAGTGGACTTTTGTAAATTAAATACAAGAAAAATAATGTGTGACTGGAGAAGACAAGGCACACGATGAAGAAAACCAGGCAACTTCCTTTCATAAACCACCAAGAAACTAGGAGCAATAAGACTTGAAGACTTAGGCTTAACTAGAGCTATTGTTACATCGAATCATGGGGTCGCGAAGAGTTGGACACGACTGAGCGGCTGAACTGAACTGAACTGATTGTTACATCAAACTATATTGAGAAATTAGTTTGACTTATTTTAGGAAGTCAATAATTGATCAATTGTTAGTGCAATACCAGTAGGGATTTTGGAATTGTGCTGAGATATATATATAATACCTCATTTCATTTTGTAATTCAATATATACTTATTGTGTACCAATCAAACTGTCCTGATAGGTTAGGGTAGAGTAATAGAAAGACAGGAAGCTTACATTTGAGTTGGAAAGACTTACAAGAAAAGGCAAATAGACAAAGTAGTTTTAGATATTACTAAATTATGGAGGCAATAGAATCATGTGATAAGGAGTAACTTGAGAGAGAAAGTTACTATGCATAGGCTGCTTGGGGAACATCTCTTGGTGTAGGTGACATTTGGACTGGGATCCAAAGGCTGCAAATGAGCCAGCTGGGTAGACAGCCAAGAGGAAGAACATTCCAGGCAACTGCCCTGAATGAAGGAAGGTTCCTGTTCCAAAGTTGGAAAAGCAGAGGCCAGAATAGGCAGATAGATGGATCTTTCATGGCAATACATCTGGATTTTATGTAAAATGCCATGGAAATCCTTTGAAGATCTGGTTTATGTTTTAAACTGTTGACTGGCATTTCTGAGGAGAAGAACAAGTCACAGAGAAAAGTTAGGAAGCTATTGTAATAGCCCAGGTGAAAAATGGTGGTGGCTTTGGGCTAGGACAGTGGCAATGGAGATGCAATGGATACAGACTGAGGTGATTTTAGAGGTAGAAACATCAGCTTCCCCTTCCTTTCGTCTATGCTTTCCACTCTTCATCTCCCACCACTATGACCATATGTACTGATTTTTATCTTTAGAATGTTTTTTAAAGAGGCAGCAGAACATAGTGGGTAAGAGTGATGCTCTACTGGTTTTAGGCTATGAGAATGTGGGCAAGTTTCCTGGCCTTTCTGTACTTCAGTTACATGAAATGAAAAAAAATAGTGTTGATCTCATGTCATTGAGAAGATTAAACAGGATGGCATATGAAGAGCCCTTGGAAAGTGCTGAGCAAATATGAGTGCTGAGTAATTGTTAGCTCTCATTATAATCATCATCATACAATGTTCTATATAGAAGGCTTGTCTACTACCAGTCTTCAACAAATGTAATGCTGAAATATCTTGTGATGACATGGATGAATTTTCAAATTCAATCAGACTTCTTATTATTTCAATATAATGTGGAAGCCCCAAATTGTAAAACACAGATATGAGAATAGATACTTCTTCCATGGAATGGTAGGAAGTGCAGAGAAGAATGAGTATGTACACAGTTGGTAGATTTGATGGTGGGAAAATATTCACTTTGAAATAAACTTTCAGCAAATATTTAGTAGGTTCTTACTGTGGGCCAGGCATTTCATTACATACTCCTCACCTAAACAATTGTGCTAAACAACACACAATCTCTGCTCTGTTGTGCTCTCACTCTAGGGGAGCTGAGATGATGTTATTAACTGAGGCTGATGGGTTGGGGAGCAGATGGGAAGGTTTTAAATAGAGGATTAAAAAGAAGTAAAGATCATTCTAGGGAAATCTGCTTTTGAATTGTGGTGCTGGAGAAGACTCTTGAGTCCCTTGGGCTGCAAGCAGATCAAACTAGTCAATCCTAAAGGAAATCAACTCTGAATATTCACTGGAAGGACTGATGCTGAAGCTGAAGCTCCAGTACTTTGGCCACCTGATATGAAGAGACGACTCATTGGAAAAGACCCTGATGGTGGGAAAGATCAAGGGCAGGAGGAGAAGGGGGCAACAGAGGATGAGATGGTTGGATGGCATCACCAACTCAATGGACATGAGTTTAAGCAAACTCCAGGAGACAGTGCAGGTCAGGAAACCTGTCATGCTGCAGTCAATGGGGGTCACAAAGACAGTCAAACATGACTTAGCGCCTGAACAACAGCAACAACAGGGAAATCTGAAAAGTTCTGATGCTCTGCTGTATTTTAAATGAATTTAAAGTATAGCTAATTTTGTTCTGGCTGTGTGACTTTTCTAGCAGCATTCAGTCATCTAATGCAGGCATAGAAAGGTAAATAACTGAGTTCATATAGTGGATTTGGGGCACCATGATGGGTCATGATGGGTCATGAAATCTAAGTTGGGTTAAGCAGCAGTGACAAGAAGGAGTGAATAAGAAAAGGATGCTGGGTAGGGGAAAAAAATGGTGAGAATTACAAATTCCAAGTCTAAACATGGTAAATCAAGAATTTCAGTAGGACTTAGAGTGAGGTGGTTAGAGGATTAGGGGTTGTGGTCAAAAAGTCAAACATTCTTGAAGGTTTGGCAGGTGGTGTGGTTATTGGTGATAAGGTACTGGGGGCAACATAGAGGTGTGAAACAGATAAGATGGGAGCAAAGTTCATCTTGTAAGAAGGTCAGGAGACTTGGATCCAAGGTGTTATCTGGGTCATCCAGAGGCTATAAAAACCACTGAGAGCGACGACAGGGAAGAAACAGAAGAGAAAGAACAAACCAGAAGCTCAAACTCAAATATCTCACAGGACCATGTAAATGAGTGAAGCAGGCCATTAAAACCTCTTCCCCAGCTCCAGCTGAATGTTGCCAGGCAGGAAAGTGGGCTCAGTATTGCCAGAGTTCATGCTGTCTTTTTTTCCCAGGCAAATCGGACATTTGGATTTATATTATGTAATTCTTCCCAGTTTTAAATGTTGACAACTAATTTAACTTTTAACAGATACTGAGCAATCCAGGCAACACATATTTTCAGGCCAGACTTGGTCCACAGACTTCCACTTTGCCACCACTGAGCTGAAGCCTTCCCTGGATGTGGGTGGGGGGGTGGGGGGGTGGGGGCGGTGGTGGAAGAGGCAATGGGACTCCAGGACATGCATCTCTTAGGAGCAGCAGACAAGGCCACTTGGTGACCAGGACAGATCAAGACAAAAACGAGACCACTTTGTAATCATGTCTGAACACAGATAAAGCACAAACATTGTCCAAGCAAAATGATCAATCATTCCCCTAGCCTAGCTTATATGAGTGACTGCTACATCTTTATTAATCACGTATACAGCCTGGCTTCATTCTTCATGACTTACAGATATGATTTATTAAGATAGTCAATTATAGAATTACTTTTGCATCTAGATAGCATCCAATCCAGAGCAGAGCTCTGCTCACCTGGATATTCCCAACACAAGCTCTCAACACATGCTCAAACAAACCTAACACAAGAACAGATTCTACAGGTCCTTCTTGAGAATTTACTGAGCTTCCCCATAGTTCCCCATGGTGTGTAAACATCCTCTCTTAGAACAAATCAATAAACTCAGCTTTTTTTCAACTATAGGTATGTTCCTGATAGTCTCTGGCCAGGGAGCATTGCCATAACTAAGGCTCTAACGTTACAAAACTTTTTCTCCCATTGTAACACACAAATCCCCAATACTTCAATTACCATTGAAGCTATATACCAAAATGGATTCATTATCAAAAGAGATGGGAACAATAAATTTCATCTTCAACATGGCCTTGAAGATATAACCTTAACTTCTGTGTTTATTTGTATGGTGGTTTAAAATCTTGTGACACAGCACCAGTCCATGAAAAATGCAGTTTCCAGCATGCTAAGTGACTTCAGTCACAACCGACTCTTTGCAGTCCTATGGACTGTAGCCCACCATGTTCCTCTGTCCATAGGATTCTCCAGGAAGAATACTGGAGTGGGTTGCCATGCCCTCCTACAGGGGATCTTCCCAACCCAGGGACTGAACCCCAGTGTCTTGCACTGCAGGCAGACCCTTTACCATTGGAACCAGATGGAACCACATTTCCCTTGACTTCTTGGCACCAAGGATCTCAATGGGAGCTCCTCCTCCCCTTCATCACTGTGTGTGTTCAGTCGTGTCCGACTCTTTGCGACCCCGTGGACTGTAGCCCACCAGGCTCCTCTGTCCATGGCAGGTATTCAAAGCAAGAATACTGGAGGGGGTTGCCATTTCCTTTTCCAGGGACTCTTCCCAACCCAGGGATTGAACCCATGTCTCTTGCATTGGCAGGCAGATTTTTTTGCCACTTGAGCCATCAGGGAAGTCACCCTCCATTAACTGATCTGAATAATTTTTTGAAACTAAGAAAAATTCTAGGTGTCAATTAGGATAAAAATAAAAGCAAAAAGTTCCAGTATATATTGTGATGATCATTTCACAATACAAATATTGAATTATTATATATCTGAAACTATTATAATGTTGTATATAAATTATACTTCAATGAAAAAAGTCCTAAGACACAATCAGTTACAATTTGTCACCAATCGGCTCTGTTGGATACTTATTCTTTCCATCATATAATAGCATTTTGGGGTATTTATTACTTGCATGGCATTTTTTTTTTAGCTATTTGAGATATAGTGATGATGAATAAAACAGAAAGCTTATAATCTCCTGAGGGTGTGCCTGGGGAATGAGGAAATAGATAAACATATGTACAATATATTTTCAGGTTGAAGTAAGCACTATGAAAACTATAGGAAAAAATTAAAAGGCTAGAAATGAAGGAGGGGAGCAGGAGGAAAACCATTCTTGATAGGATGATGAGGGATTTATTCTCTAAGGAGATGACATCTGAATAGATACCTGAGCAGTATGAATGAGTATATGGTCCGGATATACAAATGAATTTAGCATTTTTGTGGCTGGAGAGTATTGGTTGGCCAAGGAGTAGAGGATGAGATGTGGTAGGTATTGAAGTCAGACAGCTACATGTGGGATGGGGCATGGAGAGCTTTGATCTGCCATGTGAAGGATCTGGACTTTATTATGGGTGTGATGGAAAGATATTGAAGGAATTTAAACAGGAGAATGATGAGATTTGACTTCCATCTTAAGATCAGTTTGCCATTTATGGGACTGGAGAGGCAAGAGAGGAAGCAAGGTGATAAATAAGGAGGTTATAGAAATACCCCAAGTTAGATGGGCTGGTGGCTTGTACTGAGTAGAGGAGCAATGGAAGTAGTGAGGAATGGTCAGATTTAGGGAATATTTGAAGGGAGAACTGACATGTCTTGCTGATACATTCAAGGCTGATTCCTAGGTTTTAACCTCAGTAATAGTGAAAAGTGGTATTATTCAGTGAAATGGGGGAAGATTTAGGGAGAAGTGAGTTTTGTGGGCTGATCAAGATTTACCTTGGGAATCTGCCTGCAATGCAGGAGACACCGGCTCAATTCCTGGGTCAGGAAGACACACTGGAGAAGGGATAGGCTACCCACTCCAGTATCCTTGGGCTTCCCTGGTGGCTCACCCAGTAAAAAATCTGCCTGCAATGTGGGAGACCTGGCTTCGATCCCTGGGTTGGGAAGATCCTCTGGAGAAGGGAAAGGCTACCCACTCCAATATTCTGGCCTGGAGAATTCCATGACTGTACAGTCCATGGGGTGGCAAAGAGTCAGATATGACTGAGTGTGACTTTCGCTCACTGTGCTATGATTATAGGACGTTACAGGGCCGTAAGGGGACATACAAGGGGTTGGAACACAAAGGGGAATATCTGTCTATTTTAGTATGTAGAGTTCTGTAAGTAACTCTAAGAAAGTTAGTTACACCATTCACAAGAACAAGCTTATGCATCAGGAGGCAGCCCAAATCTACCTAGTCAGTTCCACCCAAGAAGTCTCTTCTAGATTTTTAACAAGGGCTTATTATAACAGATTTTATTTTATAATATCTGGACCTTTTCTCCTTTCACCATGACCTCCTTGTTGTGCCTTGTTAATATGAATTCTGGGCGTATCTGAAACCTCTCTAGGCTTCAGTATTTCATAGATTTGGTCAGCAATGATCCTTTTGACTGAGCAATTGAACTGAACTGATTCTTTCCTGCCCCTGTTTCCTACAGACATAGTCTTCTGGTGTCCTGCCTTCACCAGGAGGATACTTATGTTCTTTGGGAATGAAAGGTATATACCATGACAGTGATGTTGTGAAGCAGTATTCTAACCAATGAGAAGCTTTTCAAAGATCCATGGGTTTAGAAGCTGGCACTATATGTCAGAAAAATTGAAGCAGAACACAGGAGGAACAGTGAATGTAGATGTAAAGAAAGGCTATTTAGGGAATTTCAGGAGTTGGAGCCTAGGAGACACAAGGTTAAGTAGTGGGTCATTTGACTATGAGGGAAGTGTATCTAAATTAAAGTAGTAGATCTGGAGCTTAGAAATGGGAGACCCCTCCTTCTTGAAATACCTAGCTAGTGGAGAAAGAACTCAATTTGGGCTTAAAAGTAGAGAGAACCAATTATAAACTATGATTACACCAAGAGGGACCCCAAAGGTGGGGCTTTCTGAATGGAATGAAATGAAACAGAAAGTACATATGAATACGTTTGTGTTTAAGCTAGCTGAGTCATCAAAGGCCTATAGCAAATCTAACCCATGTCATTTATGTCTCAGAGAATGCTGTCCTTTCCTTAAAGGTTTAGAAAGATTAGCTCAAATGCCCACTTAAGGACACATGGAAAGTTTCACCACTCCCTTTACATTTCTTCAGTTTCTCAGGAAACTTACATTTCAAGCACTTAATGGCTGCCATATTGGACAATGCAAGTCGAGGCCACACTAAAATTTATCTATTTGATATTTTGTTTCCCAAAGTCTTTTCCCTGAGAAAAATGTAAAGGCCCTGGTATTCTGTGGGACATCCTGGCCTCTTGATATCGAATTGTTTCTCTCTCTTCTCTTCTTCCCCTGTGTCTCAGGAGCAAATGAGAAAGAAATAAGTCAGAAATAAATCCATCCAATTTAATTATGTAGAGCAAGTCAGCCTTCTCTAGCCCTTAGCTTGAATCCCAGAATCTCCTTGAAATACCGGCAGTTCTTAATTTGCACAGCACTGCTGTGTTGTGGTTTCAAGAATACACAGAAGAACTGTACAAAAAAGAGCTTCACGACCCAGATAATCACGATGGTGTGATCACTCACCTAGAGCCAGACATCCGGGAATGTGAAGTCAAGTGGGCTTTAGAAAGCATTACTATGAACAAAGCTAGTGGAGGTGATGGAATTCCAGTTGAGCTATTTCAAATCCTGAAAGAAGATGCTGTGAAAGTGTTGTACTCAATATGCCAGCAACTTTGGAAAACTCAACAGTGGCCACAGGACTGGAAAAGGTCAGTTTTCATTCCAATCCCAAAGAAAGGCAGTGCCAAAGAGTGCTCAAACTGCTGCACAATTGCATTCATCTCACACGCTAGTAAAGTAATGCTCAAAATTCTCCAAGTCAGGCTTCAGCAATACGTGAACCGTGAACTTCCAGATGTTCAAGCTTGTTTTAGAAAAGGGAGAGGAACCAGAGACCAAATTGCCAACATCCAATGCATCATCAAAAAGCAAGAGAGTTCCAGAAAAACATCTATTTCTGCTTTATTGACTATGCCAAAGCCTTTGACTGTGTGGATCACAATAAACTGTGGAAAATTCTGAAAGAGAGGGGCATACCAGACCACCTGACCTGCCTCTTGAGAAATCTGTATGCAGATCAGAAAGCAACAGTTAGAACTGGACATGGAACAATAGACTGGTTCCAAATAGGAAAAGGAGTACGTCAAGGCTGTATATTGTCACCCTGCTTATTTAACTTATATGCAGAGCACATCATGAGAAACGCTGGACTGGAGGAAGCACAGGCTGGAATCAAGATTGCCGGGAGAAATATCAATAACCTCAGATATGCAGATGAAACCACCCTTATGGCAGAATGCAAATAAGAACTAAACAGCCTCTTGATGAAGGTGAAAGAGGAGAGTGAAAAAGTTAGTTTAAAGCTCAACATTCAGAAAACTAAGATCATGGCATCTGGTCCCATCGCTTCATGGGAAATAGATGGGGAAACAGTGGCTGATTTTATTTTTCTGGGTTCCAAAATCACTAAAGATGGTGATTACAGCCATGAAATTAAAAGATGCTCACTCCTTGGAAGGAGAGTTAGGACCAACCTAGACAGCATGTTGAAAAGCAGAAAAATTACTTTGCCAACAAAAGTCCATCTAGTCAATGCTATGGTTTTTCCAGTAGTCATGTATGGATGTGAGAGTTGGGCTGTGAAGAAAGCTGAGTGTTGAAGAATTGATGCTTTTGAACTGTGGTGTTGGAGAAGACTCTTGAGAGTCCCTTGGACTGCAAGGAAATCCAACCAGTCCATCCTAAAGGAAATCAGTCCTGAATATTCATTGGAAGGACTGACACTGAAGCTCCAATATGTTGGCCACCTGATGAGAAGAGCTGACTCATTTGAAAAGACCCTGATTCTGGGAAAGATTGAGGGGAGGAGGATAAGGGAACAACAGAGGATGAGATGGTTGGATGGCATCACCAACTCAATGGACATGGGTTTAGGTGAACTCCGGGAGTTGGTGATGGACAGGGAGGTCTGGTGTGCTGCGGTTCATGGGGTTGCAAGGAGTCGGACACAACTGAGAGACTGAACTGAACTGTTGTGTTAAATCAAACTTGTAAGTATGAGAACTTCATGCTGGCTTTGTACATCTTTTGGTAACTGAGCTAGGACTGCCTGTAGTACTCTTAAGGTTTTAATTTCTTAAGCAAAGATCAACCTTCTTCTAGTCCCTAAGTAGTAACTGTGTGGAGACAATAATTTTGTTTACTGAGTTGTATATTTACTATTTATAATCTAGGATTTCTATACACAGATTTAAAATTCCTCATTCCCATATATTGATTTATTAGTGTGTTTTGTTCTTTTGGTGAAGTGTTAGAAAAAGGATTCCAGTTTAGAAGAAAAACAGTGAAATTCTCAAAGTTTCAAAGAAATGCCATTTTTCCCCCTAGAATAAAAGTGGCAGAAGTTACCCAACTAGCAGTTTGAAGTCTCATGTGGGCTTTTGTAGGCTTGCCTATTTTATCATTTCTTCTTATCAAAGGAAACAAGATGGTTGAACTAACTTTAAAAATATCTAATTTTATGTCTGAGATAATTTTTTAATGTCATAGGTTGCAAGCAATCATACTTAAGACATAAGCAGAACATGCTTTGACATAAATTGCAGTAAGATCTCTTTGACCCACCTTCTAGGGTTCAGTTCAACTCAGTCGCTCAGTCATGTATGACTCTTTGTGACCCCATGGATTGCAGCACACCAGGCTTCCCTGTCAATCACCAACTCCTGGAGCTTAGTCAAACTCATGTCCATCAAGTCAGTGATGCCATCTCATCCTCTGTTGTCCCCTTCTCCTCCCACCTTCAATCTTTCCTAGCATCAGGGTCTTTTCCAATTACTCAGGTCTTCGAATCAGGTGGCCAAAGTACTGGAGCTTCAGCTTCAGTGTCAGTCCTTCCAATGAATATTCAGGACTGATTTCCTTTAGGATGGACTGGTTGGATCTCCTTGCAGTCCAAGGGACTCTCAGGAGTCTTCTCTGCCGGGGTCCAGCCCTGGCTGATCCAGGGTATTCGAAGCGGGGATGGCGTTGGCGACTTATTCAAATATTAATTAGAGATATAGAGAGTAATAGAATGAGGATAGCTCAGTAGGAAAATTCAGTGGAGAAAAGAGGCTGAGTAGCTTGGTTTACGCAGGAGACCAATAAAACTTCAAGACAAGAAGGCCGCAGGCGTCCTTCCGTTCTCCCGAAGGAGAGGAGACCCTGAGGCCTCCCTGGTCGGATCTTAGAAGCCCAGGCAAAATTAGTAAGCTTGGTGGGTTCCGCGCTCCAGATGGAGACTCAGCCAGAGTTTGAGAGAGAGAGCTACATGGGGAGACCAGTATTTCAAGAAACTGATCCCAATTCTTTATTTTCCATGGTCTACTTTTATACACTGAGATGTTATGCAAAAGTCACGTGGGGTCAGCAGACCTGACTTTTATCAAAGTCAGGTGCTTCATACAAATGTATACAGAGGTCTTAGGGTGTTACATCATCTTCTGGCCAGGAGGCCTGCTGACAATTTATGATCCTTTCCTTGTGACGGCGGTCAGTCAACCAGGACACTTATTTCTCCAGGGGTGATTATTCTTAAAACAGACACCACCCAAATAAAGTTACATTCCTATAGGGTGAGGGTGTAGTGTGTTTTAGTTAAGGAAATAATTTACTTAGCCTAAGGTCCAACGTGATTAATATCAAAGGTTAATACTTATTTCTTCTATATATTCATTAATGTGTATAAGGGCAGGGGATGTGGAGACTTAGCAACAAACATTGGCTCAACAAATGAAAAACCCTTCACCAATACAATTTCTAATCAGCCCACTATACTTATACTAATGGTTTTCTAACTTTTATAAGGAACCTGTTTTTAGAAGGTTTAAAGCATCTCGTGCCTCTCATGGTTGGGAGGCTGTGAGCAATCACATGTGGCCGGACAAGCCTGTCAGGCAGGCTAGAGAACCTTCAGAGGAGTTTATAGGTTAAAACACTCTTGTCACACCCAGGAATTATTATTAACTGGAGCTCTAAGTTAACTCCTTCTCTGAAAGAGGTGGTGGGGGACAGCCCCCCGTAAAGTCAGAGGTGTAGGTGAGAGCACAAAGTAGTAAAGTAGGCAGGCTCTGGTTATGGGGGTAGATGCTCGAGGATTTCCAGGCGGACTCCTGAGGCTCTATCCCGCCTTTGCGTATGTTGAGCCTCCTTCCTCATGACCTTTGCCACGGGCAGAGTGCCTCATGCTAGCCCCCAACACTTCTCCAACACCACAGTTCAAAAGCATCAATTCTTCAGCACTCAGCTTTCTTCACAGTCCAACTCTCACATCCATACATGACTACTGGAAAAACCATAGCCTTGACTAGATAGACCTTTGTTGACAAAGTAATGTCTCTGCTTTTCAATATGCTGTCTAGGTTGGTCATAACTTTCCTTCCAAGGAGTAAGCGTCTTTTAATTTCATGGCTGCAGTCACCATCTGCAGTGATTTTGGGGCCCCCCAAAATAAAGTCAGCCACTGTTTCCCCATCTATTTCCCATGAAGTGATGGGACCAGATGCCATGATCTTAGTTTTCTGAATGTTGAGCTTTAAGCCAACTTTTTACTCTTCTCTTTCACTTTCATCAAGAGGCTCTTTAGTTCCTCTTCATTTTCTGCCATAATGGTGGTGTCATCTGCATGTCTGAGGTTATTGATACTTCTCCTGGCAATCTTGATTCCAGCTTGTGCTTCATCAAGCCAGCATTTCGCATGATGTACTCTGCATATAAGTTAAATAAGCAGGGTGACAATATACAGCCTTGACGTACTGAGAGTAAAAACAGAAATAAGCAAATGGGACCTAATTAAACTTTTCACAGCAAAGGAAATCATAAATAAGATGAAAAGACAACCCTCAGAATGGAAGAAAATATTTGAAAATGAAGCAACTGACAAAGAATTAATCTCCAAAATATACAAACAGCTCAAGTAGCTCAATATTAAAAGAAATAAAAATTTTTTAAAAAATGCGTGGCAGATCTGCTCCTTTTCTGTTCTGCTTCGATTTCTCTAACATACAGTGCCTGCTCCTAAATAGACATTTCTCCAAAGATGGTATACAGGTGGCGAACAAACACATGAAAAGATGCTCAACATCATGAAATATTAGAGAAATACACATCAAAATTACAATGAGATATTGCCTCATATTCGTTACAATGGCTGTCATCACAAAATCTACAAAAAACAAATGCTAGAGAGGGTGTGGAGAAAAGGGGGCCCTCTTGTTGGTGGGATGTAATTAATAAAGCCTTGATGGAGAACAGTATGGAGGTTCCTTAAAAAACTAAATATAGAACTAAAATATAACTCAGCAATCCCGCATGGCATATACCCAGAGAAAACCATAATTCAAACAGACTCATGCACCCCAGTGTTCACTGCAGCACTATTTACAGTAGCCAGGACATGGAAACAAACTGAATGTCCATCAACAAAGGAATGGATAAAGAAGATGTGGTTACATATGTACAAAGGAATATCACACAGCCATAAAAAGGAATGAAATTGGGTCATTTGTAGATATGTGGATGGATCTAGAGACTATCTACAGAGTGAAGTAAGTTCGAAAGGGAAAAACAAATATTGTATATTAACACATGTATATGGAATCTGAAAAAATTCATACAGACAATCTTATTTATTAAGCAGAAATAGAGACACAGATGTAGAGAATAAAAGTAAGGATACCAAGGGAGAAGGGGAGGGTATGGGATGAATTGGCAGATTGGAATTGACATGTATATACCATTGATACTATGTATAAAATAGATAACTAATAAGAACCTATTGTATAGCACAAGGAACTCTACTCAATACTCTGTGGTGACCTAAATGGAACTGCTACTGCTAAGTCACTTCAGTCGTGTCCGACTCTGTGTGACCCCATAGATGGCAGTCCACCAGCCTCCCCCGTCCCTGGGATTCTCCAGGCAAGAACACTAGAATGGGTTGCCATTTCCTTCTCCAATGCAGGAAAGTGAAAAGTGAAAGTGAAGTCGCTCAGTCGTATCCGACTCTTAGCGACCCCATGGACTGCAGCCTACCAGGCTCCTCCATCCATGGGATTTTCCAGACAGGAGTACTGGAGTGGGGTGCCATTGCCTTCTCCAGACCTAAATAGAAAGGAAATCCAAAAACAAGGGTATATATACACACATATAACTGATTTACTTTGCTGTACAGTAGAAACTAGCACAACATTGTGAAGCAACTATACTCCAATACATTTTTTTTAATATTAAAAAAATTTAAAATCATACTTAAAAGATGCATTAAAAGATAGTACACAGTCAATCAAACAAATTAACCATAGACTTTTGCTAATGGTTTTTGTGTTTAGTGGGATACCAGAAGATGAAGTTGTAATAGCAATTCTAATGATCATAGTAAAGAGATCCTTGATATAGCAAAAGCTAACTTCATTATAAATGCATTTCATTTCTAGAGGATTTATTGTTGTGCTACTCAGGAAATTCTTCTGGCCAGACTCATTTGTCTCCTTTGATCTGGTAGAGAGTCAATGATGGCCTAGAATTTTTAATATCAGTAAATCCAATGAATCCTATGCTTTGACACATTCCTAACCAATGAAAATTTATGGCTGCAGTGATGACCCTGATGAATTCAAATTCCCTATGTGTCTTTTGAATTAGCAAAGGAAAATTAAATGGTATGCCTTATGCTTTCTCAGATGTAAGGAGTTTGAGATTTTATAGTTCTTTAAAAATTATTAATCCATGTATGTAGTACATAATCATGGAGAAGGCAATGGCACCCAACTCCAGTACTCTTGCCTGGAAAATCCCATGGATGGAGGAGCCTGGTAGGCTGAAGTTCATGGGGTCGCACAGAGTTGGACACGACTGAAGCAGTAGCAGTACATAATCATTCCAGAATGAAAAGCTGAATAACCAGATCATTCCATTTTGTTACCATAATATATAACCAAGTTCACTGTAAAAATAAGAGGATTAAAAATAAGAGGTTTCTCATGCTATCATTATAACAGAAAGTGGAAATGTGCTTTAATAAGATCTAAAATTGAGGGGTTTTAGAGAAAATCTTTTTTAGGGGAAGCATCATTCTTTTTCTTGTACTTACTACCCCTGTCAACAATTTATTTTCATATATATTTACCTGATCCTCAAAAGTGAAAGAAGCCAGTTGAGAAAAAGGATGAAGCCTACTGTGCTCTGGCATTTTATCTACTGGACACACAAAGGGAATCTACAAAGTAAAATACTTTTTTTCCCTTGAAGAGCTCTTTCTTTCTCCTTGCTTCTCTAACCTTCACTATGTAAATAATTTCTAATCAACAGCTAGTTCTGATTTCTCTCCTGGGCCAAAGATCTCTATTCCCAACGGATCAGTGAAACTTTGGCCAAATTAAACAATGACCATATTAAAGCTCAGATGTTTACAGTTGAATCCCCGAACTTCCAACCTGTTTCAGTGGTACCATTCTTCAGCTTACCTTGACACAAAACTGCAAATTCACCCCTGAATTCTTCCTATTTCTTCTCACCTCTATCCATTAGCCAATGGCAACCCACTCCAGTACTCTTGCCAGGAAAATCCTATGGACAGATGGAGGAGCCTGGTAGGCTACAGTCCATGGGGTCGCAAAGAGTCAGACACGACTGAGCGACTTCACTTTCACTATCCATTAGCCAGCTGACTCTGTTGCTCCTTTAAAAAGTCTTTGCTTCCTGTTGGTGCCACCTTCATTCTAGCTGTGGCTCTTACCTTCCATGTGAATAGTGACAATGATTCCCCATCTAACCTCCTGTAGTCTGTGTTTTCTTCTTCCAGCTTATTATATTACTTTCACCATAATTAATATCCTAAAATAATCAGGTGCAGGGCAGGGAGAGGGGGGAGTGGTGGAATGTAGGCAGTTTGAGATCAACCAGGACAAATCAGGATCAGAAAGGATCTGGAAGATTCAATGTTGCAGACGGCCAGTGAGAGATCAAGTTCAAAGAGGTGTAGACTGGGTAGAAAGATCAGTGGGTTTTATGCTCTGTTGTGCTTAGTCGCTTAGCTGTGTCTGACTCTCTGTGACCCTATAGACTCTTTCCGTGGGGATTCTCCAGGCAAGAACACTAGAGTGGGTTGCCATGCCCTTCTCCAGGGGATCTTCACAACCTGTGCTGTAGGTGGATTCTTTACCATCTGAGCCACCAGGGAAGACTAAGAATACTGGAGTGGGCAGCCTATCCTTTCTACAGGGGATCTTCCCAAACCAGGAATTGAACTGGCGTCTCCTGCATTGCCTGTCGATTCTTTACTAGCTTAGCTACCAGGGAAGCCCTGTGGGTTTTACAGGTGAAGCAGGAAAGAAGTTGAAGCTCAAAAGAATCTTCTGAGAAAGAATCAGGTGGTCAAGTACAGGTAAGTCAAGAAAAGGAGGATTTTGAGTCTCAAAGTAAAATATGATACAGGTGACCAGGAAGAATAGCTGCTGCATCCCTTGTAGATGGCCAGCTCCCTTCTGGCTGGAACTGTTTGCTAAAGATCTTGGTACTGTCTTCTCTTATCTAGAGCATGACTCGCATGCACACAGGGCTGTCATCCCACAGCAGAAGGTGTTTTCTCAGCCCTGTTCACTTCTCCCAGCTGCTGCTGGATACCCTGGACCTACTGCTGATGACCATAACCGAAGAGCAGTGAGAGAATTAGGCATGAACCCTGATCTTAAACAGGTTAAATTTACTACTTTTACCTGGAGATCACCCTATATGTGGTAATTCCTAACTGACACTTTAAAGTCGCTCTGACTCCAACTTAAATATCTAGCTCCATCCTGCTATCGCTTAGTCTTTCTGTGTAAACACTCTCCTACTCTCTTAAAGCTTATCATTGTGATCTGGAGTCAGACGGCATGGTTGAAATTTTTGTTTTACCATTATCTAGCTGTGTGATGGGCTTCCCTGATAGCTCAGTTGGTAAAGAATCTGCTGTGTGATATGACAAAATCACTTAGCCTAAGTTGCAATTTCCTCTTGTGTAAGAAATGTAATTTCCTCATTGACCCTGGGTCAACGTTGTTTGAACTGCATGGGTCCACTTATATGTGGATTTTTTTCTTCCCCACTAAATACATACTACAATACTACACAATCTGAGATTGGCTGAATTCCCAGACACAGAACTGTGGAAATAGAAGGCTGACCATAAGGTCATATGCAGATTTTCCACTAAGGGAATCCTTGCTTTGTTCAAGGGTTAGCTGTAATGATAAGAGGACCTAATCCATAGGGGGTTTGTATGCAATAAATGAGACAATAAATGAAAAGCATTTAGTATATTTCCTGGGTCTTAGTGATGATGTAAATAATAAACGTTAAAGTGATACTAATGCCCAGTCTTCACCTACCTTTCAAAGTCCAAATCAAAATACTACTACATCATATACTGTGTTGATTAAGACGGTAGACTCTAGATTTGCATCCTAGCTCTGCCACTTAAACCAGATACATAACTTTTGCAAATTTCTACACCTATGCAAATGCTGACAGTATTTCCTACTTCGCAGGCTTGTCACTGGGCTCAGGTAGAAGCCGAAGTCTGACCGTGGAACATGATGTGACTGTGTTGCCCAGTACTGCATATTATTACATTATTAACTAGTGTTAGGTTGAGTTGCTGAATCATAAAATGGAAGGGGATCAGTGAGATTCTATTGCAGAGTAGGAACTGCTAATAGATATTGGATCTGAGGAGGTCTTGGGTCACAAGCAGGTAGGTCAGACTCATTTGCTTCTATTGTTTGCTGCCTCTCTTTCAGCTCCCATCTTTGGCCTCACAGAGAATTGCCGGGACTTATTCATGAAGGAGGAAAAAATGTGGGCCTGAGTCACTGATATATCTACTTGGGATATTAGCACCAGGCAGGGTTGGATATTACTGCACTACAGCTGCACTTAATGAGGGGAGGCTCCAAGAGACAGGGGTGAAAGTGTATTGATATTAAACCAATAGGCATAACTGTAGGTGAGGCTGGTTGCTCACTTTGTCTGGAAAGAGACTCTACATCATAGATCCAAACTGAGGTATGGGCAAGAGCCAGTGGGCTGGCCAGGGGATCAGGTACTGGAAGACCCAATTGGAAAATTGAAGAGAAGGAAATCTCTGTATATGGATCACTTGGAAGGACTTCTTTCTCTTTCTGGTGTGTTCTTTCCCAGGATCTTACCATCATTTCTCATCTGCAAGATGAGAAGGACTGTGTTTAGAACCCTGGCAATTCCCTGGCAATGCCCATTAGCATTCCTTTGTTAGTAGTTCTGCTCAGTGGAAAATAGCAACAACCCCAAATGACAAAACCACCCAGTACTCAGATCCTGAAGGTCATCCTTCCACATAAAAATCCCTTTGCAGTTGAAGTGCTTGCAGGGGTTAAGACAAACAGGGACTGTGAAGCGGCAGAAGGCAATGGAGGCCTCTTGCCCAACTGTAGGAATGGGGACTGAAGCAGCTGTCTGATGTTTGTTAATTATTCTATGATCTCTTTTTCATTCTACTATCTTATATGAAAACTAGGGTTTTAGATTTCAGGTAGTAGGAAAATTGAATTGATATCAACTTACGATGAACATTTACTCACCTAGGCTAAAGATACAAACTTTTCAACTAGCTGAATGTCAGAAGTAGAAGCTGAAGAGCAGGTTTTGATGCCCAGCACCCAGCACTTTGATGGAGAGCACCAGTTCTGTTTTTCCAGATCTACACCTTTATGCTCCCTGTTCTATATCCAAAGAGGTTGACCTGTCTGGGTTACATCCTCAGCCAGAGTTCTAAGTGTCAGAGTCCAAAACGCAGCCTTTTATCTACCATATCGTACAGGGTTGTATCTGCATGAAGATGCCTTGGTGTTCTCAGATGAAGGGTAAGAGACCTAAGTAATCTGGGTGGAAGCTGAGGAGCTCAGTGTCATATCCAGGAGCAGTGGGTGTGGCAGTGATGGTCAGGTTCTGTGATGGTATCCAGGGCAGCCCTGGTGTGTAGCTGTGTCTGTTGGCAATGGCCTGGATCTTCATTCCTGATGCTTAGTGTTCATGGGCCTCTGGGATCCAACCTAACTCCCCAGTCTGCTCCTCCAGCTTTCTATCAATTCTCTGAGCCACTAAGTGCCTTTGAAATTGGATCCGATAAATCAATTATTTTTTCTATACACTTTACATTTTAGCAGGTTGAAGGGTGGGGCCAATAAACAAATAAATAAGCAAAAGAAATATAAAAAAGTGATAATTGTATACAGAGACTGAAACAGGTTTATTGAGAGGTTATTTTACATCAGGTGTCCTGGGAAGACCTCACTGTGGAGATGACACTTATGAGGAGGTCTGAAAGATAAGAAAGAATCAGTCATGTGAAGATTATGAGGAAAACAATTCCATAAGGATGGCCTCAAAGGTCTCAAGGTGGGGAATGAAACCAGCAAGTCTAAGGAAGCAAAGATAGAGTACCAGGGTCAGAGGAATGAGAAAGGGCGAGGAGGGCAGGATTAGTATGGTGTGGGGACCATGGTGAGGAGGGAAACCATTAGGGGGCGGTTTAAGAGGGAGGTAATGTGATTGCATTTGTATTTTAAGAATGGCCACTTGAGCTACTGTGTGAAGAATGAGTGAAGGGGCTAAGAGTAGAAACAAGGAGATGATATGAATTAACATCATAGCCTCGTGATCTCTACTCAGAAGGTTCAGGAAACTATAAAGAAGGCATTATTTTTAGGGAAAAGGGGAGATTCAAGGGTCTCACATTTCAAAAGGTCAAGAAGAATAAAAGATGACTGAGATTTCTGGCTCCAACTCAAGTATTGATTTATCACATTTAATCATAATTGTATTAGTATACTTGTCTTACTAGCTGATGAAGGGCAGAGACTGGGTCTCATATATCATTTTCTAGCCACTTGCTATCCCATTGTCAGAGTAGACACAATAGGAATGGAATAAGTGCTGTCAAATGATCCTGCACTGGTGCTGAATAACAACACACAAGCACTCTTTTCTAGTTATAGAGGCAAGTAATAGAGACCATTCGAACACCACTTTCTTTTATTCTCATTGATGTTTTCTCCTTTTTCTTCACTTTCATCTGTGTCATTTTGTAAGATAGAAAATGATTAAATGTAACAGGAGAGAAGAGAGTCAGGTATTAGATGGAGGAGTAGAAGCTTCTTTTAGCCTTGGCAGGACATCTTGGCTTTGTTACTTTGCTTTTTTCTTTAGACTGAGAAGAAAACAAAGAGAGAAAAATGGGCATGGAGAGGGAGAAAGGACCAGTGGGCTTGAGGTATAACCTACAGTGAAGATGGGCACAGAGGGGAGAAGAGCGAGAAGGGAAAAGGGAAACTGGGATGAAGAGATGAGGACAAGAGCAAAAACAACCTGAGAAGCTGGAGGAACAGCAGCACCGGATAACAGGTCCCTTCTCCTTCCCACGACTCCACTCACACCGCTGGTCTACATCCACACCCATCACACAAACAACATAAACCTAACACAACAAGAACCTCCTGGGTGTGTGCAGGTGGTATATCTGGATGAAATGACCAAGTTAGAACTAGGAGCCTTTCAATTTTGGCTTCATAGCTTTAATTTAAACGCTCCTGCTGTGCTTTATGAGGTCTAAATATAGTCAGCATATCTGCTCCATAACTTCTCGGCTACTAAGTGTAGATTTATCTCCATGAGGCCATGCTACCAGCTGTCTCCCTGGAGCACCCTGAGGAGGGTAATATTCATATATGTGGGAAGGGAAAGAATCATTCAAGACTGATGGAGGTGTGAAGGTCACACACAACTCGAGCTCCTATGGACCAGAGAGGAATCCTTTTCTCCCTACCCCTACCCTTTAGTTCCACTGGGGAAAAAAAAAAAAAAGATATTTACAACCCAGGTAACAATGTAAATGGCTGTATTGTTTGACATTCATTTGTGTGCTATGCTAAGTCATTTCAGTGTGTCCGAACTCTGAACTCTTTGCGACCCCATGGACCATAGCTCACCAGGCTCCTCTGCCTGTGGGATTCTCCAGGCAGGAATACTGGAGTGGGTTTCCATTTCCTCCTCCATGGGATCTTCCTGACCCAGGGATCAAACCCTGATCTCTCCGTCTCCTCTATTGGCAGGTGGGTTCTTTACCACTAGCAACAATTCAGTTGTGGGGAAAAAAATTCTACCCCAGATATATATCTAGAATCTAACCTGGCTAAAAGATTATGTAGAAAAGTATTTATTCTAGGGTCTCAAATGGCTTACACAACTATTGGGTGGGATGAAGCAACAAATTCTATGTTGGGCTTTCAGGAATGAATCCCAAAGTCACATGCAAAACTGGGCTTTTAAAAATGCAGCTGACTTTTCTGTGATCAGTAAGCTGTTGGTTTCAGTCCAGCCACCATTTCTGCAGTCAGGATAGCCTACAATCAGGAAGGTGTTGGCTACTGCTGCCAAAGGTAGAACACCACCAACAACCTTCATTTTTTTGGGGGGGGGGCCATACCATACAGCATGTGGAATCTTAGTTCCTTGACCAGGGATAGAACCCAAGCCCTCTGCAGTGGAAGCACGGAGTCTTAACCACTGGACCACCAGAGAAGTCCCCAATGCCACTTCTTCAAATCTGTACCTGTACCTGGGAAATGGAGGCCCGGTATTACCACGCATGAAGGTAATGACTGGACACTGGAACCTTTTCTAACGTAGCCAACAGAAAAACAGACGACTCTACAATCTTTGTTGACAGAAAAGACAAAAGCAACAGCAGGAACAGTGTAGGAAAGTAGGGTGACATGCTTCTCACTTTTGACTTCCAATTTTAGGCAAGTTCACCTTACTTCTAAAATGTAACCACCTCCAGGTCTTGGCAATAATTTATTCAGTATGACACCAAAAATACAGACAATAAAATTGAAAATAGACAAGTAGGATTACATCAAACCAAAAAGCATAGTAAAGGAAATGATCCACAGAGTAAAAAAGCAATGAATGGAATGGGAGAAACCATAAGAGGTTAATATTAAAAAAAAATCAGAAACTATTATACAAAAACAGAAAAACAGACAAAACACACTAAAATAACCCAGTTTAAAAATGGGCAAAGAACTTGACTGTGTCCCCTGGAGATTTTAACTCTCAGACCTGTCCACTCCCACAGTCCTGGTTTTCCTACCCTGGCACTGGCTCCCATGAAGGTGAAACAGCTCCTGTGTTTCTGCTCTGGTAAGTTGTGATTCTCTGTGTTTGCCTGTTGGCTTCAATGATTTTAGAGGCAGCAGTTTGTCCTGTGATCTCACTTTTCTTACAGATCTAGGGAGAGTTGTTGATTTTTCAGTTTGTTCAATTTTTTTCATGCAGAACTAGAAACTGGAAGCTATGTGTTACTTTTTGACTATTTAATTTCTACTAATGCAATGTGGCACAGTGGTAAAAAATCCGCCTACCAATTCAGCAGCGCAAGAGATTTTAGGTTCAGTCCCTGGGCTGGGAAGATCCCCTGGAGGAGGGCATGACAATCCACTCTGGTATTCTTGCCTGGAGAGTCCCCATGGACAGAAGAGTCTGGCGGGCTACAGTCCGTGGGGTCGCAGAGTCAGATACGACTGAGGGATGAACATGCTAGCAATGTGATGGATAGCTAAGACAAGTAGTCAAGAGGAGTACATAAATCAAACATAATGTGTTTTTAAATTAAATGGGGTTTTAAGCCTATATTGTGTAAGTTTCAAGACAGTGTTAAATAAAGAATTGTATATAAATATTCAGAATTCTTAATTTTTGGATACGATGGTAGCATTTTTCTCGGTACCTTATGTAAGAAGGATATTTTTATTGCTAAATTTACCTGGCAATTGATATATAATTTCTTATTATGTAATAGGGGATAGAAAGATATTAACCACTTTATAAGATTAACTAATGTATAATTAGAATAAGTATTTTATGGTCTGATTTGATAATCTGTACTTTAATGTATCACATTGAATATTGCACATTAAAAGAAATAAAACCTTTATTTGTGGATGTACTTTCCATTATAACTAGAAAAGATTGAATAGGCTTGGAAAGTATTCCAGTTACTCTTAAAAGACAGCATCACTGAGCTATACTACTTTGGCAAGAAGGTGCTTTTCTTCTATAAATATTATGGTATCTGAAAATATAAAAGCAATTTTTAGCTTTCAGTGTTTCTTAACAATGCTGTCATTACTTTGTTTTCTGCTCTGTCTCAGGGAGCCATGCATGCTCTGAAAAGAGTCTACAAAAGGGAAGTAGTGAAGACTGTCTACTCTTATTATACATGGAACTGAGGAACATTCCTAGAAGGGCCAACATAGCACTATATTTCTAATGCCATATACTTTAGTCTTATCAGATGTATGTCATTCAAAGGAAGACAGGAAGATAGCGTCTTGATTAATCAACAAAGGAAATTCTCTACAGTATTTCAGTTGTCTTTGGCAGGTACCCCAGATGTTTTTACACCCTAGAACAATGACATAGATTCAGGATGAGTCATGGGGATGTCTTTCTTATGTAACATGGGAGAAATAAGGGCTATTATAAAAAGTGAAGTTGGGGAAAGGAGTCTACCTGATGACAGGAAAAACTGCCCCTGAAAATTGATGATTTGAAAATAGATTACCTGAAAATCATACCCCAATTGAAGATCGCATCTTATGTCTCTCCTCTGCGTTACAAATGCAACCCCACCTTTGTCCGTCCCACCGAAACTTTCTTATCTTGACTTTGCCTTCTTAGTATGATATTCCAAACCTGCCCCCATATCCTGCTCTGTATATTTCAGCTTCATCTTTGAAAAACAAGGAAGAAGAGACCTAGCTTATAGTCATTCTTCCTCAACAGATAATGTCAGTACCTCCTATTCAAGGTCTTTAGCAACACTGCCATTCTTTCTAGTTGTGCAACATGCTGGCCCCTCGAGAGCACCACAGTCAGTTCAGTTCAGTTCAGTTCAGTTCAGGCATTCAGTCATGTCCGACTCTTTGTGACCCCATGAATCGCAGCACGCCAGGCCTCCCTGTCCATCACCAACTCCCGGAGTTCACCCAGACTCAAGTCCATCGAGTCAGTGATGCCATCCAGCCATCTCATCCTCTGTCGTCCCCTTCGCCTCCTGCCCCCAATCCCTCCCAGCATCAGAGTCTTTTCCAATAAGTCAACTCTTTGCAGGGAAATTGCAATAGGACCAACTCAGAGTACCATGACAATGGCTACAAATCGAGTGCTTCTTTTAAAAAATCATAAAATATACACACATATTAGCAAAATCAGAAAATATGAAAAGAAGGGATACATACTGTTTACCCAGAAATAACTGAATATTTTGAATATTTGGATTTCCCTTGTAGCTCAGTGGTAAAGAACCCACCTACAAATACAGGAGATGCAGGTTCAATCCCTGGGTCAAGAAAATCCCCTGGAGAAGGAAATAGCACCCCACTCCAGTAGTCCTGCCTGGAGAATCCCACAGATGGAGGAGCCTGGCGGGCTACAGTCCGTGTTGTTTAGTCGGCCATGACTTATCGACTAAACAACAACATCCCTATCTATATATTGAAACAAATAAATAAATCTTTGAAATTACGTAATACAAAATGTTTTGAATGTAAGATTTAACTCTCCAGCTCATTAAGAACACCTTTCCACATTAATAAATTCACCTATACAACATGATCTTTAATGGCTGCAGAATGTCCAACTGAATCACAATTTAATCAGTCAGTATAGTATAGCTAGATATTCAAGTTGTTTCTAATTTTTCACAATTCCAAACAGTATGTGATGAACATCTTTGTAGCTTAATATTCTCCTACTTTGTTAGTTACTTCCTTGGAAATTTCTCCTAGAAGAGATAGTTATGGGTCAGTATTTAAGTCTTTTATACATAACCTCCGGAAAGGTTATATCAATATACACTCCCACAAGCAACATATAAGTCTCCTTACAAGACTACATGCTTTACTTGAGAAATGCTAACACACCAAACTTTGGTAAAGAGTCTGTGTTAGAGTTAAGAGAGTGTGTAAATTACATATTGATTCATGTACATGTACATAATCTTTCTCTAGATGGAAAATTATAGAGACCTATGGTTTTTCTGCCTTGCTTAGTAGTTTTTTCATGGCTCCTGTATTCACAGGCTTTATAAACAGAGCTTTAAATATTTACTGATTTGTGGCAAACCAGACAAGATAATTATTCCACCACATATGAAGGCATGTTTTGTTCTCAGGATCTAGATTGTCTGAGGCTTTGATTAGCTACCCAAGCTGCCGAGTCCTGAAGTTTGGCTTATTTTCTTATTTGAAGAAAGTCTAACAACTAACTTGAATGTCAGAAAGTAGCAAAGCAGATTTAAAAAGACAAACTATTTACACATTTCAGAGGAAAACTTGGTTCGTATCCTTTGTTTAAAATCATTATGAGGTCAAAGCACAAAGGTTCCCAGTGAATCCAACAAGTTATTATTGCCTGAAAATAATTCCTATCAAAGTTGATAATAGATAGGCTACTGAGAGAGACTGTGAAATTTGCTTTTCCTAAAAAGGTATTGAAAGATGACTTGAACTGTCATTAATACAGTTTATTTCTTCCAATATTATAAGCATGTGAAAAGTGACAGTGAAACAATCAGTATGAATTGGTAAAAAGACTGATGACAGAGCGAGATCTGGGAGGTATACATGGTGTAGAAGAAGATAATTGAACTTGTATTTGAACTTGAGATATTTTATTCATTGTTTTCCATCCATTTAACAAATATTTGTTGAGTATTTGGGCATCCCTGGTGGCTCAGATGGTAAAGAATCTGCTTGCAATGCAGGAGACCCGGGTTTGATCCCTGGGTTGAGAAGATCCCTTGGAGAAGAGAACAGCAACCCACTCCAGTACTCTTGCCTGGAGAATTTCATGGACAGAGGAGCCTGGTTGGCTACAGTCCATGGGGTTGCAAAGAGTTGAACATGACTGAGTGACTAACACATAACACACATTTGGACCAGAAGTTGAAATTGGTGCTTAAATACAATGGTGAGCAACACAGACACAATCGTTTTTTTCTCAGGCATGCAGAAAGAGGACATTAAAAAGTAAATATAAGGACTTCCCTGGTGACCCAGAGGCTATGACTCCTTGCTCCCAACACAGGGGGCCTGGGTTTGATCCCTGGTCAGGGAACTACATCCCACATACCACAACTAAAGATCTGCATGATGTAACAAAGAGCAGATCCTGCAAGTCACAACTAAGATCTGGCACAGTCAAATAAATCAACAATTTCTTAAAAGTAAATATATTTTTAGCTCTGACAAAAAAGAACTTGACACTCTTCATTCCAATCACTACAACAAGAAAAAGCTGAACAAACTGAACATGAATAACGTTTCTTGAATCCATCAGAAAACCAAAGCCACAGGGCTGGGTGTCATGCTGAAATATAGAGACAGGTGAATTTGGAGAGTCACTGCTGAAATTTACTTACTGAAGCAGAAGTTAACTGGTGTGAATGTTTATAATGGTGATTTTGACAATACATTAAAATGCATGAAAATCTAAAGGAATCATTTAGGATCCCAGCATGGAATGCAAACTCTAATTTGTAATATATGAAACAATTTCATTGAAAGGATTGGGGGAAAATGCTGATCTAAGCAGCATGGAAAATGAGTGCAATTGAAAGACTGACGGCAAAAACAACTGAACATAAGCACTGTACTCTAGTTGATAAAGCTGCTTCCCAGAGGGGCCTGGATTAATAATTTTGATACCACTGTACATGCCTATTGGAATTGAACACTTAGGAAAATGGATGGCAGATGGTGGGATCCAGGTTCCTTACTGTTGGAGTGGAGTTTATAGATAAGCAAACAGAACAGACTAGAATGATCCATATGGTAATGGATTAGAGTTAGAAACATCACTATGAACTCATGTTTAGTTGCATATAGATACAGATGGCTATATATATGTATATGTGTGTGTGCATGTGTGTGTACACATACTATATATGTGTATGTGTGTGTGTGTACATGTGTGTGTACACAGGCTAGTAGACATGCAAATATGCCGACATATTTTCTTATTCTTTCAACTGAGAGGGCCTAGAAGCAACGATATATCATAAGAACATCTAGCATCTAAGTCTTGGGTTTCTAATACAAATTTCCAATAAAAAGGAAAGGACTCCTTACAGAAATGGCTGGCTTTTGAACCAGGGCAGGAAATACACATAATAAGCCTGAAATTTTTTGTAGTGTCAGAAATAAGGAAATTCTGAGAACTCCTGTCTTTCCCCCCAAACACACATTGGAAAATCATTGAAAGTTTGTAACCAAGACAATGACATCCACTTTTTGAAAATATTACTGGCTGAAGTATCAGTTCAGTTCAGTCGTTCAGCCGTGTCTGACTCTTTGTGATCCCATAGGCTGCAGCATGCCAGGCTTCCCTGTCCATCGCCAACTCCTAGAGTTTACTCAAGCTCATGCCCATTGAGTCAGTGATGCCATCCAGCCATCTCATTCTCTGTCACCCCCCTCTCCTCCTGCCTTCAATCGTTCCCAGCAGTGGCCAAAGTATTGGAGTTTCAGCTTCAGCATCACTCCTTCCAATGAATATTCAGGACTGATTTCCTTTAGGATGGACTGGTTGGATCTCCTTGCAGTCCAAGGGACTCTCAAAAGTCTTCTCCAACACCACAGTTCAAAAGCATCAATTTTTCGGCACTCAGCTTTCTTTATAATCCAATCCTCACATCCATATACGACTACTGGAAAAACCATAGCTTTGACTAGATGGACCTTTGTCAGCAAAGTAATGTCTCTGCTTTTTAATATGCTGTCTAGTTTGGTCATAACTTTTCTTCCAAGGAGTAAGCGTCTTTTAATTTCATGGTTGCAGTCACCATCTTCAGTGATTTTGGAGGCCCCCCAAAATAAAGTCTCTCACTGTTTCCACTGTTTCCCCATCTATTTGCCATGAAGTGATGGGGCCAGATACCTTGATCTTAGTTTTTTCAATGTTGAGGTTTAAACCAACTTTTTCACTTTCCTCTTTCACTTTCATCAAGAGGCTTTTTAGTTCCTCTTCACTTTCTGCCAAAGGGTGGTGTCATCTGCATATCTGAGGTTATTGATATTTCTCCTGGCAATCTTAATTCCAGTTTGTGCTTCATCCAGCCCAGCGTTTCTCATGATGTACTCTGCATATAAGTTAAATAAGCACGGTGACAATATACAGCCTTGACTTACTCCTTTCCCTATTTGGAACCAGTCTGGTGTTCCATGTCCAGTTCTAACTGTTGCTTCCTAACCTGCATACAGATTTCTCAGTAGGCAGGTCAGGTGGTCTGGTATTCCCATCTCTTTAAGAATTTAAGAGGTGGCAAGAATACACAGAAGAACTGTATAAAAAAGATCTTCAAGACCCAGATAATCATGATGGTGTGATCACTCAGCTAGAGCCAGACATCCTGGAATGCGAAGTCAAGTGGGCCTTAGGAAGCATCACTATGAACAAAGCTAGTGGAGGTGATAGAATTCCAGTAGCGCTATTTCAAATCCTAAAAGATGATGCTGTAAAAGTGCTTCACTCAATATGCCAGCAAATTTGGAAAACTCAGCAGTGGCCACAGGCTGAAGTATGGTGTGTGAATTAAAGGAGGGCAAGAAGATGTGTAGTGAGGGTTTCAGATTAGAGGATGTAAACTATTTTAGACTGGATAAACAACAAGGTCCCACTGTATAACACAAGAAACCAGATTCAATACCTTATAATAAACCATAATGGAATGGAATATATATATAAAAGAATGCCTCTAAGTGTATAACTGAGTCACTTTCCTGGACTACAAAAATTGGTATGACGTTGTAAACCAAGTATCCTTCAGTTTTTTTTTTTTTAAAGAATGTATGTGGGGTAGAACAGTGAAGAGGTCCAGGTGAGGGATGATATGTTTTAGCCGAAAGGTGGGAGCAGGTGAGAGAGAAGATGGAGATGGTATTCCAGCTCTGACACTAACAGGCGTGACGGGGCAGTGAGTAAGTCACGACATTTCCTGCCTCTGAATTTCCTCTCTTGCTTCCTCTCTTTCTAAATATGTGATATTCACAGCAGGATCCAATTCATAGTTATCTCTTAAAAATATTAAATTTCTGTAAATTAGCAGTGTTTGTTGTTTCAGGAAATAACATTGTTGGTTATGCCATAACAATTGAGAAGTAATTTTCCTACTTACTAAAGCTTCATGTTCTGTTTTGATCTTCACATTTTAAGAGAAGTTTTTAGTGCTGAGGATAAAAAACAATGAGATCTTAGACAGGACCAGTGAGGAAAGGTTAAATGAACTGAAATCATTTAGCTTACACAAAAAAGATTCAGTGATGATTTGATGACAATTTTCCAGTGAAAGAAAAGTTACAGAAAAAGACATTGCTAATTATTCTCTCCTTTTGTAAAGATTTTAATGAGAAGAAGTGGCTTAAATTGCTAGGAAGGGGCTAGGAAGTACTGTTGACTGTATCTGTGAGATGTACTAGCATGAGTTATAGACTTTCCATGACTGAAATCTATAAAACTAGGTCACACAATGATTTGCCGTAAGTATTGTGAATTTTCCTTCATAAAGACAGGTGGTTGGACCAGAAGGCTCCTGGAGGTCTCTTCCAACCCTTTCATTCCACCAGAGAAGGGATTAATATCTATTGATTCTTGCTTGGTGACAGCCACTTTCATGATGTCCCTTAATCCTTCCAATAATATGATGAATTGGGATAATTACTCCTGCTTTACAGAAACAGAGGCTTCCTTCCCCTCCTTCCTTTCCCACACCTTGGAAGGAGCACCTTTTTGCATGCAAAGGAAATAATAACTGGGCCCCGAAACTGGGCATCTTTTCATGTGCAGTAGTTAAGTAGTTTATAGTCACAGAGTAAGGGGTGCAGGAAATGAAATGGCATTCCTCATTTCTGCTTGGTTGTGAAAAGCATCCTTTTCCTGGCTAAAGAGATTCAGTCATTCCCACTTAATGTTCAGCCTCTGTTGTCTCCTCCTCCCCTATCTGAGATTAGGGCCTATGTAATGCCATGGAGCAGGGTGATGCAGGGATTTCACGGTCATCTTCTGACCTTTCTTGTCTGTCCTGATGGGTTTCTGGACCCAGCAGGATCCATGGGGTCAACATCTGTTCCTGCTGCATTGGCTGATGGCATCATTTGCTCCACAGGCCTCAGTTATCTGGGTACCATCATCTGGGTTAGCCTATGTCAGTCATGAGCTTTCTTCAGTTTACTATTAATTTTTTATGCTTTCTGGGACCCAGGGCCTGTTCGATGCTTTGCCTTGTGGCTTTAGATCTGGAAGAGTCTCAGGGGGATGTATCGGGCCCCCTTTCTCTCTCTATTCATCCTACATCCGTTTCTCTTCCACTGCCTGGTATCCTTTGGATGCAGGGCTTCTCTCAGAGGTGGGCAGTCTCTTAGGGCTAAGCCCTGGGCAGAAAGGCCGTACCCCCTGTACTCCAGAGTTCCTCTAACTTGTCTGCCGTCTGAGAATGGAATGAGGTGGAGTGTGGCAGAGGCTTGGGTGTTTCATGGGCACATCTAACTCTTTTGCTCTCCTTTTTTGAGTTCTTAACAAATTCCTCTTCCATCATAGCCCATAACAGGTTCTAGGCTCCTGTCTGGGTGTTGGGAAATCTGCTCTTTTCATTGCATATTCTTGCCTGTTCCATATTTTGACTTTCCCAAGTTTTGCTTTTAATCAACAAAAACATGCTTTTTAAAATTCCCTCAAATCTACCAGCAACTTTCCACAGAAAAACCAAGCCACAACTATTTTCTCTCTCAATTTTCTGGCTCTTGTGATGGAAATCATCACTTTCAAGACTAATTTGGGAATTTTTGCTCAAAATGAACACTTTTCTTTTTTTCACTTGATTGCTTTATCTTCTTTCTTCTAGGACAATCCCTCAGCTTTATGGTCTGTGTTTACTGTTTCAAGTAATTTTGAAACAAACATAGAGAAGAGTGGGAAAAAAAAAAAACAGCTACAGCTTATTGGTTTAGTACAAAGTGATTATTGTTGATACCACCACCTACATCCAGATACCAAGAATTGCCAGCACCCTGGGGACTCAGCCCCTCTGTGAGACCATTCTATTCTACCTTCAAAAGTCACCATTGATCCAACTTCTAATACTATAGACTAATTTTGTGTGTTTTCAAATTTTATAGAAATGAAATCATGGAGGATGCGTAACTTGTGTCTGACTTGTTTAGTTCAAATTTGCATTTGTGAGAATCATTCCTATTGCTCTGAAGGGCAGCCCTTTGTTCCCTCTCACTGCTGAATGCTCCACACTGCATGTGTATCCCATGTTATGCTTATCCATTCTATGACTGTTGGAGATTTAGATTGTTCCAGTTTTTTGGCTACTGAAAACAACACTTCTCAAATCACGCTTGTAAATTGCAGGTGGCACATGGTCTGCACATCTGTTGCATAAATTCTTTGAAGTATCAGTCTTTACCTTTTAATTGGAGTGTTTAGTCCAGCCACATGATTATTATTTTAGCAGCTTCTTATCTTGTCTTCCTCTAATGCCTTCCCTATTCTGTATTGTCTAAAAATCCACTAGCTCCTGTCATTCAGATTTTTAAACCATTTCACTTGTGAGCTATTGCTCTGGGGATAAATTACAGACTCTACATGGTCT